>NC_090902.1:10922229-11239165 GCF_040956055.1 Brachionichthys hirsutus
TCACACCTGAGCCACTGTGCGTCGGGGGAATTGTGAGAGATCACAACACATGCTCAGTGTGAGAAAGTTGTTCAAAGCAGAGCGCCGCCTATGTTCCGCCATGGTGGCTCTGCTCCAACTGTGGTCAAACCGAAAGTAACGTTTATCCGCGGCGACCAAGGATGATAAAAAAAGAATGACGGAGAGCAGCGGTGAGAAACTCAACAAGTGAGCAGACGAGAAACAAAAATCAGAAATATGGATCAGCGTGTTGTCTGAGGCCACGTGGTCGGGGTGCAGCTGTCTCAGGGAGCGCTGGGGTGAGGCCTTGCGCTTCACTGGAGCGGAAAGAGGGTGGCAGACACACACACACACACACACACACACACACACACTCACTCTCAGGTAAAAGTCTGAGCGAGAACATGACAGCTGTGTTCATCAGATAGCACAGGTCAATGCCTCATTAACACACAAACAAATACAAATGTTACTAAATATATATACTACAAATTCATATCAGACACAAACCACGACAAAGCCACGATACTACTTTTTCTACCTGATAACTGAATCGTGGGGACCGTTTGTGGCTCGTAAAATCATTGCAGCATCTTGGTATTAACCCCTGTTCTGTTCTGAGGAGCTGGAAATGGCACACGCCAAAAACTGTTCAAGTGTAAAAAAATCATTTCCCTTGCACTGTACATCAATCTACACGTGTCGTCCCCCCCCCCGTCCCCCCCCCACACACACAAACATGCAGCACGGACGGTAAAGCTTTCCTTTTTTTACGCTTATTTGTAAATCATGGGAGCTGCTCTATTGGTTGATGGCTGAAGGAGAAAGGTGGACACTCAAAGTGTGTGTTTTTGTGTGTGTGTTTTTGTGCGTGTGTGTAAGTCTAGGCATTGAAGCTAGTGTCAAAGCATTAGCTGCAATACCAACCCTTCACTACTTATATGAGACTTACACACACACACACACACACACACGCACACACCCCGGGGCTGTAACCCTAACTGCCCATCAGCTCCTCAGACACTTAAAGCGAATGCTCCACAGCCTCACACACGTGCGCCATACATTCTGCTGAGATTTAAACGACCTGTGGCCTTCAGGTTTTCTACCTCCAGAGCACATGTTCAGCTTTCATCGGCATTGTGTGATGATTTTCTTTTATTGCATGTTTTCTGGACCATTTGCTGCCTGCATCCGGCACACAGGCCACGCTTGCACCCATCCACACACACGTGGATGCGTTTGTGTTTGAGATGACAGCAAACATCACGTCAGTTGAGGCCAAAGGACAAGGTTCACTTACCTGTCGATGATGACGGGGTCTGATGGGGTCTCGTTCCTGTTGCCACAGCTCTTCTTATCACAGCATCGACTGCACAGAGGTGAGAAGAGAGAGGAGGTATGGGGGGGGGGGGGGAGCAAAAGGGAGTTAGTAGCCATCAAGTGAGCAACAGGAGAAGTAAAATACAATGCGGAGGACGAAAGGAAGTCAGGTGAACAGTACAGGAACAAGAAAGGAGTGAAAGCGGATTGGTAACATTGGTAACATTGGATTTCTAAAGGTATAAGAGTGGGGCTCTGGGGCTGCAGTCGGGGCGATCAGCGGAGCGATTTCAGAAAAAAGTTTGGAGGAGAAGCACAAAAGCAATGAGCTTGAATGGGGCTGGATAGGAACTTGAATTAGGCTCCAGGGCTCAGGTTAGCTCCATTTCTGTCAGACATCACACACCCAGACATCTTATGTTCTCTATTTTTCCTCAGTGCTCATCCCCTCCCTCTATCCCGCCTCTCTCTTGTTCTTTCTCTCTCTCAGAAGTGGGTCACAGAGTGGTCCCACTGGACCTGGGGAGTGGTGCATGCTGGGTAGAAGGGGGTTGCATACTGATGTGACGCGTCCTTTCTGAAGCATTTGACTGCGCTACAATGTAACAGTGTCTTGTGCGCCGCCAACTCCCCCCCACCTCCCAAAGTATCATCACATCTGCCTCTTCTTCCCTGTCTGTGCACATGCTTTGCATGTCTGTGTGTACCTGGATGCATCGACCGAATGTGTGCGCGTGGGAGGAGATGGAGAAAGACACAAAAGAGAGTGGAAGAAGGCGGGAGCGATATTGACCCTCCCCCCTATACTTTCTTGAGTCCCCCAGGACAGGAGGCTTGGAGAGCCAGATCACATTTCTGATCTGGAGCGTTTCCTGCAGCATATGAAAACAAGTGGTCTAAATTGGTTTCTGTGATAACCAGGAAGTGGCTCCAGTGGCCACGAGCCATTCTCTACATGCAACCGAACGTTTATGTCTAAAAGGCATGTGTGGAACGATCCTGCATGCTACATGATGCTTTTAGTGAATGTAAATTGATGCGAACTATCTATCTATCTATCATCTATCTATCTGCGTGTGTGTGTGCGTGCAACTCGACTCTGTCCCCCTCTACACATAGCTCACTGTCAGGACACAGCAAACTGCATGTGTTACACAGACTAAGGAGGATGGGTTTGAGTAATGAGCTTTTCCTTGTCCTAATTAGCTGAACATGAGCGGGATACACACACACACACACACTCACACACACACACACACACACCTATCAACAGAAATAGGCCAGGGCCTGTCTCCCGAGCCACTTTGAGGAAAATTATAAGATTTCTGTTGTAAGGTAGGCTCATGTCTGCATCTCTTTACATCAACAGAGACACCTATACGTGAGAGAAACGTTCATTTTGATCCAGACTGCGCACTGCTGGCTCGACTGGCACAAGAAGTAGCTGCAGTCGGGTGTGTTTTGTCTTACCTGCACATGATCTCATGGGTCAGAAGGACACGACACATCTCTGGGTTTTTATCCTGGCCCTCGTAGATAATCGCCTAAAAGGATGGAAGAAAAGGAAATTCACAGAAAATTAAAATAACTCATTTTTTCAATGTGGCATGGTGAAGGGAAAAAGTGAGCTACGCTGCAGGGCAAATAAAATACAGAAGCGTGTTTGTGTCTTTCATCTGGGAGTGTTGTCTATCTGGCAAACGTGTGTGTCGTGGGAATCCAGTCCTCCTGAACAGGAACGCTCTGTTCTGACAGAGACAGTATGAGAGAAAACACTTGCGTGTGTGTGTGTATGTGTGCTCCTGCATATGTGCTTGTACGTGCACGTATGTTTATATGCCGTGTACAGTGAGCAGTTGGACTGCCAGACTGGAGTATAGTGCACCATCTGGTCCATACAGCACACCGTCCAAAAATCTAGTCTGGTTACCCCTCCAAACCCATTCAACATGCTCTCCAGGGCTGTGATCACACTGCACACACACACACACACACACACACACACAGACACATCCAAAGACAGTCACACAAACAAGATCCTCTTTTGCTCCTCTCATTCTAAGGCAAACTCTCTTCGAGCCTAATGGCACTACAGGCGGAATTGGCAAAACACGGCGCCTGATATCAAAACAACGTTGAAGCATCTTATTTCCTTCGTTATCTAATTCCCCCCCCCCCCCTCCTCAAAAAAATTAATAAATAAATCCATCAGTGCGTGCCAGCCTACGTGTGCTGCTCTGTTTTTGTGTGTGATTGAATTGGCCGTAACACACTCAGGCGTAGTTTGCTCTCGTTCACATTGAGGAAATGAGGGTCAAGGTCCTCAAAAACTGAGCTGGCATGCATCACTGTCTCTCTCACACCCTAACGCACAGCCGCTTCTGCACCTCACCAAGATATTTGCACATTATAGACACACAGCTACATTATCTAACACACACACACACACACACACACACACACACACACACATGCACTCCCTGACTCGATAGAAACACACACCCCACCCTCTTGCAGGCTGCTGTGCAGAGGTAGAGTATGAGGACAATGTCCTGTACTTTTCTGGGCCTCCATAAATGTATTCTACAGGTAAGACAGGTCGTTTATCAGCTGGCTGTGCCTGAAGTTGAGGCCCTCAGACACACACATGGCAATGGGTGTGTGTGTGTGTGTCTCACCTGTTTCGTCATTGAGTCAATGAGACGAACATACAAGTCCTGCTCTGTCCTGATCCCTGCAGGGACACAGAGGAGATGGTAAAAAAATAAAACGTAAAAGATTCAAAGAATGAGGCGAAGCTTTCCCCGCTGTGGAGGGATGTTTCTGATCACAAGTTTTATTCATTCAGAACTGTGAGTGTCTTTATGGACACCAAGGAATATATATATATATACCGGTAATAATAATCTTTTTACAGAAATATCAGACATATATATCGTTTTTTTTACCATGCTAAGTATAATTAAATTATTCAATTATGTAGGCAGCATGGCAAAAAAAAAAATCAAACTCTGGATGAGAAAAATAAAATAATAATGTTAATATAATTATTATTATTAATAATAATAATTACACCAATAAAATAGTAATAATGTGACAAAACATTTAAACAATTTAAAACATAGATGAAGAAAAAGTAAATCCAATAAGCAACCAAACTCGAAAATGATGATTCTGTGACCCTAAACATTTTATTTTTTCAGACTTTCTTCTCTTTTTTTAACGTATCATTTAATCCCTGCTTTTCGTATTGGTCCATAATAAATATGGAAACTCAACTCACCATTACTGTAGAGGAGCTGAAGTCTGTAATGGATCCCATTGTTGGTCTTTTCTCCCGTCGTTTCCTATGAAAATTAAACCAACAGACTCGGTCAGAGCGAAAAAACCATCTCCTCCTGGGACCTCTCCTGCGTGCGTGCTCACATCTTGATATTTTTAGCTTATTAAAATGTTAGACTCTGTCACTGTTATTATTTTCAAATCACTTCCCCTCCGTTGAACTGTGGGAAAGGTTCTCGTTACCCGAACGACTTTCTTTCTTTATTCCATAATTAAGTCAACTCCTTAATAAATTCTTATTTTGAAACAAAGAAAATAAATAAAATGTATTTATTATTATCTTAATTAACACAGCGGAATTTGCTGAATGCCTCTATAGACATTTGTCAATTGTAATATATATATATATATATATATTAGTTTGATAATGACTCACAATAACCCAATAAAATCTCGCATCTGGATCCGATAAACAGTAAACACGACGAATAAAACACAAGTCTCATGTAAAACTGACTTTTAACGCCACTTACTAACAAATCAATATTACACTCAATCGACGGGCCAAACTCTCACATTGATCTTTGTCCGAAAATTAATAATTCCTTGTTTTACAACACCTGCATGAATCTGCAATTGCGCTGAAGTACCGCAAAAAAATAAAACGTAATATTATTAGCAGCTGTTGGGCGCAAAAGTGCTCTGATACGTGATTTAACCTTTAAGTAAATTAGTCTAGAATGTATCTGGAAGGTTTGTTAATTATAAGGAAACCCCGACACAGTAAGAAGTCTGTAAGTCTTTCAGGAAACTGCGTAAAAATCGCATCAGGAGCCGTGGATCCCTGCTGCGCGCGTCTGGCCACTTTGTTAACGCACGACTGGTGATCCATCACTTTGATTTAACAGGCCAGTGTGCCGCGTCAGGCGTCGTTCCACTAAATCTATATGCGCTATAAACTTATTTTACAGGATTTTATCATAAACTCAAGCAGTGAAAAAAAACATTATTATTTGAAATGCGCGAACCCACCTTTTCCTTCTCCACGAAGTCGATGTATGTCGTTCTCTCTATTTCCACTGGCTGACCCTGCCTGTCGTATAAGGCCAGCACGAAGTGGAAGAAGTTGGACTTGCGGAGGTTGGAAGGCGGCTGTTTCTCGAAGTGCGCCCGAGCAAGACCAACTCCGCTGTGGACGCAAGCACAAGCCAGCACCATCCGCAACGAATGCAGTTTAAATAAATCCATTCAGAACAAAGGCAGAGATCTGTTTTTTAAAATCCAAACGAGCGTCGCTTGTTTTTCTTTTTCTTGTCGCATCAAGCCTCAGTGTAAATTAATCCGTTTCTTTAATGCGTATACACTCGTTTATTTTACAGTTTGACCACCACTAATTAAATAAATTAGTGAAACATATTGCACCGAATGAATGAAATGTATAATACATGCAGTCATCATTTAAACAGAATAGCTGCTCGTTGTAGCAGGGATGCTGCTCATAAAATATTTGTGTTTTTTTTTAAACTTTAAACTTCATTATGAGTAAAGAAAACAGCCGTGTTCAAACAGGGCGAACTATTTACGTGAAGAAGTCTGAGGCTTTATCACACTAAAGAAGAGAAACGACCACCATAAAACCTGAAGTATAACTCACACTATTTCCTCACACCCAATTTAATCTGATCCATTTTGGCTGAAACGTTCGTTTTATTAAATTGTCCTCTCCATCCCAAAAAATGTTCACAAAAATTAAGGCTCACTCTGTGCTAAACCTTGTTTACCTATAGAGGTAAAGACTTATAAAGCCAGCATGAACTGCATGGCGCCCCCCCTCTTGGGACGCGCGCTGCCCCGCGGATCTTAACGCGCTGCCCCCGATCTCCGCGCCCCGGCGTCAGCGCAGCGCCAAGGCCGCCTCGGGCTCACCTCTGGGCGGCTGTGTTGGCGTCCAGCACTCCGGCGCCCTGCATCCATGTCCGAACCGCGTTCATCCCGGCCACCATGGGCTCTTCTTTCATACTACACCCACTCCTCTGGATGCTCTCGTGGATGCCAAACATCAAAACGCTCCTTCACGCTGCCGCTGTCTCTCTCTCGCCCTCTCTCCTCTCTCTCTCCTCGGCTCCCCTCCTCTTGTGTCTGTTTGATCGCGCTGTCAGAGGAGCAAAGCGGCGTGGGTCTATTTCACTTGGCGTTTAGTTGGCGCGTGTGTTTCTCAAAGTGCACAAAAGATGCGACATGTGGAAGGAACAGGGGAGTGATCAGCATCCAGGGTTAGCTGCGCCTCATGTCAGCGACTCAAGAAGAGGAAAAAAGAGGGGGGAGCAGCAGCTATGAACAAATAAATCAAATATAAAAAAAAACAGCGTGAGAGCGATGGAAGGGGAAGCGCGAGATGAGAGGCTGCACCGAGTTGGCGACAAGTCCTCCGGATCAAGGTGCAGCTGATAAAAACAGAAGCGAGACGTCAGTTTCTTGAAACAAACAGTCCACAGCGAGAGAGAAAGCCCAGCAGATGAAACGCGCTTCACCCGTTCTTTATTTACAAACTCTTCTCCGCTGCTCGATGAATGAAACGGCAGATTACGCGCAGTTAAGAGGCAGTCCTGCAGGGCAAGTCCGATCCTCGTCAGCTCCTGCGCGAGTGATTTGCGCTCTATTCTTCCCTGAGGAATCACTTTGGACCATCTCTGGGATGCCGAACAGCAGCGAACGGGAGTAGGTGATGGGGGCGTGGTCTCGCCGCCCCGACGCAGTTAACAGCCCGGACGATCAGCTGTCCGTGCGCCAAACCCACCAGCGCGCTGCATGCGTGCGCGCCCGCCTGCCTGCTGTCCCCGCCTGGTCTCACGCAGTGCACCGCCCCTGCCACTTAACCATGCCTGTGTGCACGGTGTGCGTGTGTTTAAAGTTGACAATATATTAATGGCTTTCAAACTTCAGCTCAGGTCAAACTTCAGCTCAGGGGAGGATGTGATAGTATCAGAGCCCGGGCTGGATCTAACATTTACCGCCTCACCTGCCTCATGAACAAGACCAGCCAGAGGTTATCATTGATGTTGCACGCGTCTCAGATAAAAACCGATAGTTGGCTCATTTATATGCGCAAGGATAGAGTTAAAAGTACTTTCTGCGTTTACGTGTTGCAGAAGCATCAGCATCAACAAAGTGTAATCTGTATTTGTCACAGCGCGCATCAGATTCTTTCTGACTGAACCTGCGTTTAATACAAATGCAGACATGCTAATTGTATAAAGAGAAATATGGATGCGTTGAGCAGCATGATTGTGATTTGCAGTCATGAAACTCTGACGGGGAATGATTTTAAGAAAGTTTCAGACCCCCCCCCCCCCCAAATACCGCTGCGCGCGCTGTTCTCCTGCGTCCCGATGGTTTGAAGTGTGATTAGACGCTTTTAGACTACATTCATCTTTCGGGATCAAGCGCCGAATCAATATGAGGATTACAATTACAACTTTGTGAGGACACCAAACCTGCAGATAGTCCAAAATGACTGCACAAAAACGGTGAAAATGTGCATGGTTTCTGCGTTAAACTACAAAAATGGAAGGAAGCCGCAGAAAGTCTCAGCTCTCGCGTTCCTCGTCCATCCCTGCGTGATAAAATTATAATTTATGAACTTGTCAGGAGGCCATCTGCTAACGCTGGGTTTATTGGAATGAAATGGAAACAATGAAATAATTGTCTTTTTTTTTCATAATTTAAAATTACGATTTTTATCGCTTTTTCTTTTAAATGAACTCGTTTCAAGAGCTGACGTTGCAGCGCGGAGCCCTAACGTGCTCAATTTAAACAAATTAAACATTTTACACGATCGATTTATATAATTTCGGAACTTTATTAATCTCAAACGAGGTATAGGCTACAGTGGGACGTCTTTTCATATCGTCGCTATACATTTTCCAGAAAGTCTATAGACCTAAGACTCCGGCCAAGGTTGACCCCGCGATCATCTCATCATTGTCTGAAGCTGTTTATGTCTCCTGCTGTGGGAGGATAAATCTGAGCACCTTCACCACGTGGGTACACGACATAATAACTAGTGATAAATAAAAGCCGACGTGAGATAAAGTGTCTCACACTGCCTCACACACGTTAGAAACTATCCTTCAGCACATTTGCGTGATTATGGCCGGCTCCCCTCCCCACGATCTGTCTGCCTTGGTCGGCATGCAGGGCCGCTCCATGCCCTCCCCCCTGAGGTGGCTTATATTTATATCCTCGAGCGCCCCAAATATCACCGTCTCAGTGTCCAAAAACAGAAATGTCAGTCGGGGCCAGATGATTCAGCCATGTCGATGCAGTCATTTACTAAACCCATGGCAGCCAGACATAAAAGGTTTGCGAAATAACTCATGCCTATTACTCACAGACAGGAATGCTCACATCATGTAAGCGGAATTAAGGTGCGTCTGCGTGTGAAAACGACTTTCATTCAAGTGTCCACATATGGGAAGGCTATTAAACCCCCCCCCCCCCCCGTGTTACATCTCTATTATAGACGTTTGGAAGTGACTGATCAGAAGACGCGGCCGTCCTCCTCCTGAAGCACCAGATGTTCTCGTAAATCAAAAGGTTGTGCTGATGATAATAATGTTCTGATTGAATCGAAGACTCATAAAAACGACTAGTTGTAAAAAAATAAAAACACACAAAAAAAAACATGCATATGTTTATGAGAATGGGCCTTATGTTTAGCAATATGCTCTCTCGTCGACATAAAAGAAGGCAAATGTCGATTCAGACCATTTAAGTATAGGAGGAAAATATACAAGCAGACCGTAATCTCTTTGATAACTACTTAAAAAAACAACGACTCATAGTTTCTTAAACATTATGGAAATATTTCAGTCATTAAATGGCATAAAATAAATGAAAATAAAATCAAGGACAGACAATTAACGATAGTTTGAATTTCAATTTAACCCCCCCGCCCCGCGCTTTATGCGCAGCGCATCTGTGGCCTGACCTCTCCTGCTGTCCTTCAGGTGACTCGCAAACTCGCCAGACACAAACTCGTGAGTATTTAGTCCAATGTTACCATCTTGTGGCTCTAAAGGAGCATCGCAGGGACAACAGCCCCACATTCACTCAAGGAAGGAGCAATTGAGAATCACAAATTACGCGCTTTGTGCTGTGGGATAGTGGAGAACACACAAAGGCCTCTGGTCTATGTTCATATACTGAACCTATGCAACCGCATCACGACGGTCCCTGGATTATATTCTCAAAATCAGACCGAGCATTTAAAATGGGTTGGGCTTTATTTACAAGAGAAGCTGCAGCGTCTCGGTTCCACGAAGGACCGAGAACCCTCCAGGTTTTCCTTCCAGCCGGTTACTAAAGCAGGAGATTTTAATTATCAACACCTCAATGTGAGAAAAGGCGCTCATTAGTGAGATCAGCTGCTGGAGAGATGGTTGGAAAGGAAACCTGGAGTGCCTCGGCCCTCCATGGAACAGTTTGGACACCTACAGTGTCGGTTCAAATTAAAATATGTGCAAGCTCTACTAAATACTGATTTTCTTGTATTAAAATGTAAATTCAGGGGCGTTTCGCAGTTCATCACCGGCCTGGCAGAAACACAACAGGACAAAACATAAACATTGACACTGAAATGAGTCATGGGTTTGTGCTTAGTGTCTTATTTGAAGACTAAATACTGTATTAGTAACTGTGGTCTTCATTCTTTGCTGCTTACATTGAATCAGTGAGTAGCAAGCAAGTATTTTTAGCCACACATCCTTTATTATTATTTTTTCTATAACTGTTTATACAGTGGTGGTGGAGTCTGTCTCTGCTGACAGGACTCTGGAGAGATTTCCAGTTCATCACATCGTTAATACAAAACAATATTTACATTTACTATTACACTGTGGGCAGTTTAATCACCGATTCATCTATAATGCATGCTTTTTTTTAGAAAGAACAGAAACCAGTAACCATCAGTGGCAGACATCCATGAATCTGTGCCAGAGACAAAGAGCGAGACAGCCAGCATGATACCGTGATATGATCCACGCGTACTGGCTAAAGACACCGGCTCCATCCCCACTGCTGTCCTGCTCTGTGGAGGTCCAGCTACCAAGCCCCAAGCCTAACGGTACCCCCAGCGACCATCGCTCACGGGACTCAGAAGTCGCTTTCACACCAGAGCGGCTTTAAAGGGTCTAGAGCAGGA
Source organism: Brachionichthys hirsutus (assembly GCF_040956055.1). Lineage (NCBI taxonomy): Eukaryota > Metazoa > Chordata > Actinopteri > Lophiiformes > Brachionichthyidae > Brachionichthys > Brachionichthys hirsutus. The sequence goes on from NC_090902.1 coordinate 10,933,037, forward strand.
GTGTCAAACTCATTTTCTCAGAGGGCCAGATCAGCATTATGGTTGCCCTCAAAGAGTCAGTAACACAGTAACAAAATGTAATGTCAAGTAAATGTAACTACTCCTTAACATGCTTATTATTAGTTATTACTACGACATAATTAACCCTTATGTTATGTTAAGGGTCAATTTGACCCATTTCAGTTTTCGTGTTGACCAAAGTACTGGTTATCCTTTATTTTTCGTCACACAATTTTGTGACTTTTCCTTATCTTGGGTCATGAACTTGTGTGTAAAATCTGGACACCTTGATGTGTAGTATAATGTCTGTGCAGAGTTTGTATACGAATATGATGTTGGGGTCATTTTGACCCGGACACTTTAATCTGGGGAAGAAGCTGTTCAGATCCAAAATAAACATTGATGTCTTTTATGTCCTTTATTTAGATTGCCCAATTATTTGTATTTTGACTCCCTCTGAATAGCTATTTTGACACAGAGACCCAGGTGTGAGTAGAGGAGGAACTTTTTCTCCCTTGTCCTTGTCACTGTTCGCATGTCATCTCTTTGACAAACACACCAAAAATGAGCTCCAGAAGGTTTACAGTTGATGCTACTTTGGCTTTAGTGATGCAGAGGAAGAGATTTCAGAGACCGGGGACAATGTTATTGATGATCCAGATTGTCAATTTTCCTCCAATGAGGAGGATTCAGAGGACGAGTCTGCCATTGTCTCTCCATCAGATGAAAACCAAGGAATGCAGCAATAATCATCCACAGAGGGGACATGGGCATCTAAAGATGGTAATATAAAATGGTCAACAGCACCACACCAAAGCCGAGGTGGACTGTCATCTTCCAATGTCATCAAAAGGACTCCCGGTCCTACAAGATCTGCTGTCACACGAGTCGATGATATTCAATCAGCATTTCAGCTCTTCATATCCCCACCAATAGAGAAGATTATACTGGACATGACCAATTTGGAGGGAAGGCGTGTATTTCAAGAGAAATGGAAGCCACTGGATCAGACTGACTTGCATGCGTACATCGGAATTCTGGTATTAGCTGGAGTCTACAGGTCAAAGGGAGAAGCAACTGCAAGTCTGTGGAATCAAGAGAATGGAAGGCCAATCCTTCGAGCAACAATGTCTCTGGAGACATTTCACATAATATCTTGTGTGATCCGATTTGACAACCGCGGCACCAGAGCTGTTGAACATTGAAAATCTGAGGAAATGGAGCAAGTCGAATGAAAGAAAAAAAAGTGTTCATGAAGAGGAAAAAACTTCAAATAGTTCTTAAATATAGTGTTGGAATTAAAAATGTATTGTATGTCTCTTTTCTAAATGTTCATATAATCTAAAATGAAGATGTTATTGGTTTAACGCGGTTTTTTTTACTGTTTTGAGTGGATTTACACAGTGCGAGTCAAAATGACCCTAACATAAACAACGTAATTATTTTTCAACATAATACAAGGGTTAAGTTACAAACATTACATATGCAAATGCAGGTTGTAAAAATATACGGACAGCTTATTGCTGTATTTACCTCCGCTGAGGCGAGGCTACGTAATCATCTGTCTTTCCGTATGTTAGCAAGAATCCTCAAAACGTTCTGGACGGATCTTGATGAACTTTTTAGGAAATCTTGGGAATGTTACCAGGAACAGATGATTCAATTTTGGTGACGTTTGATCTGGTTCATTCAGTTGATATTATGTTTTAGTTTACACATCCCCACAGAATGGAAATGTCCGATCAGATCACCAGAAACCGGGAAGTTTACAGTTGCCGTCTCATATCCACTGGAAATTAAATCCCTGTGTATCCAGTAAATTATTATAACGGCAGGATTGGTTCATGCCAATAATCTGATGCACATTCTGTGAACACAGAGCATTGATATGATTGATCCACTAGCTTCATCCACACAGAATGAGTGCCATGAAAAAAAAAATTGTCTCACTGAGGGGAATTTGAGAGTTCTGAAAGTCCCTCAAATTCCCCAAAGTATTGCGCCTAGTGATGAACTATTTTGCCTTGATGTGTTTATCCGGCTTTGAATGTTTTTTTCCTGTGTTGTGTTGTGCTTTTGTTTATTTATTTGTTTGCTGCTTTGTTTGCTTGACAGGTAGAGGTTGGGGGGGCTGGCATGCATTGAGAATTGAGGATTGTGATCGCCGTAGCTTTGCACCTACACCTCTGCACTATCTGCAGCCTTGTGCTTTGGTTGAATGTCTGTAACAATCATGTTCAATACAATCTTAAATCCATCCATTTTCAGCCGCTTATCCGGGGTCGGGTCAAGGGGGGCAGCAGCCTAAGCAGGGAGGCACGGACTTCCCTCTCCCCGGCTGATCGTTTCAAATGATGCGTCATAATTACATAATTGTCTGGTCCGCTCATCAAAGCAGTTCAACCAAGGCAATTCCGTGCACTGTAAGTGGTATTTATAGTACTGTCATGGTCAAAAAATGTGGATAAAATAAATGTTGGACAATAGGTTTTGCTGTAAATCACAATATAGGAGGACTAAGGTGCTTGGCGGAGGTTTGCGCTCGCCGACTGCTTTTCTAGTTCTAAATTAAACACTTAATTTCAAAACATAATTTTGATCTGTAGGTTTTTTTCTATAATTTTAAAAGAAAGAAGAAAAAAAAGAAAATTTATTCAGGAAAAAAAATATTCAGTTTAATTTTTGCGGGCTTTAAGTCAAGTTCACCAGAGCAGAAGGTGTCACGATTGAAATGGTATCTTCTGTTGTAGTGTTTATATCTCACCACTAGATGTCCGCAGCGGGTTAAAGCTGGGTGCAGGATGGTTTCCACTTGGAGTGAGAAGTTTTGGAGTGATTCTCCTTAAATCTGTTTCTTCAATTGTTGTGTTTCTGTCAGTTAGTAAAATATTTGTCAAATAGTCACAGTGAAGTCACCGTAATATATTTCATAAATTTGCTTAGTACAGATTTACATTTCATTGAGAATGACTGGTGTCCTGATGTTCTGCAGCTGTTACACGGCTGGGCAAGAGGCTCCATACGGGTTTGTGATCGACACTGGAATGTCTGCCAAAGCACTAAAACCATAACAGCTGGAATGAAATGAGTCCGATGATCTCATCTGTGTGTTGGACGGAAAGTATAGGGATACAAAGGAAGAAGAAAAAAAGAGAAGAGAGTAAGGATGTTATATGTGACCATGTGTGTGACAGAGAGAGGAGGCCCGGAGGAAAAGGGTGCATTTCTGTCCAGAGAGGTCAGCACAGTGGATTGGTGGATTATGCACCCTGATCCACAGCTGCTCTCTTTCTTATTGACAGAGGAAGCAGCTCATTTGTTTTGTTGTGAGGACAGACCTGTGGCATTTTATTTGTTTTATGAGGATTTCTTGAGGCTTTGTCAGTGGACATTTGTCTCTACGTTTTATTGAATATGACATGCATGCACTTCCTGCTCTTAACATTCATCTGAACAAAGAACCATACGGTCAAGCCAAACGAGGAATTTCCGACCTACTATTAAAAGCCATTCTTGTTCTATTTTTATACCGAATGGCAGGATCCTGAAGGCTCAGGTGTGAGCTGATTGTAACAGGCATTGCATGTGCTTTTAATCATGAATTGTAATCATTAATTTCTAGCGTGTTTCTGCATTGTAACATGTTTTATCTAATGTTTTGTTCCGTGTTTTGTTTCTGGAACTTGAGCCTGTAATACAGTTTGAATTGCAAAAAAAAAAAGCATTTAATAAAACAATGTGGCAGTGAACGCATCATTGTGGCTGAAGATGGGCCCTTTTTCATTGGGCGTGTTTTTGAAGCAGCGCTGGTGTGTCACTACCAGATACAGAGTTAAGGAAGTTGCAGGAACAGCTTCATAGCTTTTTCATTAGCTGTTGATGGAAGCACGGACAACATGAACACAATGCAGGCATGCATTTTAATTAGAGGCATGCCGTTGATAGAGTATAAAGCTCCATCACCGTGTTATTAAAATTCAAACGCACCATGATAGGATGGGACAGTTGTGATGCAGCGGAGAAGTCCGTGAGCTAAAAATGCATTGCCTTGGGAAAAGATAGTGGGATTAACAGACGGCGCACCTGGAATGTGTGGAGGATAAACGGGGTGCGCCCAGAGCATGGAGACACACAAGTACGGTGGCTGAGTAGGAGCAAAGCAAAGGAGTAAAGGAACCGTCAGTTCCAAAGTGACGGTGTGACTTTGCTATATTATGTGACATAACCGAGCATCTCGCTCAGCTGGATAAAATGTGCTAATTAGCACCAAAGACAATTGGAGTATGAATAATTCTATAAATATTTTCTATTAAAGTTAAACTGTCAAACTGCAATCGTGGAACAAAATTAAGTTCACGATTCTTCTGATCCTTGGCTGACCTGTTTCCAGGATTAAAACTCTGTTTCCGCATTGTGTGAAAGAACAATGGACTAAATGGACGGGATCCAGAGCTCTGCTGCCACTCCTAGAACCATGAATAAAAGTTACATTGCATCGCGAAAGAAAAGTCTCCATCACCATGTAATGAAAGAAGGCACTCTGCTCTAAATAGTGTTCTTGTCAAACATGGCTAAATTCACAGTATAACCAATAACTCTTCACATTGCACACTCTGTGTACCATATGGGTACTTTACCAGGTAATCAACTGAAACCTAAACCAACTTATCCCTTTAAGGCCTGCCCCATGAAGTAATCCTCGTCAGAACACTCTAATTTTTGCAAAATAAGGTCTTAATGGAACCTTCTGACAAATTTGTAAATATATATACATAAATTAGAGCACTTATATATAAAAATGAATACATATTCTTTTTATATTTAAATGCTCTAATTTATATACATTTTGCAAAATCCAGAATTTTTTTCATGGAAAATGCAGCTGCATGTGTTGCGCATGGGCAGATTGTAAACTCGAGGCCTGCTGTTAACTCGAGACTGTGCAACTTCATTCACCTCAAGGGAAGAAAAGTCTGCCTCAGAGTAAACAAGAGGCTGCAGGGCTCAAAGAGTTTAAATATAAAACTATTCCCTTCAGACGCATACTTAATAATGGAACCAGCATCCCACGCTGCCACCGTCTCTATCTGTCTTCTCCCAGGAAAATATAAGCTGGCGCTGTCCCGTTTATCGTCCTCCCTCAGAGGATCAGGTTACTGAGGGGTAGCCTGCTGGGAGAGACAGGTTAGGTGGAAGGATTTGCTCAGGCATTATATCACATTTCCCAGAATGGCTACAAAGTGTTTCTGTTAACTGTCGGGAAGAGAAGAAAATAATTTTCAAGTGGCGCGAACAAGCTTCAAATAGATCAGTGTGATCAGAGTGTCTATGAAAAGGGCCGACGGTTCGGCTGTAAAGATCGAGGCCCTTTGTGTGCGACAAAGGGAGTTGATTTTCAGCCAGGGTCTCAAGAAGAGTTTCTGAAAAGACTAGGGAGGCGGAAGGGAACAGTCAATCGAGTAACCCCGGAAGACTTTACGCGCATTGATTTTCCTTTTGTGCATTGAGAAACAAGAGGTTATTATGAAGAAGTGCACATTGGCAGCGTTGTCATCACGATGAGAAGAAGAGGTATACATTATTCTGTCATTGATATCTTAAAGGATGCCATCCATCATATTTGGTATTTCTGAGTTGAGGAGGAGGGATGGCAAGCAGACAATGTTCTCACTAACTTTCCTCCCTTTCACACACTTGTGATACTTGAAGCAACGAAGGAAATAATAAAAAAAAAGAAAGCTTCAGATAGCAAACTGCAATAATTGGAATTATATTGTCAAACTATAAATGTCTCAGACTCTTGGATTATTCCATTTCTGGTTGAGCAAGCCTGGTGCTATTGAAGTCTAAGGATTAGCTTCAGTTGATAACACAGGGCCGTCCTTATTCCCAAGGAGGGTAGTTTTTCTATTTGAGAGCGCGTGGGTGTCTGGGATAGAGCCATTATAGCGTTTTGTCTTGGCCTCTGACTGTGGGTGGTACCGTTACATGAAAAGGAGGGAACCCATGCTGGTGTCGTTTCTGTCCGACAGCTTTTCCAGGCCATCTCATGGGGTCCATGGCTGCTGTCTGAGTTTGTGGGTGACAAACTGTCCACGCTTGAACTGAACGAGCTCAACGACTCACTGATCACTCACCTTTAAAAAGTTGTTGCCACTGTGTTTGCTGAGGAGTGACTTCACCTGGCCAGAAAGAGCTGATCAATCTGTTTTGAGAGATTTAGCTTCAGGCCTAGTTGTTTATCATCAAGTTCAAGTTTTGAAGCATGCTACCAAGCTCCACTTTACGATAATTCCTCGTTAAGTAATTCATTTTTTTTTTGTGATTGATGGGTATCTTTCCAAATTGGGGTCCCCGTTGAGGCAAATGTTTAGACTCCCCTCAGGAATCCTCGCATTCTGGCCGACAGCCTTTTTCAGCTGTCAGCAAAAGCAGAGACTTTGGAGACAAATTGAGTTAATCTCCCCCCCACACACACACACACATTTGTCCAACCATTATGAGCCACTCCACTGCACGACAGTTACAAAATGTCTTGAAAGGCAGCCATGGTATCCTGATTTTTTGATTTCATACTGTAATGATTCTTGGGGTGCAGATTAGATTCAGACGTTAAACCGGTGAATAGATTAAGATTAAGTGGTGCAGCGTGATTTGCTGCAGTACACTGCGCTCTGATGTGATTCACTAGTGTTCTTATTTCAATGGAGTTAAACATAAAATAGAAATGATAGATATAAAGAAAAAAAATACTATTACTTTACATCCATGAAGAGAGAGACATTTTCATGAATAAATTATTTTTCAAAGACATTGGCATCCTCTTGCCTGTATGAGCATAAACAAATGACGGGGAGGTGGTGTGTCTCTTTAGAGACTCGGCAATGAAGGATAAATTATAGGATATGGTTGCCTTCCTTTTTGGAACTGTCAAGATCAAATACACTTCCACGACTAAAAATTAAATGGTTAACTGACTTCCAAAACACTTCCGGTAATCATGCATTAGATATATTCATAATGGATAAAAGAACATAATACAAAAATGTATGAATTAATAATTATATATATTCATTTTTTCACATTCTGACAGAAAATGTTAAAATTTTCAAGCAAGGGAGAAATAAGATCTAACAATCAAAGGTACCAGAATCATTTCAGAATTGTTCGGGTGAAAAGTGCCTGAATAGAAATACCCGGCTTATGCCAACTCTTTTGTCATTAACCCTTAATACTATTAGAACTAGGTCAGGTTTTCAGACACTCCTTGCTACACATTCCTCGCATATTGTACATAGTGTGTCACACACACAGTCACACATACAGACACAGATATGGGAGTGAGCCGTTCAGTTTACCCAGCTACACTGGGTGGAATTCAGTCAAAGGCAGCAGATGCTATCTGCAGTAAGACAAACTTGACATGCCCAAAACCTCAAAGTGACAGTAAACTCGCCTGATTTGTCACGGATCGTTTGTCTCCGCAAATAAAAACGTTAAAAATCAATACACATCAGCAGCAGGTTTAAAGTTCATACTGTCATAGCTTATGTTCAAGGAAGTTCGAAAGCAAGTCCATCATTAATACAGTTTAAAAAAAAAAAATTAAAAAGCAAATGAACAGAAATATTTGCCAGCGGTTGCAGCTAAGAAATGAAGATGCTTCAGTTTTGTGTGATAATTTGACATCTTTACAAAAGGCATGCAGTCTCAGCAGTGTCAGATGCCTTTCAGCTCATTGGATGAGTGGCTCTAAAAGAACAATGCTAACACAAATATGGGGAGCAAAGTGATGCATTAACCCCAGTATATATACTGGCTATAACAAAACAATGAACAGAGACGGAGACAATAATGTAGAGACGTGTGTGAAGTTAAATCTACGTAAATGGGCAGTGACTCGGATGCTTTTTTTTTATCGAATGAAGAGTCTTTCAGGAGAACATTCAGTGCCGTTAAAACAGTTGCCTGGCTTTCTCAACAGTCGTTCTGTATTGAATTACAGAGGCTAACCTTGGCTGACATAATAAGATGTGGCTTTGGAAACCATATTGTAATTGAAAGTCTTAGAATGATGATGACATGAACAAACTGGAACAGCTTTCTCCAGAACACCACAGCTGAGTCTTGTCAGAGATGTTGTGTGTAAGACAAAGAGGGAGATCGAGAAAGAGAGAGGGAGAGAGAGGGAAGCATGTCTTTGTGTCTGATTAAAGGTAGTATGCATTCAGGTTTAATTGGCGGTAGTTCAGGTCAACACAATCAGTGTAATGAACTATTTTGGTCTGGGATTATCAAAGCTGGGCATACTGATATGTAGAAGCTGTGAAGCTCTGCCAGTGGAATGTGAAACGGCTGCCACTTCAAATCCCAGGGTCATGCAGCTCGAACAAGTTCAAGACCCCCAGCACATTATAACAAGTAGTGGTGGAGCACAGGCTTTCAGAACAATCAAGGTTTCCAGGTAGCAACCGATTACACTTAAAACAACAAAGCCGTAGTTTTTTGGGGGGGTTTAATCTATAATAAATAAGAAAAGACTAAAATAAGAAGCAACAACATGGTCAAGAGCAGAGACAGAATCTTGAAAAAGGAAACTCTGTGACATTGAAACATTAATTTGGTTTGAAAGCCCATGAGCTCTGCTTATCCTGACCAAAAGTCAGTAGTCATTAGAAGAATGTACAAACAACCTTACATTAACGTCAACGACATTCATTTCTGTCATGCATCATTCTGGAAACTCAAAGTCAAACGTCGAACACACGAGCAAAATATGCTAGAAGGGAGATTTGCATCTGCAAAGTTTCAAAAGGAATCTTATATAAAAAAAAAAAAAATCATCAAAAACTATTGTCGATTTGACCACGTTATGGTTAGATGTCTGGGTTTAAGAGTGTCACATAAAAAAAACAAACATAAAACAAAACGAAGGTCCAGAATAATGTCGGCAGAATAGGGCGTCATGGACTTACGACCGATGCGACATGCGGCAGTTCGACTTTACGGCCGCACTGGTCTGTTGCTTTTTTTTTTACAAGCCGTTTTACGACTTACAAGAAAGCGAGCGAGCGAATTGAGTGTACGGCCGTTTCTGCGGTCTCACCCACATGCAGAGAGGAAATTGTCTCTTTCTACTCCTCATTGACAGAATCATGACGTGGCGTAATATACTTACGACCAAGTCGGCTTACGACAAAAAACGCTCAGAACCAAGTCGGCGACCCCCAGTACTGTAAAAAAAAAAATGCTTTTCTACATGCTCTTTATCATTTCTAGAACTTCAACAGCAGCGCGAACCTTTGAGTCGAGGCATGTAGGAATGGCGATCCTAGGAAACATCTTTGGGGTCACAGAAAAATACGATCCCGATATAATATTTTCAAGATGAGTCAACACCATGAAGGGAAGAAAGGCTGGTATGACTGGTTCTGTTGTCACCACTGCTAATCCATTCAACTAAAATCTCCTGGGCCCAACATGGGTGGTTCATCTTGGTTCATGACCTGGATGAGTATGCTTGTGTGGAGCCCACGCCTTTTGAAGTGTCCGTACCACTGAGCTGTCGTTCATGGGGGGGGGGGGGGGGGGAGTGAAACAGTCCTACTTATTGGCTGGGAGCTCCCACAAATGCCAAAAGAATCTGCAGGAGGAGGAAGGACATCTCTTTGTTGGGAAAAGGGAAGGAACCGTGATCTTGTTTGTTTCCTTGGATGGAAATACTCTTATCCTCTCTCAGCAGATGGGAGGGTGGGGGAGGGCCTTGCCACAGTTTTAAGGCTGCCCCCCCCATAGGGGATTCTCTGTCTGGAGGGGAAAGTCTGGCTTTGAACAAAATTCTTATTACATTAATAAAAGAGGCTTGGTCCCCCGAGCCCGTGACACTCAGCCTTCATCTAATTAATGCAGCTACCATTTAAAAGCATCTCACGCACCTCCTCCAAGGTGAGGGGGAGAGACGTTGTGGAATAATCCGGGAGGGAAAATTATTACAAAGATTTGTTCATTCACTTCCACGTATGGTTTTTAGTGGGCTAAAATCATTGTTTTCTTAGCCTTAGTTGCACAGGCTGCTGATTAGAATGCTGTGAACACATTACAACTCAGAGATGGTGACTGAGTAATCCACCATCAAAGTACTCTGCACATACTTTGTTATTGTCGGGCTCTGGACTCTGCACTCGATCGTTTACTTTGCTTTTCACTGCCGGGCTACTCCGACTCGCTGCCTTACATTTGCTACTCAACGTGACTCAGGGCTTTTTCAGGACCGCCTGGTTTCCGCAGTGAGAATGAACCCCGTTGCATAGGTGTGAACCTCAAAATACACTTCTGGTGGGCCAAGACAAGCAGCACCAGCTCTTCTGCACTGGTCAGAAGATACACAACTTTTTTTTTTTTACAGAGGTGGTTAATGTGTCGTTTTATTTATTGCTCCTAATCGCCATAGTTTGAATTCCAACAGAGAATAGAGGCGATAATGGAAACCGGTGCCTTCTAGAGACTGGGTGTTAGCCAAGCTGCTATGCCTTACAAAATATAGCAATGCCATTTATCATCTGAGAACATTTTTCACTACATATGGAATTTGTAGCTTGGTGGAGAGATAGTATCAATATGATAAGGAAACTTACTTCCTCCTCTTGATGCACTTTCCACATCCTTTCTCTTTCTTACTAACAAACTTGTATAACTTTGTATATACAATACCATTTGTATAGCTGAGTTAGTTGAGTTTGAGCGAGAGTGTGTTAGTTCCTTTTGTGTGCTGTGTAACACACTGGGGAGTCTCATCTGGACTGTCAGGACGCTGTGAAACCTGCCACACATCTACTATCATTGATAACTGTAGCACCACCCCAGCTTCCTAATGGGAATGAACGAGGCTGTGTCCCCCCCCCCCCCGACCTCCTTTCTGAAAAGCAATAATTTGGCAGGTACTTCAGAGAATCAGAACGTAACCACTTTCATTTCTAAGTTTATCCTGGCATCTGACTATTTCTGGTTAGATAGCGCCCGGTAGTAACAATGATAATGCACCAACTGGTTCTGGCTTTGCTCATTTCCCTGTTTGAGGCAGGTGATGAAATATCTCCAAGGGCTCTACTTCTTGATTTTAAGCAAAGACATGCGTCTGCACTTTCTCAGATAAGTTGAGGACTGAGTCAACTGTCTGGCTGTGTGTGTGTGTGTGTGTGTGTGTGTGTGTGTGTGTGCAACGAGGAAAAGGATGTTTGTTTTGTGAATGAATGTTTTATACTTGCCTTTAATTCAAGTACATGTATTGTTAATATGTAAACTTTCCTTTTCCTACAACACAATCTGCTTTCGCCTGCTTGAAACCAACACCCTTTACTCAGGTTGTGGACTAATAGTCCTGATGGGGGCGCTGCAGTAACCGTCTATTCTAAAACTCTGGAAAATGCAAATCAAATCTGTCTCACATGCTACAGTGAAACAACTTTCCCCCAAATGTTGACCAAACAAGGGCAACATGTTGGGATTATTTCAAATCAAAATTCCCAAATTCCCAAATGTAATAACTTGATTTTATTCAGGTGTATAGCAGCAGGTCAAAATCTAAAACATGTGGGACAATGAGAAAGACAAATTTAATCTGCAGTTTTTGTTCTAGTTTTTGATGCATCAATTCATTCTCAGTTTCATTGCTGTTAAGCATCTTCACTGTTTTTCAGTTTTGGCTATGTCACCAGCTGAGATTGTTTAGGAGGCGTTGGAGGCAAATTATTTCCATGCTTGAAAATAAGATCATGAAAAACAACTTTAAAATGCAAATAGACACCGAATGCAGGATTTGTGAGTTAACCTGAAGCTCCCAAACCACAAATATGTTGAGTATGTTTCCTTCTGCTGTTTTCTGCTGAAGCTGACTTTTAACTGCCGCTATGCTGCCCTGGCAGAGGTCCGGTGGAGCGAGCTCCAACATTCCTTGATGGAGCTGACATTTACTCTGTATGTAATAAAAACAGCAAAGCCACAGTTAGCCTATTTAATGTTTACAGAACCATGGCAAACCTTTTCCTACAATCAGAGGTTGTAGATTTAACATCTTTCATAAACAGGATGCCTGCCACTTCAAAATAAACAATGACATTTAACAGAACATCACAGAACAAAAAGGAGCTGCTATGCCGATGAGTGCATTGTGAACATTTTCAAAAGCTGGAGCTTTTTATCATTACAAAACATGACACAGGGGTCGCCAGTTAAAAAATGCCTTGCTTGCTCACTATATGCAGCATTATATTTTATTCACGCAGATCAATGGTTATTCTTGAGTGTTAAGATCAATTAATCTTCTGGATATCCTAAAAATGTAAACAAATACATAAAAGCTTGCCTTACCTAAAATAAGGGTTGAAACATTTACACATTTTATTTACTATAGTGTATATTATAGTCATAAAATATTCTGAATTTGCAGCGAGAAAGTCTGACCTTCTTGTGTGTCTCAGATCTTGCTGCTATAGCAATTAAGGGAGAGACTTATATCAGACGTCATTTCTTCTTCAAAAACAAAAAAGCATCAGACAGAATTGGTTGCAATTTACTGTCATATTTGGAGCCCATCTCCACCTAACACACACCTGAGTGTGCCTGCGTTTCGAGGTCACTATTAAATTACTATAAAAGAGCACAAAAACAATCCTCTGGTCTTGAGCTATTCGCTAATATTTGAAGGATCGGATTCAATGGTTTTAATCCTAAACTTGGTCCAATTAGAGTGTTGTTAATTAGACATTGTGGAAATGACTCAAGACAGAATGCATAGAATGCTCCATCTCTATCATTTCGTCCGCTCATGAGATTGTGGCTAAATATTCCAATTGATATGCAGGTGAGCGAGCAGGTGGGCGGGTAACAATTATCCCTTTGATTTGTATTTCATAAACAACACGTCAGAGATGATGATGGAGATGGTGAGCAATCAGATTCTATAATTAGATCAGCTCTCTTCCGGAACACCGCATTAATAGCAGAGATCCTGAAAGTGCATTTTTCAGTTAAATTCAGAATTCTAAAGCTGCATAATTCATCGCTCTCAATCTTGGTACGGAGGAGGGGCCGAGCCAACGCTCACTTCCCAGTCATTGCTTAAAAGGATTGATTTTTCCAAGACGTATTTTAGTTGTCTTGCCAACGGACGGACAGACAGACAAACGCCGGCAATTGCATAACCTCCGCCTCGCCTCGGCGGAGGGAAGTATGCACCCGTCACTCTCCATTTCAGCCTTCGGTCTGTCATTCCTTCCGCTTTTACAGATTTCTGGGTAAATTAAGGGATACTAACTATTTCAGTCGACCTTCCCTCACAAATGCACAACAATGGAAGACACAGGTCCCAGGAAGACACAGTGCAGTGCAAACAATTCCTAGATTTTTGTGAGCTTATAACATACCGAGTTTATATACAGACAGCTTAGCTTTGACGTTTATTAAACTTTTGGGTAGTTTAAAATACTGTACTTCTGTTTATATTATTAATCTGCCACAAAGACCAAAAACCTTTAACTTTATTGTGCCAACCAGGCAAACAATGCACAACTGCATCTACGCAAGACACAAAGACCTATCCATGTTAACTTTAAAAAAAAAAAAGTATCTCACTTTAAAATGATTGTCTAACCCAACTTCATCATGTGCATGTTCTGCAGACTTCTTATTGGAGGAAAAACAACTATTATATATTAGCATTAGTAGCACAGGCGCCTGATGTTCAGTGTATTTGCATTATGTGTTGCTGCATGTCCCACAGTGCTCTCTTGCAGGTCACAGGCAATATAATGAAAGGGCTCCTCGTTGCTAATGGCACATGACTGTGCTTATTGCAACCAAATAACAGAACCTCTCTGTCTCTCTCTCTATCACGTCTTTCCTCCCTTTATCTCATGACTGCATCCTGAATAAAGGCGGTGTTTGTGCACCGTACTCTTATAAAGAAAGCCACTCCGTTCTACTTATTATTATTTCACATCAAAGATGTTTCTCAATTTAACAACTCAGTTTATGCCATTATAATTCTTAATCTGTGAATGATAACATTATTACATGACACAGCCAATCAAATAGTTCCCATTGCCATGCATCAAGTTGTGTTCTATGCCACCTACAGGCTACTGATGTCCCCAAAACTATAACAATGTGGAGCAACAATGAAAAGCATCTTGTAAATTAACCCTTTAACAAACAGCAGGTTTACAAAAAGGGCGCTTTTTTTTTCATTTGTTTTGGCTCTGTGCTTGAACATGCTGTTCAAACGGTGACTCTTAACGGTAAGATGCTGCTGTCATTTGAAATGTTTGTACTTAATACAGTGCAGAATGTTGGTGTTCACCAAGATCCCATTGGCAAAGCTTTGTCAACATTCCTACGCCGAGGTGAGGCGGAGGTATGTAATCACCGTCTGTCTATCCGTCCGTCTGTCTATCAGTCCGTCTGTCCATTAGCAAGATAACTCAAATGGGTCTGGACGGATCTGGATGAAATTTAATTTGGGTGATAATCCAGAAGAGATTCTGAACTCTGGATCACTTTGAATGTTTTACTAACATTGCAGTCATTGGAACTTCAAAATCTGTTCCTCAATATCTTGGTTGATTATTGACCAATCTTTATGGAATTTGACACAGTAATGTGGGGGCCTCTTTTCTCGTTCTTCATAGAAAAGAGCTGCAAACTGGCAGATGTAGAACAAGCTTATATGAGACAATGACTGAGCCCTTGGTAATGAAACAAGTCACTCACCAGAAGGTGGAAGGTCCATCATGTTTTGCTATAAGAAGATGATGGCGATGCCAATCAGTTCTGTAGATGTCGATGGTGTTTTTGCAATTTTAATACAGAACAGATCTATATTACAGTTATCAATTATATAAGAAAACAGTCAATATGATAATGTTTTCTGTGTCTCCAGTCACAATGCAGCTTTAGACCTCCTCATTCAGATCCATATTTAGCTCTAAACAGTTTTCAGAGCAAACCATTTCCATCAGAACATTTGTGAGTGTTGGGAGAAGGCATTGAGGAAGTCAGGATTGGCTCGGTCTGTTGTAGTAGCAAAAATATATATGACTATTATTGATGTTTTTGCCTCCAATTAAAAATATGTGTCATCTGTATTGTCGTTAAACTTAATTCAGACACAAGTATGTTTATTGACTTTTTTGGTCAATGGGATCCAGACTCTTCTATTTACTACTAATCAACTAAAAAGTTAATTGCCCATATACATATTTATATGAAATTTAATTTGTTAAAGTTATATATACAAACCCTGCCTCATTTCTGGTTTGTGCCTAAGACAATAGAGGAAATCCACAGCTGCCTACAAAGTCTATATCTGCTCCCAGGCTGCATTACGAATGTATTTGTTCTGCAGCTTAAATTAAATTATAATGACCTCCAGTACAATGCACCATTCTAGATATACATATTTGCACAAGTCACAGAGCAGGACAGTGAAGTACATTGTGCTCCTCATCCTCCTACTAATGGCAGCATTCAAAGACATTAGCGTTCCTTTGAAGTAAAGTATACACTTTATCAACCCCCCAGCTCCCCTCACAAGGACTCTAATAGATGTCTTTTTAAGTCTAGTAAAGGAAGGACATCAAGGCCAGAGTGTCTTTTACAAACCCTCTTGCTCTCTGTTTGCATCTATGTGGGCATGGCAACAAAGCATAACAGCAAAAACGGTGAGGGGGAAAGAACGGAGTGAGTCATCAGGTCATATTCATTTAAGTCTTTGTTAATTAACAATCTTTGCGTGTATGGATTCTCACGAGTTTCCCAATTATGGCATCAGTTGTCTGTATTTTAGCTCAGTAGAATAATTGATCATTTTTAGTTTGCCCTGTGTCAATAACAATAATGAGCACGCCAACAATGTAGCCAGAGGTTGGCCTCTTCTTTAAACATTGTGAATGGTGGGGAATAACACAGCCACATTAAAGAAACGTCCAGCTTCCGTCTCATATATGTGATGATAAACACATCTAAACTTTCTCACACCAACTTTTGAGGTTGGCACTGTTTCCCTCATTAGCATTCTGTGAACTTCTTGGCTCTGCTTGCTATTGAAAGAAAATTTGCGGTGAATCGGAATGTGTGCAATTTAAGTCTGCCTCGCTCGACACCTGCAGGAAGTAAGATAGCATGCGGTAGAAGAGCTTCTCTGAAACACAATTACCAGAGCACTCTTCAATTATGAGCGCTTCAGTCAGGCATGTGTTCATAGTCGACTTCATTCAAACCAGTTTTCTAATTCAGCTTTCCCATATAACTCAAAGCTGTATGCAGGAGCTGTTTATTCTAAATGTCTATATACACAGTTATACATACACACAGTACCTGCTATAATGTTCATTTGCACGCGATGCATTGCAAGTGTTGCGTGAGACGCATCGACTCCACGTGATATTTTTGTCTCCAGAATCAGATAACTGTGAATCTGAATCTGAAGCATCAGCTTCGTCATTCAGCGGAAGCTGAGCCTTGAAGTAGGAGCCAGCAGGAAGCCAAAGCAAACACCGCATGAAGACAGCTGTTTGCCAAAAGGGTTTTATCTTGAATGAATTAAATTCTCTCCGATATGACATTAGCAAACAAGGCAATATTTTGAAAAAAAACAATCAAGAAGTGACCACATGAACCAACGGAATGTTTGAAAGTTGTTTTTGATTTTTGGTCTCAGATTGTTCACTCTTACCAAATCTGAATATATAGGATTCTTCTGCCAACCTTTGACTCCATATTGTCCTCATGCAGTTCAGACTGAACCAACGTTTTATATTGCATTTCCCCTCCCCTTCTACAAATGATTATCTTAGTCCTGGTCATGTTGAGCGAGTCCTTGGTGCAGGTTCCTTTAACTCACGCGCTCCTCTTAAACAGCCGTATCTTAAACCTGTAACTGATTGACGCTACAATAGAGAGCCGGGCTAATTAGTCTATTAATAATCTACAACTGCATGTCTTGGAAACTGGCATAACATTTGTTGATATTTAGTGGTTGAATATTTGATGTATTAATTCTCGTAACTTTAAGTGTGGTATAATGTGATGAAAAGTATTCATATTTATATAACATTTAAATAGTAGAGATGTTAAATTCAATGCGTTGAAAGGCCAAAGCATTTCAAAATCACTGAGATGCATCATTTAAAACTGGTTTTAAAGACACTGTCATATGATGTCGCCTGGATTTATCAAGGCTGTCAATCAGTCTGGAAGAAACTCTGGTCTCCTGTTGTTCTGGTCTAAACTCCCACCCAGCAGGAACACTCAGGGTACAAGGTGTAATTTCCTCCAGATGTGTATGATGTCAGCTTTTGACTGGGTGTCGTGAAACAGGCAGATAAAGTACCGTAAACTCCACTCCGTCATCTCTCCCTTAATCGCATGTTTACAGGCAGCGTGTGCTCCAGGCCTGCATGTGTACAAAATATATATCGAGTGATGAAAATAATTTCCCCACTGAGGGACTAATAAAGGAACTGGCTTTTCTTTTCTTTTCTAACAGAAACATACCAACACCAAACTAGGACCAACATCGGTGTGCCAAATCTGCATCAGATGGAACGCACACTTGTTTGTTGTAAATGTTTATGAGACACTTACTCATCTTTAGCCTGGCCTTGAATTCGAGCCCTCTCCTCTGCAATTCCATGTGAGGAGACCGATTGAATACACATTTGATCTGATCCCTGCCCTAATAAACTGATTATAAGGTGAAGTGAAAATAATGATGTAAAGAAGATTAACCAAGGTTAATTCCTTCAGTACATTCATACAGGTGGGCTGGTAAATGTTTGCTGACTGGCCGCTGTGGAGTTTATTACTCCAGCCAGGGAGGTGGTCTTTGCTGCGTGTTGGAGTCGTCTCTGTCTCCGAGCAGGATTACGCAACAACTACTTGGAAGGCCATCGATTAAACTTGGTGGGAGGGGAGGTCACACGACAAGGATGAACCAATTCAATCTCTAAATGGGGCACATGCATTGCATTTTACCAAGGCTTTCCAAAACTGCATGGAAATTATTATTATTTAAAATGTTACTTATTTATACAATCAACAAATTGTAGTGATTTTCCTTGAGTAAAATCATTCTAATTTTTTCTGCATTGTATACTTAATGTCAATTCTTACAACCCATTCCTCAGATTTCAACAGAAGCCAGAAAGTCTAACGGAACCCTGCAGCGTCGAGGACATCCAGGACACAGAGCGACAGCATTCTTTGTTGCTCTGTAAAAATATTGAAAGCAACAGGAAAACGGCTTTAACACATTCAAATGGCTGTTAAAATGGGCCATGAGAGTAAAGTCATTATAATAAACTTTAATAAACACAACCGGTTGGAACACCATGTTAGCTCTGCCTCCAAGAAATGAATAGTTTGCCCCCTTTTCTATTTTTGCCCTCAACCACGAAACCTTTTCTTGCCCTCAGTCTGCATCTTGCAACCCATCCATTGCCTGAATAAAACTCATTTAGGACCCCTGTGAGCAAACAGTTCATGAGATGCTGTCCCTCTTTAAGTATGCTCACCGTGCACCGAACCAGTTCACAGTTTGACTCCGGCTGCAATGGCGGCACAAAGCAGAGCTTTCATTTTGCAACGTGACTACTTCATTTGTTTGTCCTGCCGACCAGTCTTTTCCTGCATATGGTAAAGGACAATTGCGACTCAGCGGTGAATCACCGTGACCAAACGAATCATACAGAGCAGAACACATCTACCCACTGGACCCTGATCACTGTCAGACCTTGGACATTTGTGTAGGTTTGACCACCCACTCGCTACCTGTACATATGCTGCGGCTACATTTCTTTCCTGTCCAAGATTTTTACATTTTGAAGTTGAGGGGCAGCAATATGAAACCGGAAGGACCTGGAAAGGGAATTCAGAGGCCGTTTGAGCTCTTCTCCTGCCAGGTTTGTGTTGATCATTACATCTCTATCGGGGACTGGACACTGGAAAGGTTACTGCCATTTCCGGTCAGTCTTGTGGTCAATCTAGCTCTTACAGGGAAGAAGACTAAATGAGACAGGATAGAGACCGAGCTTTCATACTGAGTTTGATCCCAGTGTTATGATGCAATGCACATTTCAATTTTCTTTATTGATGCACTCATCTGCGAATGCAGTAAAAGAAAAAGATTAATATCAACCCATCAACTTTAAACCAAGTAACAGATGAAAAATATTTTACTGAACTACTTTTTGCGTCATATTTCCCACAAACTGCCAGGTTTGTGTTGATCATTATTAAAGAATCATGACAGAACTTTCCTCCCCTTACGACGGCCAGGAAAAAAAAAAATCATTAAAACCAATTAGTTCCCCAAAAAGGTGGCCGTTCTTTATATCAGGTTTTCTCAGCAATAAATAAATACACCTTTCGACAGGTAGACTGTCGGGGGTCTATCTAGACTTGGCAGTGAAACAAAAATCTGTCAAAATCCAGTGACCTGTTCAAACGCCCCTCTGCAACACACACACACACACACACACCGAAAAGCCAAATACTGGCTTCAATCACTCAAAGTGGTAAAAGCGGGGGGGGGTGGCAAACTGCATGGGGGTCAAGCGGATCAAAACCAAAAATAACACCGACATTCTAAAATTCTAATGCAACCTGTTTAAGTTTGAATTTCGAGAATTGACAGACTGTTAGTTCTTTCAGCCAACATCACAGTAATCATCATAATACACATCATATATAAATAATCTGAAACTATCAGCGTAGCTCCATTCAACAAAATGTCTTAAGATCTTTAACAGCATGAACTTTTAATATTCGTAACTGATAATGACTTACTGTTATGGAGGATAGTTCAGGTACCATTAGTCTTCTCAAGTATTGACCAAATGTTTCTGCATCTTTGTTTACCCCCCCCCCGCTGTGACATTTGCTGTGAACCAAATGAAAAGGTTAATTATGTGTGGAAATAATCGCACAGTGCTTGAAGAGGCAAAGTCTTCTGATTGACTGTTTCTCTGATGCACAGCACAATCAGTTTCTCTGAATCATAAGGTCGAGTTGAAAATTATCATCATCATTTACAGGAAGCGCGAGAAGATAACGCTAATGTTGGTTAGCATCGGGATGCCGTGGCAGAGGAAGAAAACTACGACAAAAGAAAAAGTCCAATTGTATCACTGTGTTTTCTCTTCAAATCAATTATGCGGCAAGTAAAGATAATTATGGTGGCTTAATTCCCAGTTACGTTTCAGGAGGCGTATTCTCAATTGTAAAATTATGTCACACACACCACATGAAATTATATATAAATGTAAAAGCGGATAATTGGTTGATTACCGCAACCAACTGAGAGACATCATTGACATGGGCTACTTTACATCACAATACGGACCGGGCCTTGCTATTCTACAGTCTGTGGAGTTCTCAGTTTTCTCGGAACCCCAGAGTCTGTCTGCAGAACCAGGACATCGTGTCCACCCATTTTGAATCACTAATTAGCGAGTGTGTCTCCTGTGATTCCTGTAAAAGCAATGAAAATAAATCAAGCAGAACAAAAAGGACAGTAAACACGCCAAGGCTTGGATTCAAGTGTTGCAAACAGATTATTTCAAAGTGCTCTTTTATGATTTAGAATGTTATACACCTTGAACAAAGTTTCCCCAACATTCTGGTGAAATGGAACGTGTGTTTGAGAGAGCCAAGGTTGTATCTTCTCAGGCATGCCTCATATACATGCCGTAATTATCTTTTTTTTATGTTTAAATTATTACTTAGTGTTGAGTTTTGTGCAGCCCTCTCGGAGGTAGCGTTTCTCTGCTTGTTCAATGTAACCTATAGTCAGGCTACAAAAATGTGTGATATTGCTTGTAGCCAAACATCGCAAACAACAACTCATCCAATCAGGATGCAGAACACAAACTAAAAATAGCCTTCATGAAACTAAGGTGAGTTGGCAGAAATGTCAAGTTCACCAGCAGCAAATCATTTGAAGCCAGAAAGTGGCAATTATCCACGGCACCAGTGCAAAGTTACTTACCGGTAATAACCCAGCTAACGGCACACTGGAGAAGTGAACTCGAACGGCTTTGTTCCAGAGAGCTTTTAATGGCAAGTTTTTAACATTATGAAAGAGTTTATTTTCAAACCCAAACATGATCTTTTCCAAACCTTATGAAGGTTAAACCTCAAAAAGCTGTTTCATTGCTGAAACCTGACCAAACTGCAAGTGAACATAATTTGTCTTCCCAGCGGTTGTTCTGTGCAACACCCGCAGCTGCAAGCCGTCTGCACAGACCTCGTCTCCTCTAATACAAGATAACTTTACTTTGTACTGATTTTATGACAGTTCTGTCTGGGAGTTATGTTCCTCCTGTTCCAAGTGAAACATTACATGCACACCTTTTCAAACAATGTCCCTCCTTTTTTAAATACATTTTGTGGAGCAAAAATATATTTCCATTAGGGTGAAATATGCTACATGGAAACTTTTCCCTGTCTTATGTGAGAGGAAGTCAGAGCATTACAGAATCTTGTCTATGGCAGTGATTTATGCAGACCTTTTTTTTCTCCTTTATTTTTTACTTGTCTACACATGATCTCAAAAATGACAACATTTATGGAGTCAGTCATTTATGCACACCTAGCATTAGCAGCTATAGCCAATGTCCTTCTGGCATATATGTTTGTAGATGCAGGTCACCATTCTCTAAAATGAGTTTTCCATGCACTAACGCTGTTGTGTGTTGTGTCTTTGGCTGCACTGAACAATCAGTGGTGTGGGCAGTGTATGAACCAGGATTGCAGGCAGTTATCTCCTGCAGGAGAAGGGGAGCAACCCTGAAATGTGTTATTAGAGCTCTCCATTCTTTTGTCTCTTGTTTTCTCCTAAACTGTAAAATGAAACTAAAAAAAGATTGCTTTTTGTTTTGTTGTTATTTACACTGTATGTAGTTTTATTTGTTCATTTTTTCCATCCACATTTATTGTCTGATCATACATCACAAAATCAAGAGTTTCTCACATTTTCGGCTCTGATGTTTACATGGGAATATTTAATCCCGTTTCGAGCAGACCAGACAATAAACCCTCAATAGGCAAGAGCAAATGAGAAGCTTGCAACAGGAATCAAATGACACAAACTATGAAAAATATGCATTTTGAGGAGGCTATCCTTCCCTAAAGAGACAATAGGAAAATGTTATTAGATTCCATTCTCATTGTTGTGCTGATCAGATCCAATAATAAAGATTATGATGCATTCACCGTGTGGATAAACGGCTATAAAACTGCACTAGATTGCAAACGATAACAACACACACACACACAGATCCCCGCCCCACACCCACACAGATGTCTCTGTTCAACCTGTACAGTTTCCCTGTGGTTCTCACCCGTCATACCACAGGCAGATTCTTCCTCAGATGCCCTGTTTTTCCCCATCATTCTTGTTTCAGAGCGTACATTGTTTCAGGGGTGAAATTACATCATATAAAACCCAAGAAGAATACTTGTTGAGGATGGCATTCCACTTTTGACATGCTTCCCTCTTGCACTGAAGTAAAAAAAAAAGCCAATTGCACAGTACCGTAATTGCTGAACTATTATGCGCACCTGTGAAAAAGCCGCACCCACTGAATTAAAAAATATATATATTTTGTACTAAAATAAGCCGCACATATTCGTAAGCCGCAAGTGCATTAAGACAAATGCTATTTAACGGAACACGGCTCGTAACGATATCCGCAGCAGGTCTCCAAGGTGAACAGCGTCTGGCATGTTAGATCAAGGGAAGTCGGCAAATCAGATCCGTAACTTCGGGATAAGGATTGGCTCTAAGGGCTGGGTCGGTCGGGCTGGGGTGCGAAGCGGGGCTGGGCTCGAGCCGCGGCTGGGGGAGCAGTCGCCCCGTCGCCCTCCCCTCTCCGCCCGTCGGAGGCTGCGCGGCGCGCGCGCCCGCCTGGCGGGGTGTCCCCGTCCCCCTTGCCCCCGTGCCCCTCATCCTCCGTCCGCGGGAGCGTGGTGCGGCAGGGGTGGGGACGCCCGGGAGGTCGAGGGGGTGGGTTCCTTCCCCGCTACGCGGCGCGTCCGACGCCGCGTAGCGGATGGCGGACAGGCGGCGGGGACCGGGTACGGCGGTCCGGCGGCGGCGACTCTGGACGAGCGCCGGGCCCTTCTCGCAGATCTCCCCAGCTACGCGCAAGCGGGGCTTTCCCTCCGGGCGGGCGGGCGTTAATTTTGTAACGAAAATAAATAGGCTTTAACGAAACACGGCTCGTAACGAAAGTGGGAAAATATACGTAAATTTGCCGCGTCGTTGCATAAACCGCAAGGTTCAAAATATTGGAAAAAAGTAGCGGCTTGTACACCGAGAATTACGGTAATTCTAATTTTACATTATATGAGACACTCTCATTGTCCTTAATACGGTTTGAACACTGGGTCAAGCGTTCGCCAGCACAGACAATCATCTTTGTTCTAAATAAATGTATTGTTGGAATTTGATTGACATTATCTCATCTTTTCTATTAAAACAAGATGAGATAATGATGAGGGCTAAGTCAACCCGATGCCTTTCTGCATACATTTGTATTCGCTCAAGTGTCCTTGAAATGCAGATAACAGTGCTCTCTCTCTCTGATCCAGGGGTTTGACCATAGAGGTGTTGATGTGATAAATGTAGCGTAATAAAATGTTCGGGATCGACAATCAGAAGTGGTAAAAATAATTAAATTTAGTAGATTTATAGATGAGGAATACGCTGATGTGAAAAGAGAATCAGTTTAAATCAGCCTTGCTATTCAAACTGTGGGATGATCATTTAACTGAAAAGTGCAGTGAGTGCAACCAGATTAGAAATTATAATTTGTCACAGATGGTGTAAATACATCCCATTCCCCATAGACAGGCTTGATAGAGGGTTGAACGAGTTCATATTTAAATATATAATCGATATAGTGAAATAATAGGACTTTATTGCTGCTTTGTGAAATACGAGACGTCAGAGTTTGTGTATAACTATATAAATGTTTTTTTTATCAATTGTGGAGCTTTTTGCAGCCTTGGTGAATGTTCCAGTCTTTTGCATGCTAAAGTGAGGAGATACAAATGTGTGCTGCTGGCTGTGCTCCAGCAGCAGTATATAATCCATTCATCAAATGTAATCAATATTACCTTAGATTAGAATGTCCTTCCAGCAAGCTGTTTATTCTGGGTGAAGTGCACATGTTTACATCTGATGTTCTCCGATTAGAAATCCTCAAATGAACGTGCATTTTCAACGTAGCATCTGCAACTTTGTCTGTTGTAAGTAATTGAGGCATAAACGTCTTTGACCCACCATGTTCAACACAACAGATAAATATAGCAGAGATTAGTGACCTCAGTCGCTGCTCCAGCGCGTTTATGCAACATCAATTTTCTTTTTCCTCTCTGTGGATTCAGATAAGTGCTGAACAGACTGTCTTCTGGCAGCAGAATAGAGGAAGTAAAAGTGAGGGCAAATCAGGATAAATGAAGAACACGGCACAGACACACAGTGAAGCAATTAACACTAAACGACTGTGTTTGGTGGGAAAGAAAAAAAACAGACAAACCACAAACAGCTCAAAGAAACATCTTCAATTTACACTGTAAATACCAACAACAACAATGACTGCACAACAAAATAAAACAAGACAAAGACAGAAATGTTTTAGATAATCATGTCTTTTGTCACGCTGCAAAAGGCCAACCCAAATAAATGTGTGGGAAATGTTATTTTATTTGTTCAGCCAATGAGAAAATAGTATAGAATACACAGGCACAAGTTCTGGCTTCTCATTGGGCGCCCGCCTACATCTCTGAAGTTACTCACTCTCATCGCATCAGATAGACAGAGCTTGGTCTGAAACAGACTACCTTCCAGTTTTGTAAATGTTGGCTGTGGTGAGAAGTCCCACTTCTCTAACCTCTGAGCCACCTATCATTCCCACCCGTTATTTTTTTACCATCACATTAACTTATTTGGCTAAATAATTAGCCCTGATGTTTCACAAAGCTGTATAATACATCAAAGCAGGTTTCCGGTAATAAAATTGGCCAATATGAAGGACTAAATAGCAAACCCTTCTTGTTGCTGCACCGCTATGCTTTAAAAGATTCAACATCATTGTAACTTATTTAAATACATTTATTCTGTCCTGCTTGTCATTGTCTTGCTTTATATTTATGTTGATCGGATGCACCAAGTGGATTATTTTCATTTGGTTGTTGTCTTGCTGGTCTCTCTTAGGCTCTCCGTGCATTATGATAGTAATGTCCTTTAGACACATTCAAAAGGATGCTTATTTTTTTTATCTCCTGCTGTCTGTTGTCTGTTAAGATGTGACTCGATAACATGGTTCAAACGGCTTAGCCTCCGTGCCTAAGCTTTTTTATCGTTTCACCATTACCCTGGATTAAAAACTCAATAAAAAGGCGTTGTTTTTCCCCTTTGGAGGCCATTAGCTAAACTGAAAAGATACTACAGCCCTATCCAGTTCAGCCTGTTATTTGTGTACAATTGCAAAGCTGCACTATGATGTCATTAGCTTGATAACGATCCTAAATTAGTCGCGTTCTTCATTGTCCCATTCTTCCCATGCCAAAGTTTGCCCATGTTTTTGTAGACAAGATGATCATAATCGTCTTGTCGACAGTCGGTTATTCATCTTGTGGGCCACAGGTGTCGCTGGAGCCGATCCCAGCCGGCTATGGACGAGAGGCAGGATACACCCTAGATGAGTCGGCAGACAAACAAACACACACGCTCAAACCTACGGACAATTTGGTGTTACCAGCTCAACTAAGCTGCATGTTTTTGGAGGTGAGAGTAAGCTGGAGAACCTGGAGAAAGACCACGCAACAACGCTACCCACTGCACCACCTTGCTGCCCCACGGAGAGCAGCACAGACCTGTTTCTTTCCTTTATGTCGCACTAGACTAGAAGGTTCAGCAAAGTGAGATGACTTGAAATAGTGACTCAACACTGTGTTGGAAGGCAGCAAGAGGCTATGGCTACCAATTAAGTCACTCATCCCTTCATTGTTATATGCAGGTGCAGACATATGGCGCAACTACGCTTCAGTCGATGATTTATGTACGAAGGACTTTCAACGGAAACAAAACCGCAAGGGCTTCGTAGACAGGATGTTTGACTGTACTTGTACTGTAATACATACTACTACTGTTTGACTGTAATAAATATATTCATCATCATAAGTAAAGTTTCTTTACCCCGGCACTTCCTCTTTGACTCAACACAACTTCCTGTTCCGAGACGAAAGTCCCGCTACATCAACACCTTGAGTTGTCCCACATACTTTACAACACGCAGAAAAGCAAAACTTTTTATTTTATTTCCACTGCTATTTTGCATACACCATCACACACACAAGGTCATTAATTCTGAACTGTAGACAGGAGCACAACTTGCCGGCCACAGAGGTTCATTATGTAAATATTATGTATGATGACAGAGTGGAAAACGTCTTCTAATGGCAAAATTGACAGTAATGTTGACTGATCATACTACCTCGGGGTATGGTAATATTCCCCTGAGTATATTATACTTTTTCTGCGTGCCTTAGACTTAAGATTTAGACTTATTCTTCTTCCACGGAGAAGGAAACCAAAAACAAGTGTTTTCCAGAGTGCTCTTTTAATAGAGATTGCATTTCTGTTTATCAGTGTATATTTGTAATGTATCTCATGTCTCCCTGCAGTAACTAACAATTTCCATGTGTGAGGATTGTGAGTTTGGGAGGCAAGACACCCCCACACTCTTACATATTATTATTGTTATTGGTTTAGTTGAGATATCGACATGCAGGCAATATACATTGACGGTGTATTACCGACATCCGCCACAGGAGGGAGTGTACTGCTAGGTGAGCACGCCTCACAGCGCTCATAGCAGCAACAGAGGCACGCAGAGCGCTTGTAGAATGCGGTGCAGGAGAACGATGGCGCATGTAAAGATGTTGTTTGTATCTTATGTTACAGGTAAGCAGGCATAACATGTTATTAATAAGCACATGTAAGTTTAGGCAGAGTCACAGAAGGGGAAAGTCGGCCGTTTGTTCCCATTGCGCATGTGTAAGCAGGTATTAATTGTGGTTAGCCATGTTAGCATAGTAGCTAAGCTAAGTGTTTACCTGTGATAGCGTGACCTGCGAGGATGTGAAGTGTGTTTATAATAGTGTTAGATAATTATAGTCTGTGTAACTGGGGAAAGGGAGTATATATATTTTATAATTAAGGGGATTGTATGTTAAAAGGTATTCAGGGTTATGTTTTATACTTTTGCTAGGTGAGCACGCCTCACAGCGCTCATAGCAGCAACAGAGGCACGCAGAGCGCTTGTAGAATGCGGTGCAGGAGAACGATGGCGCATGTAAAGATGTTGTTTGTATCTTATGTTACAGTAAATTCATTCCAAGACACACTGAGTCATTTTTGAAGTGTGCAACAAAATTGGGGGCTCGTCCGGGATCAGCGGTGCAACTGGAAAGACGGAGTGAGATTGCAGAGTCAACACAGAAGCCATGGAGCTGGAGCAACTGCAGGACCAGCTGAGTGAGATTCTGGTGCAGTTACAGTTTGAACAGCTACAAGAAGTGTGTTTGCATGCTAAAATCTCCACTGAAAAACAGACCAGAAAGCACACGCTGATCAGATTAATAAATAAAGCGGCTGACACAGCTATTGAAGATGAGGAAGAGGAGGTGGCACATGAGTTTCTGGTCCGCTTAATAGCAAGTGCGAAGGAAGCAAGAGGAAGTGATGGTCAATCACAGGCAGCAAGTGACAGTGACAGTCGAGATGCTACTGCGCTTGCCAACTTACAAGAACAATATGCAGCATTGCAAGTAAGTTTCCAGGCTTCCACAAAGAAAATAGAGGAGGAAATGAGAAAGCTTACTAATAAAGTAAGTAGCCAGGAATCAAGTCATGTTCTGCCCCAACCAGCCCATCACTTAGTTGCTCAGCCACCTGAAGTAACCATAAGGAGAGAGTTTAAAATAAATGGCCAAATTGGAGAAAGGGGCCAGAGAGACAAGCTGTCTTACTCAAACCTGGTGCATCAAATTGACATGGGACTAAAGAAAAATCACAGTGAGGCAGAGATTATTGAAGCTGTGGTTAGGGCCATAAACCCAGGCCTAAATCTACGCGACATGTTGGAGATTAAAGCAGACCTCACTCTTTCCCAACTGCGCACAATTCTGAGAGGACACTACAAAGAGGATAGCTCCACTGACTTATATCACCGCCTGATAAATATTACACAAGACAGTAATGAATCACCACAGAACTTTCTATTCAGAGCAATTGAGCTAAAAGAACGACTCTTAGCATCATCCAGGGAGCCTGGCACTGATGAGCAGTACAGCGCTGAATTGGTGCAGAGGAAGTTTCTGCGGGCTGTGGGAACTGGACTGATGAGTGACAATTTAAAGTATCAGCTCAAGGCTTACCTGGATGATCCAGCAGTCACTGATGATGTGCTGATAGCCAAGACAAATGAAGCAGCTAGCATTGAGTGGGAGAGGCAGCAGAAATTCAAAAGGAGCACCAAAGAATTGAGAGTAAGGGAAGTGAGAGCTGAGGCACAGACAATCCACGAGGCAACAGTGGGAGCAGCAGGTGGGCAGGAACGTTCATGTGCAAAAAGTAAAGTTGTTAAAGTTCAACCAGCTTTGTCTCACACAGAATCTGAGCTCCTGGATGCCATTAGACAGCTGAGAGGAGAGGTGGAAGAAATGAAAAAAATGGTGAATGAGTCTTCTAGGCCTCCTCCCCAGCAACAAGCAAGCAGAAAACGGGGCTGCAAAAACTGCCAAGACAGCAACAGAGGTGAGCAATGCGACCACTGCTTCAAATGTGGACAAAGCGGTCATTTATCCAGGGGATGCAGAACTGGAAGGAGAACGACAGATAAGTCCGGACAGGTTGAGATGTCAGCTAACACGGTGACACCCATGCCAGCAGCACCTGTAGATGAAAGGAAACAGGATAAATTGCCCAGAGATGTTTACAAGCTCATCACTGACAGCATCCAGCATTTGGAGGGAAAAATAGTGACTGGAACGCCGAATACAGCATTACAGAAAAATGAAAGAGTCAGTGTTAACCTTCTCTCCCCAACACAAAGACAAGGCTTGCTCAACCTCATTGGGAAGAAATATATAATCACCTGCCTATTGGATGAAGTGGAAACAAAAGCATTGTGGGACACCGGCTCACAGGTCTGTCTCTTAAATGAGAAGTGGAGACAAGAGAACATTCCACACACCACAGTGAGAAGCCTCACCGAGATAATTGGTCCAGGCATCCTGGATGGAAGAGCAGTGAATAAAACACCAATCCC
The DNA here is from genome assembly GCF_040956055.1 of Brachionichthys hirsutus. Classification (NCBI taxonomy): domain Eukaryota; kingdom Metazoa; phylum Chordata; class Actinopteri; order Lophiiformes; family Brachionichthyidae; genus Brachionichthys; species Brachionichthys hirsutus. The sequence goes on from NC_090902.1 coordinate 10,962,433, forward strand.
ATTCTCAGGGTGGGTTGAAATTAAATTCAGATTACCCTCTGTAAGTCCGACACTTCTGGAGCTGGTAGTGCCAGTTTTGGTATCTGAAGAAGAGGGGGTGGGAGAAGAACCAATAATTGGGTACAATGTGATTGAACACTTACTGCAGATGGGTATAGACCCACCACGTACGGTTAAAGAGGCAGTCAGTGCAGCATTTTCTTTTGACAGTAAGAAAAGTGAAGTGTTTCTCAGAGTAATGAAAAATGGAGATGATGGACTCGGGAGTGGCATTGTGAAAGTGGGTAAAGAGAGCATGACCATCCCTGCAGGCCAGACAAAAGTAGTGAAGTGTAGTGTGAGAACAGGTCCACTCTCAGATCCCCAAGATGTTCTCTTTGAACCGTGTTCACTTCCGCAGCTGCCAGAGGGTTTGATTGCAGAACAGGGTGTAGTACACTTATACAGAGGCCCCTGGTCCCGTCTGACTATGCCAATTACAAATAGTACTGCTCATGATATACTGCTGCCTCCAAAAACCATCATTGGGAAAACTCAACCAGTAAAGACAATATACCCTGCACAAACCGAACCAGCGCAAGTACGTGAGACAGAGACAATAATCCAAAGTACCACAGAAGTGAACACACTAGTTACAGAAAAGATCAAAGTGGAACAAAAAGACAAACCGGAGAGTGGCAGTGGCAGTAACTGGGACCCTCCGGTTCCCCTCAGTCATCTTTCCTTAGCACAGCAACAGCAGGTCAGACAGCTTCTGCATGAGGAGAGCGCAGCTTTTGCTCAGGATGAATATGATGTGGGAACTATACCATCACTGCAGCTTAAGATCCGTCTGAATGACCCCACTCCAGTTACACGAACCTATGTATCAGTACCCAAGCCTCTTCATAAAGAAGTGAAAGAGTACCTGGAGGATTTGTTGAACAGAGGCTGGATAAAGAAGTCTAAGTCCTCGTACTCCAGTCCCATTGTCTGCGTGCGAAAAAAGGATGGCAGCCTCCGCTTGTGCTGTGATTATAGGGAGTTAAACAGGAAGTCCATCCCTGACCGTCACCCAATACCCCGCATACAAGATATGCTGAACAGTTTGATGGGAAGTTCTTGGTTCTCAGTCCTGGACCAGGGAAAGGCCTATCACCAGGGCTTCCTGGAAGAGTCAAGCCGTCCTCTCACTGCATTTATCACACCGTGGGGCCTGTATGAGTGGGTGAGAATCCCCTTTGGTTTGTCGTCTGCACCTGCAGAGTTTCAAAGGTCAATGGAAGAGTGTTTGGTGGGATTGCGGGATGAAGTATGTTTGCCTTATTTGGATGACAACCTGGTTCACTCCAAGACATTTGAGGACCATCTTCACCACCTGAGAAGTGTCTTGCAACGTTATCAGAGTCATGGAATCAAGTTGACACCAAAAAAATGTGAGCTTTTCAAAAATCAGTTGAGGTTTCTTGGCAAGCTTGTTACAAAAGACGGTTACACAATGGATCCTGCAGATGTCGCTCCTGTGCAGGCACTGAGGCAAAGGACACCCACCAACATAGGAGAGCTAAGGAAGTTATTGGGATTCATTTCATATTATCGCAGTTATATTCCAAACTTTTCCCGCATAGCCAAGCCGCTGTATGACCTCCTCTCCTCAGACAAAGCTGAAAAAGGGAATCGCAAACCAGTAGATCGAGGCAGAAAAAAACAAAACAATGGACAGCTGCCATCATCATACCCAGTTAAGTGGTCAGCTGAACATCACCAAGTACTCTGTCAGCTAGTAGACTTTCTCTCTCAGCCACCAGTGTTAGGATATCCGGACTTCGAGCAGCCATTCGTCTTGCATTGTGATGCTTCACAAGACGGGCTTGGGGCGGTGCTTTATCAGAGGCAACAGGAAAAGTTGGTAGTAATTGCATATGGTTCCAGGACTCTAACTGCACCAGAGAAAAACTACCACCTTCATTCAGGAAAGTTGGAGTTCCTGGCGATGAAGTGGGCCATATGTGAGCGGTTCAGGGATTATCTTTACTATTCTCCACCATTTGTAGTATACACTGATAATAACCCTCTCACATATGTGCTCACCACAGCAAAACTGAATGCCACTACTCATAGGTGGGTCGCTGATCTTGCTGACTTTCAGTTTTCCATCAAGTACCGTCCTGGCCGAGCTAATGGGGATGCTGATGGTCTGTCACGCATGCCTTTGGATATGGAGCAGTACATGCAGACATGTACGCGAGCAGTGGCGCCAGAAGTCATGAGCAGTGTGACTCAGGCAGTGTCTGTTCAGTCGCAGGAACCTGAACCTTGGTTGTGCCCAGCAACCATCAACCAGATATTAACTGGGAACGAAGATGTAGTGATGTCAGCAAGGGCAGATATCCCTAAGGCGGTTCTCAGAGAGGCCCAAAAAGAGGACCCTGTTATTGGCGAGATACTGAAATATATTGCCACTAACAAGTGGCCAAAAGGTGGAAAGCAATTGGACAACAAAATAGCTGCCCTGATGAGACAAAAACAGAGACTGCACATTGCGGATGATGGACTGCTGTACCGTAAAACTATCAGCCGTTCACAGCTACTCCTTCCTAAGAAGTTCCATCAGTTGATTTATAAAGAACTTCACGAAGAGATGGGTCACCTTGGAGTAGAGAGGGTTTTGAATCTCATCAGAGACCGCTTTTATTGGCCGTACATGCAGAAGGACATTGAGCATTATGTCACTCGGGTATGCAGCTGTCTGAAAAACAAGCGCCCTAATAAACCAACCAGAGCGCCACTCACTAACATCGTTACCACCTATCCTTTTGAGCTAGTTTCTATTGATTTCTTGCATTTGGAGAAATGCAAGGGAGGGTATGAATATATCCTTGTTGTGATGGACCACTTCACGCGGTTTGCACAGGCATATCCGTGTCGAAATAAAACTGCCAAAACGGCTGCAGACAAAATATTTGGAGATTTTGTGTTGAGATTCGGATTTCCCACAAGACTTCATCATGACCAAGGAAAAGAATTTGAAAACAAATTATTTGCCAAGCTTCAAGAATACAGTGGAGTCACAGGGTCGCGGACCACACCATACCATCCACAGGGGAATGGCCAGGTGGAAAGGTTCAATAGAACACTATTGGCCATGCTCAGAACTCTACCGGAGACTGCCAAAGCAGATTGGAAAGCATCTTTGGCTAAAGTGGTCCATGCTTACAATTGTACACGTAGCGAGGCCACTGGTTATGCACCTTACTTCCTGTTGTTTGGTCACCCACCCAGGCTTCCCATTGACCTCATGTTTGGCCTCACCCCTAAAAATCAAAGCTCATCCCATCAAGAGTATGCTGAGAAATGGAGGTCGAGAATGGCCGAGGCATACAGATTGGCCTCAAACTCAGCTGGCAAAGAGGGGATACGAGGTAAAACGGCTTATGACAAAAAGGTCCATGGTGCAGAGTTGTACCCTGGATGTAGAGTGCTGGTCCGAAACCTAAATGAAAAAGGAGGGCCAGGGAAATTGAGATCATTCTGGGAAGATCAAGTGTATGTGGTATCGCAGAGAAAACATCAGGACAGCCCAGTGTACGAGCTGAAGCCAGAGGGTGGCAAAGGACGTGTCAGAATCCTCCACCGGAACCTCCTGCTTCCATGTGACTTCCTACCGGCCGCAACACCTGACGTACCAATTGAAACACAAAGGAAACGAAAAGGTAAACAAAGACACAGGGAACCAGAGGACAGCTCTGAGGACGAAGAGCAGTGGATATCTCTCAGTGGATCACAACCAAGAGATTATGATCAGTTCCAGAGCCATCTGAGGGCAGACGCTCCCGAGTTCCACCCTGACAACGAAGCAGCAGCAACTGAGGATTTTATCAGTGAGGAGGGAGCAGAGCAACAACTGCCACTGGTTGAAGAAGAAGTGACACCAGAAGGGGTAGTCGAGACATTAAACACAGAGAGTGAAGAGGAGTCTCTCCAGTCTGTTCCCAGTGACCAAGACGATGCTGAGCAGCTACCTGTCAGAAAGAAGAGATATCCTTTTCGTAATAGGAAACCGAGAATGATATTCACATATCACGAGTTAGGGCAGCCTTCTATGTTACATGCCTAGAAAGTAAACTTCAAGATAAGTAGAGTGATGCTATGCAGTTAACGTAAGGCTGTAGCAGTTTGTTGTGTTGAGATAGAGTTATGATTTAAAACACCGTTTGTTCAAGAGGTGTCCGACATGGAGGTGTACAGTGATAGTTATGATGAAACATGTTATTGAAAGGGCGGGTTACTACTATGTTGAAGTACCTTACTCTCAGCAGAGATGCAGATACCCGTGTACGATGCGGAAGTAGCAGTGGACTGTCATAGTGCACGATGACAGCTGCTGCATTCATGTGACATTAACAGGAGATCGGTGTCATATGGTTCACTGAGGACAGTGCTGCATCTTTATGGACTTATGGACTGAAGAATGCTGACTCCTACTTAGAAGTCATCTGCCTATATGTTATGCATATCAATGTGTGGACTCATAATTTCATAATGTGAACTGGTACTCATAATGTCGGGACGTCATTACATTTTGGAGGGGAGAGTGTGAGGATTGTGAGTTTGGGAGGCAAGACACCCCCACACTCTTACATATTATTATTGTTATTGGTTTAGTTGAGATATCGACATGCAGGCAATATACATTGACGGTGTATTACCGACATCCGCCACAGGAGGGAGTGTACTGCTAGGTGAGCACGCCTCACAGCGCTCATAGCAGCAACAGAGGCACGCAGAGCGCTTGTAGAATGCGGTGCAGGAGAACGATGGCGCATGTAAAGATGTTGTTTGTATCTTATGTTACAGGTAAGCAGGCATAACATGTTATTAATAAGCACATGTAAGTTTAGGCAGAGTCACAGAAGGGGAAAGTCGGCCGTTTGTTCCCATTGCGCATGTGTAAGCAGGTATTAATTGTGGTTAGCCATGTTAGCATAGTAGCTAAGCTAAGTGTTTACCTGTGATAGCGTGACCTGCGAGGATGTGAAGTGTGTTTATAATAGTGTTAGATAATTATAGTCTGTGTAACTGGGGAAAGGGAGTATATATATTTTATAATTAAGGGGATTGTATGTTAAAAGGTATTCAGGGTTATGTTTTATACTTTTGCTAGGTGAGCACGCCTCACAGCGCTCATAGCAGCAACAGAGGCACGCAGAGCGCTTGTAGAATGCGGTGCAGGAGAACGATGGCGCATGTAAAGATGTTGTTTGTATCTTATGTTACAGTAAATTCATTCCAAGACACACTGAGTCATTTTTGAAGTGTGCAACACATGCTTGACATCCAATTTGGCAATGCATTTGTTCTGTAACAAATGCATTGCCAAATAGGCCAGCGGTGCAGCTTTGCACCAGCGGAATAAAGCAAGGTAGTAAAAGTATCCTGTCACATGGTTAATCATCTGAATTAAGTTGATAAGGCAGCTGTCAAAAGTTTAGAACGTATGATATCCATTAAACACTTTTACAGATTTAGCTAATAACAGACGTCACCTTCTAGCCATCCAAGATTAAACCCTAGCAGGCGAGAAGGAATGCCATTACACCGTTTCCCTGTCCTCCTTATTCAGAGTTGCTCTTATTTCTCTCTAATTTCTCTGTTTATTTCAAGTTATAATGCTGATCATAAAACAATGGAAAGCCTTGAATCATATAAGTGTTTTGGAACTTGAAATAGCAGAATAAAAACAACATATTTCTAGTTTAGCGGCTTTAGCAGACCGTATTTGGATATTGTGGACAAAGAGCTGCGTTGGTGTGTCTTTGTTAAATAAAGCAGTGAAAACAGTATGGAGTAAACCGTTGATGCCTCTGAACATAATCGCTGATCAGATCCACTGGTGCGGGTTACATTTATTTATCCTCTTCAGTTTCACAGCTTTTTATTGGCGTTAAAAAAGACCCTTTAGGTGTGGCAAAAGTAATTTCTTAGTTAATGCAATCATACTACAATGATTATGACATGAGATGTAATCTCACAAGCCACTATACTGTATCAATTATTGTGCCAATTCCACATATTAATTCATTTGTCATGATTTTCAGGCTTTTGAGACATTTCTCTTCATTTTAAGAAAGCTTGGCCAATTTCATGGTTTGCTGGATTTAACCGCAAAGACATAAGAACTACCTTCCTTGTGATAATGAAGAGTAATGATGCATTCAAATGCTTCCAAAAATAAAATAAAAAAATGCATTTACATTTGACCAGCAAAACTTTTTATCACTGCAAAAAAAAATAATATTTATATTTATTTTTTATTTGTCTTGAATTCCCCGTTATGGACCTTGATTTCAATACCTTCCAAATTCCTTTAAGGCCTACAGATCTTAAAACGTATTCTTGAGGAAAAAATGGAGACCATTAGTGATGCTTTGATCCAGAGTTCAGTTGGTGTTGGTATCAAAGCAATGTGTCTGAAATTGGAGCACTGCAGTCTTCTGTAAATTACACGGCAAAAAGATAGTATGACAGTATGATAGTCAATCATTTTAATTCCTGACGTCTATATTTGTGTCTTTATTCTGTCTATAACTTGAACAAACGTTCTTTCCAGTTTGAGTTCCTGTTTCATGTATGGCTTCAAGCCAAACTAATGCAGGCAGCCATGGAAACGGGTGAGCTGCATGAAATGCAGCTTGTAGAATCTACAATGTAGATAGACTGTGTGAAGATTCACGATGGAAAAACCTTTAAAAATGCTAGTTGAACTTTGAAGCATATAAAAGTAAATATGTCCACATATAGGCTAATAAAACTTACAAGAAAAAAACAGTGGTGCAACTTAAAGTTTTTTGCTGCATTGCACAAGTGGACAGTGAGAGAGAAAAGCAGCATCAGAGGAGCAGACTTTCCATGAGTTTTTATGTGCAACATCATTGCAAATATTTTCTAAGTACCAATATACGTTTGAGGAAGATATGGTACATTGCTGTTAAGTAATAAATGATGAATGACAGCGTGACTGTTTTGTATTTACACACTGCTGAAGGAACAGTATGCCTTCCACTGAAGTATTATCAGTGAAACATGAAGAAGCCATCATGACTGATACCATCTGTCCTTCTCTCCTGCAGAAGAAAAGGGCCTCTTGAATGCATCACATTCCGACCAACTGCCCCGGTGCACAGCAACACTCCAAGACTGCTGCTATTTATACAACTGGGAGGTCTGCCAAACTTATGACAAATGAAAAATAGTGTTGTTGGTCTTGGTTTGAATCTCTCTCACTTGGTGTGGATGAGGTCAATAGTTCGCTTAATCACTCCAACAGAGGTTTGAGAGAAACAAAATAGGCCTGGAATGGCTTCCTTAAGTGGTAACAAGAGATAAATCACCCCACACCCTGTTTATTTTCACATTAATCATGGTAGAAGAGGCAAGAACAAAAGACTGTAATTCCATCCGTCCACAATATCGTGCAGATGGAGAAGCATCAGATAGGCCATTATTACTGTATGTTCAGCAGCATCGAGGTTAAGGCATGCAGTCCAAGTATGGTCACCGGGGCCAATTTCCATTTAAGAGAAAATTATTTGCATTTTCATTTATATTCCATGAATACTAACCGGTGTCCAGAAATTGATGCAGATGGTTCATATTGCCAGCAGCTCCAGGGCCAGGCCTGATGTGCCTTCGGTTCATTGCTTTCATTCAGCTTTTAGAGAGAGAGAAAATGTTATCTGTTCTTTTATTTATATCTCCATTTATGGCGCCACCACTATGACATTCACCACTGCCTATGGCCATTCAGTAAATGAGAATACATGACTTAGAATTCAGATCGAAATGCAGAGCAAGTGCTTTGGTTGCCTCAATGGCTGTGGTTGCTCATCTCCCTTAAATACTAATATTCAGCCATAAATATGATCTCTGATACCTCCTGCAAATCCTTGATCTCTTTATTATTTTCTACTTAGTATGCATGCAATGTGCTATTTTCTAAGAAGCATACTTCTTTCTGTGTTATGCCCATGCTAGTTCTAACAAGACTAAAACTAACAAGAGTACTTAAAAACTTAACTTTAAAAGTATTTTAGCTTTAAATTGTAGCAACACCAACTGAACTCTGGATCATTAGCTTGTGATTGTGAGAACAGCAGTTGATATTAATCCCTCTGACTGTAACTTTTGCTTAAAAATGGTTTAAACTAATTAAAAGCAAAAATTGATGTGCATTTGTAACAGATTTTTAAATCCATAAATTGGGTTTTCAATGTTAAAATGTCATTTTTTTTACTGACTTCATTCTGGATCTGATATGGATGAAATTCGGTGGTGAGATAGTGGCCCTCTCCCTACATAACTGTCAAATTCCATAAACATCGGTCAATAATCAACAGAGATATTAAGGAACACATTTTTAAGCTCCATTTACTGCAATGTTAAACATTTCAAAGTGATCCAGAATCCAGGATCTCTTCTGGCTTAACACTGAAATTTAATAATCTGTTCCTGGTAACATTCCCAACATTTCCTGGAAATTTCATCGAGATCCGTTCATACATTTTTGCGTTATCTTGCCAACAGACAGACGGACGGACAGACGCCGGATTATCTCAAGATACAAGACAAGATCTAAGTTAGACCAAGGCCATCTTCATTTATTTGTTTTTATCGAAACAAATTATGTTGTTTTTCTATAATCCTGCTAAGAGACAAACAGACAAACAAACAAACAAACCCCATCAAAAACAAAACCACCTTGGCGGAGGTAACAAGTTTTTAGGCGTTGTTGTTTTATTAGCATTGCATCTAAAAAACAGTTGGGGTAGCAGTTTAGCTTAACAGGTCAAGATCTCTACATTCTGTGAAGAGAAAAGGGACTATGGATGGGGAGCGAGATATAATAATGTTTTACTAAACTGAGTGTTATACACACTTCCACTGAAGACCGGATCCAAGACAGTTATTGGCTCTGTCTGGGAATGACAGGATACAGGAGGACAGATCTCACAGACTTAGGAAACCATTCATGATTAATAGAACATACAGACTCCCACTTTCCAAAATAGAGCACTGGAAATAAATTACATTAGAGAAATGTTGCCGCAAACCTGAGAAAAGCAGTTTGAAGTTTAACAAGATCAATATTAACTGGTGTTTATTCCAAGTAGCGATTCTTCTTATTCTTTATCATTATCAATTATTATTATTACCTTCCATCCTAGTCGCTGAGGTAAAAAGGGACATGATCACCTGATGATGATAATGAGAATGATGATGATTGGCGATGTTTTTTTAGTTGCATGATGGCTGCGTGAGTAAATGTGCTGGTTCGACTTGCTCATCGCCCTGTGACCGTGTCATGGCGACATTTCTCCAAGGCGGTTTGACTGCGACAGACAGGGAGCAATAGAATATACACTTAGACTGTTACTTAGTGCTTGGAATGTTCCGAAACCATTTGCCACAGGTAAAAGGACTTTACTGGGGACTAAAGAGTTGGAGGAACAGACCAAACCTTTCTTCAAAGGTCAGATGTATGAGAAAACGTGACTTACAGCATTTTCTCTTAACAAGACAAAGACAGACGTGTCAAGAAATTGAATATTTGAATAATATAATTTTAATATTTTGAACGTTGGCATGCTGGAAACTGACCGTCAAAGAATGGATGACAGTCGTACAATATTGCAAAATATTGAAATTAAAAACCATGTTATTCATTTAGTTGTTTTGGGATTTATAGAGAAAAATGCACTGGGATAGCTGCGGACACTTTCCCCCCACTGTTTTACGACTCGGGTCTCAGTGATTGAGATGAGGAAGCAGCAGGAATAACCAGACAGTAGCCAGCAACACGTAGGTGCAGAGTGAGAACCACATCCTCTTAACTGGCGTCCACATCAAGCCTTCTCCTGTTGGGTGCCCTGTAGGCTGTAACTGACTTGGACCTGACCTTTGCTACTGAATAGCAATTAAACGTCCTAACTTTCATTCTGCTCCTGAGTCTGCTTCTGTGTTTGACCAAAACTCCCTGGTGGCCTCGTAGTTCGGATTCAGCACTCTCACTGCCGCGGCCTAGGTTAGAATCACAGTCAGGGAATTTGTATGCGTACTGCAAATTGGTGATATTAAAAAAGAAAATTATTTTAGCTTTTATAGTGTTCCTTAAGGGTGTTAAATGGGTGTTACATAAACTTGATGTCCAACAGCATTTCACTGCCATACTGCATGTGTCTATGACAAATAAACTCAACTTGACTTGAAAACCGCCTTATTACTAATGCCCGACATTATTCTCGATAAAGCCCTATTGTTTCAGTTGGCACAGAGGATGGTACTTTATAGTTCTGTGCAGACTATCCATCCATATCCAGCCTGCCTGCACACGATTCTTCACTTCCTTTCCACATTCTCCATCACTCTGCACTGTTCACCCGAGATACTTGAAGCACTCGACCTCCTTTACGTCTGCTCCTTGTAACTTCACTGTCCCCCCTGGAACCTTCTCATTTACACACATACACTCTGTTCCTCTCTTTTCTAGAGCTGACCTCCACTTCTCTAAATTCTCCTCGACCTGCTACTCACTGCAGATCAAACATCATATTCCAAGGAGCTTCCTCTCTCACCTCATCTGATCCATCACCATTGCAAAAAAAAAGGGCTCAGAGCTGATCCCTGGTGCATCCCACCTCTACACTAAACTCCCCTTACTCCTACTGCACACATCACTTCTGTCGTACAGCTGCCATACATGTCCTGTACTACTCTGACATACTTCTCTGCCACTCCAGACTTCCTCATGCAGTACCACAGTTCCTCTCTGGGCACCCTGTCATAGGCTTTCTCTAGATCTACAGACAATATGCAGCTCCTCCTGACCTGCCCAATACTTCTCCATTGCTTGCCTCAATGCAAACATTGCGTTTGTGGCAGTCTTCCTCAGCACAAAGCCATACTGCTGCTCACAAATACTTACTTCTGTCCTTAATCTAACCTCAACTATTTTTTTCCATGTCCTTCTAGTCAATAGTTGCATATTGCAGTCTTTGTATAGAACATACAAATGTGATTGCATTTTATATTGTTTAGTTTGAGAGGCAGTTTTTGTCCTGGGGCGAACACTCCCTATGCTGTAAAATCAGATTGATTTTTCCCTTTTTTTTCTTTTTTTTTCTTTAACATAATAATAATAATTAATAATATAATTATTGTTTCAACATTACATGAATGAAAATATTTTTTGATCTCATGTCAGCTTTCTGCAAGAAACACTTTCAGGTTTTAGTTTATAACTACCGGTAGTTTATATGTTCATGTAAAACAAGAAACGTGGATCACATCAAACTGTATAATTAGGTGCACCAGGAAAAGGAAAACTGTGATAGTCAAACCTAAAATGTTTCATTATACACAGACTTTTGTTTAACTTTTTTAACCTGTTTTTACATTAAATTAAAACAGACAAGTCTTATCAACTTTGCACGCATTAGTTAGTTTATGTACATGCTGGACTTTTATACTTTTAAAAGCTGTAAAGACAAAACTAAAAGTATTTTGTCTTTGCACCATTCCTCTCACGCTGCCTGCAACAGCAGCTGCAGGGACAATGTGTTCAAGCGCTCGGGATCGCTCAGCACCCTCAGGCTGACTTTCTGATTGGCTGAACACTGACCGTGATGTCATCACAGCACATTATAAGGGCTCTGACAAATAGTCTGAGAGACACATTTGAAGAAGCGGCTCAACTGAGGAACTGGGAGCGTGAGACATGCAGAGATTATCCAAGGCAGGCAGGAAAAAGGACATGTGACAGCTAATACTTACGGGAACTGCTTGATCAGTGACATTGCTGCTTTGCATGGGAGGCTTTAAGTAAGAGCTACCTGTGGAGGTTGGTACTTTTGTTCTTTCTTATTTTTAAAACATGCTTTATGATCAGCGTTCTCTGAAGCCAAAGGGTGCGATAAGTTGTGAGCTTTGCGCTGGAGGTTTTGTTCTTTTAGTATGAATTAGTAATCAACGAAACTTTGTTCATTTTTTATGCAGAATTTCTATGACTTTAATATACAGTATATATTTTTTAACTGTTATTATTCCTTTTATGGAATTACAGTTGTAGAGTTTTATAGGTTTAAAGTACGATCTTCACCCTTGTGTTTTTGTCTCATGTGTGTTGTGTGTGTGTGTGTGTTATCTACGTATGATTTATTCAGATGGGAAGTACAACGCCCGCAGTGTACCTCAATGCGAGTACAGAGCTGATCACTCTGTCAGACCCGGCTAAGCAAGAGGAGAGTTACAGTGAGGTGAAAATGATCCTGCTGGGCATGATCATGTCTCTTCTCATCTTGTGCATCGTCTTCGGCAACATTTTAGTCATAACCGCGATTGCCCGCTTCCAACGGCTCCAAAACGTCACCAATTGTTTCATCACGTCCCTGGCCTGTGCCGACCTGGTCATGGGTCTCATTGTGGTGCCTTTTGGTGCTTGCTACATCATATTTAAGACTTGGCACTTTGGGAGTTTCTGGTGTGAATTCTGGACGGCAACCGATGTGCTCTGCGTGACTGCGAGTATCGAGACCCTGTGTGTCATAGCTATTGATCGCTATCTGGCCATCACGTCTCCATTCCGTTACCAGTCCATGCTGACCAAGTGCAGAGCCCGCATTGTTGTGGTCTTGGTGTGGGTCATTGCCGCTCTGATATCGTACCTTCCCATCCACATGAAGTGGTGGATATCAGATGACGAGGAAGCTAAGAGATGCATTGAGGACAGTAACTGCTGTGAATTTGACACTAACATGGCTTATGCCATTACCTCCTCCATCATCTCCTTCTACATCCCTTTGGTCATCATGGTTTTTGTGTACAGCCGGGTTTTCCAGGAGGCCAAGCGCCAATTGAAGAAGATTGACCAAAGCGTTGGACGCTTCCACAATAGTGGCAATAGCGACCTTAAAACTTTAGAGACCAATATTGGGCGTGGCCACAAGAAAGTCAAGTTTTGCCTGCGGGAACACAAAGCCTTAAAGACATTGGGCATCATCATGGGGACCTTTACTCTCTGCTGGCTTCCCTTCTTCCTGCTCAATGTGGTGGTGGCTATATGGAAGGATCAGCACAATGAACTTGCGTTCAGGATACTCAACTGGATCGGTTACGCAAACTCTGCCTTCAACCCTCTGATTTACTGCCGGAGCCCCGAGTTCAGGCACGCCTTCAAGGAACTCCTCTGCCTGAAGAGGAACCGCCTGAGCAACCCAGGGCCCATTAATGGTTGCATCTACAGTGGGCAAAGCTGGCTGAGCGAGCAGCAAGGGAGGAGCAAGGGCAGCTTTGAGGACAGCAATGCCAATGAAGGCTGTCCGGGGACGGAAGATGGAGTCTGCAGTGTCGTGGACAGAGCAGTGGACACCAACGGGAACTGCAATAAAGGTCTGACGACTACAACTACAGTCCTTTGAACTCCAACGCCAGAGATTTCTGTCGACAGGGTAATCCAGACATGTTTACATTAGTATCATGAACTTTTATTGTTTTAATAATAAAAGGTAAAACCAGTTCAACTTCAGTGCACTACTTAAAAAAAAAAAATGAAATGATCATGGTCCACTGTGGAAAGTATTTCTCACCTATTTAGTGAGAAATTTACAGTACATTGTCCTTTTGTTGGATTGATCAAGTTTTATTTTCATCTACCTCATCACTCCTTTATCAATACATGTTTATTGATTATCTAAATTAGTTCAAATCTATTCACTGTCCTCATGAATTAAAGGACAGTATCTCAGTTGTTTATTTTATGCTACTAAATGGCCTATGGATTGTATAATTGCTTATTATCTGTGTCAAATGTACTGTTGGCATGTTGTTTTTGCCCCTGAGTTTTTGTTCAAAAGAGCTCACAACTTAGATAACAGCAGCATAAAAAAAAAAAAACGTGTTAGTCAATTTCCTAAATGTAAATTTCATTCGGCCATGCTAATTCAGCATCAAAAGAGAGCACTGCATTTCTGTTGGCAAGACGTATGGAAGAAACACATTTAATGCCTCTTTGCTGCTTTGCTTAACAAAATACATTCCGGGCCAAGAAACACATGTGATTTGGCTTCATTTCGATTCCACGATGATCAACAGCAGGTGTCGCAGAACCTTCCTCACTCCCTTTTCCCCTCTCTTCACTGCTCAGCAACGTTCCGACAACGTTCTGCTCCCCGCTCTGGTGTTTAAACAGCCTGTTGCATGAGAGACTGAAACAGATAATGCCAGAGATATGAAGCTGTCTACATTTTACTGTGATGCAGACTGAGAAAACCTAGCTCTGCGGCGGCGATCCTTTTGCAGTAGCTTCTCAGTTTGCATACTATATATCAGAAAGATTACAATATGCCCCCCCCCCCCCGATTGCATCTATCTTTCGAGGCATATGAAATCACAAACAAAGTTATTGTGATTAAAATAAAATTGAAGATAAATTTAAATAGTTTACTACTGGATATACAGCATGCCTGTCATATCTTGAATCAGGGTATGGGTTAATGTGTGCAATATTGAAATCAGTATTTGGTACATTATGTGGTCATTGCATAGCCGAGGTGTAAGAAAACCTAATTGTCTGTGTTCCCCTCTGGGTGCTGGTAGCAACTGTTTGTTTATTACATCATGTGGTTGCTGTGTTTGAGCATTTGATGATTGAAACCGGAGAACCGTTTCCATAGTGGTGGTAAAAGGGTACGAACCACACAAAATAATAAACAGCGTGCTGAAATAGCCAAGAGATAATACATTTCCAGACATGAGGCAGAGACAAGAAAATAGTCCAAGGCAGTGCACCTATGATGCCGTGCCGTGACATTTCCCAGAGTCTCCTCACTGCTAACGGATGTTTTATTAAACAAGTCAAACATTTGGACAAGACACTGCCCTGAGAAGTGTCTCGTTTCTTCCTTCTGTGACTGGCGGTTTCAGTCAAACTAGTCTTGACGCAGTTTGTGTACCGGCTCCAGGAAATGCCGAGCCCAACCCAATAAACATGAATAAATACATCATGCTTCTTGGGTGCAGCATCAGATAAGTCCATTCCAAAAATAACAAGACGAGATTAGTTGATTAGAAAGTATATTGTTTCCAATTTGTGGTTCAAATTAGATTCAAAAGGCTAAACATTCAATTAACTGTTTTTCAAATTACCCGTCTTATAATCACGGATTCTTTACTTAAGCGCTAATAGAAAATGAGCACTTTGCAGACAACTCAGACAGTTTGCCCACTATCTATTCCAATGGACACACAGTCACACGATTAATTCCTTGTAATATCATTGCTTTAAAAGAGGAGCAAACGGGTTGTTGCTGTAGATTTGACCTCACTTTCTTTGGTTATCTCTCATAATTGTGATTGAAGGCAGGAGGACAAGCAGCGATTCTCTCCCAGTCTGAAAGGTCTGGAGAAAGGTCAACTGACATTGTCAAAACTGTGAACTTTGTTCCCTCAGGGGAATATCTATGTACTGTATTGCTGCGTTTCAGTGCTGTAGTCACTGACCTTAGGAATAGACGTATCTATGGTGACATCACATGTCAATGTTTGTCATGTGATAAACAAGCTTTTCAGAATGTTTTCTTTTTTTTTTTCCTGTTTTTCATTTTCATGGATTTTCAGCAAAGTAAATGTAGAGGTTAGAAGTCATCACAAATCTTTTCCTCCAAAATCCACACTGTAAAGCACAAAATATTACAAGGCTACTTGCCCAACAATTCGCTATTCAATTCAAGGGACAGTTAAATATTTAAAATATTTATTTTGTTATTTTTCATGGAAATTGTGTGAATTGTCAATTATAGGATACATCAATTCAATTAGCATCTTATCTCGGGGGACATAGGTCATTATTCCTGGATGCAGAAATCAGGACTTTTAAATTATTTATTTAATTTATTTTTTTAAATAATTTATATTTTAAGGTCATTAATGAGAAGATGGCATAAATGTTGACTGGCAATAGCATTAAATTATTTCACACCAAAACTTTGTAGGCAGTTAAATAACATTACATGTAAGAGTAATATGCGTTTATCATTTTTGCATCAACTTGCCCTTTAATTTCCACGTGTGCATATATTTATAACACATGGGTACTTCACAAGTAATCCTTGCATGTCTGCGCTATATTTGTAGTGATGCGTTTGTGGACTGTGGTAATATTTCCTGGTGATCTGTATTCGTCCAAGTGGAGTAGAATGTAGATGTACTAATACACACGGCTCCCTCCTGGCAAAGGTCTTCTCCTTGCATTGGTTCGTCAATATGCCTGTATGGCTAACATTCCAAACACATCAATCAATATCTTGCTGTCCAATGAAAGTCCAGCCTTAGCATACTCACTTTGCCCACTAATTAATGGCCACTCTGCAAATGGATCTTTTTCCGAATGGATTTCGAGTGGCATGTCGCAATGATCTTATCGTGTGAAGCTTATGTTATCAATGCAAGACAATCCATAATGGGCTTCGTAACGGATTCGAACCCTTTGATCAAACCGGTCGGGCCATTAGATTGACACGATGAACTTGAAGCAGCTCTTTATTTCATGTTTATGAAACGTTTGTTGAATGTTGAGCTCAAAAACTGTTAACAATTAATGTCTGGCGTGCAGCTTGTTATCTCGCACCTTAATATCTCCGTCGAAGCCCTCTGACTCATTTGTGACTCGTTTGAAGACTGAAGAATAAATTGTTTGTTGTGTGAATGTGAATTTTCCAAGAAGCTATGCTTTAGCCTTCATGTTATAACTAAGCCTGTCCTACACGACACCTTTTTCACGGGAGTGAAAAAAAAAAAAAAAAGTTGCAGCGCAGCTGAATGTTTACTAAATGTTTGCAAGCTATATTCGCACAAATGTTTTTTTCCCCACTGTTAAGGTAATGAAGCCTGTTCCATGCGGTGTCCTTTGCTATTTATACAACAAAAGAAAGTGTATGATGTAACAGTTGTATTGAAATAAATGATGTATGTATATATATTGCAATGTTACGTTCATTAAAATGCTGAAAAGTGAGTCTAAATCAAGAATAATATATAAACCTTCTGGATACATCAGTCCTTTGTGCTGACAGCAGCAAAGGCTATTTCAGTCCTGAACAACCCATTCAGAGATCCAGGGAGATGATGGATAGGTGGGAAATTCGGATAATGTTTGCCATTGTAAAAGTGCATGTCTTCTCACTGCTCCAGTTGATTATAGATTACGCCAACCAACTAATTCTATCCCAGAGATCCATGGGAGGACGGATGCTGAGATATAGAGCAATAAAAATGTCTTGATATTTGAGACATAGCCAGAGTAGCTTCAAATGTTGTTTTATCCAGGAACAAAATATCAGATGACTGACAACTGAAAATCCAGAGATTATTTATCAAGGTTAAGAATGGAGGAAAAACCCAAACAGAAGAAGTCAAATAGATTTTCAAGTTGCAGAGACACCGGAGATTAGAAGCTTTCATAACGGAAGTTTAAAAATACACCACATGTGCCTCCACTGGAGGAGCATATTAAATCCTTTTACATGGTTGTCACTTTATAAAAAGCAGCAGCGCTGTTTGACGGAAAGTGGTACAAGGGGTAAGTTCTTAGCTGGTCGCAACATCTATATAATCCTGAACATATTAAATACGTTATTAGTATTACTAAAGCGATACCATGGCCGTAGTGTAGATAATGGCGTCTTTACTTGTTGAAGAGCAAAATATGCATATTTAAAACATTCATCATGAGGAAACGCTTCAGTGAAGGCAGGTCAGGCTCGTCTAATAGGCCAGGCTGCGAAAACATGCCGAACAAGCGCTCCTGGCAGGCATAACGGCTGCAGCTGGCCACGGTGAACAGCCTGGCTTTGTAAGGTTTCTTAGCATATGCATCACAATAAAAGAAACTGGCAAACAAATGTATAAAAAATTAGCAAATATTTTGTCTTTTAATATTCTTGTGAACTCGCTCTTGACTGAAGAAAACAACGAAATGTAGAAGAAAATCATCGTTGCATAGTATCAAGGTGGAATAGGATTCAGCCAGTGTCACCCTTTGTTCAAAATTATACACCCGTCGTCACAAAGACACAGTAGGATTCATGCAATGTCTCTGGTCCATCTCTCTGATTCATGAAGCTCCAATCACATGATGAACAACGTACCTGCTCTACCTGAAGAGGAGCCGCGATGGAACCTGATGAAGAGGACAAAGAGGCACCTTCAGTCTCAAAGCATCCGTTTTTGTACTCGGGACCTGTTCACTGCCAGTCACCTTCTAACCTCCAAGTCTTCCTGGTATTAGAAATGTTTTACTTCATTTTAAGACATCAGTTGTTTTATATATTCCTGGACTTTAAATGCTCATCAGTCAGTGATAGCTGTTGCACAGACTTACGTGGGGCCTTGAAGGCCAAGTTTCATTACTGATGGAGAAACTGATAAAACTATCTAACAATCTAAAACTAAAAACTAACTATCTTCTCAGATATCTGAAGTAACATCTACAATGAAAAAAAAAAATGCTACACTACAGACAGAACTAAATATTTCTCGAAGATTTGTGTCATGCAAGCAGATTAAAAAGGGGCTGCGTTTTTGATTTCAGTTTTTCAGCTTTCATTTTCACATGACAGGAAATAATATGCCGGGCGCTTCCTGTTCAGAAACTCTCTCTATGCAGAGAGACATTACTTTAACATATTTCAGAGAGCATGTCAAGCAAGGTATAAGCTGTGCACAAAAAGAAAGAAAAGAGAAAGGGGAGGAGAGCTCTCTGGAGAAAGGTCTGTTCTCTCAGATATCACGTAGTGCGAGCGTGAAAACGTTGATAGATCGATAAGTCCCCTGGCACTTCTGGTGACCAAAGCGACAGAGGCGGCGCAATGTCTGCCGTCTCCTCTCTCCCAAGGGCTGTACTAGCGTGTGTGTGTTTCTAGAAATGTGTGTGCCCCTCCTCAGGCGGAGGGGCATCCCTGACCAGCTGGTCCACATATGAAAAACTGGTTTCTCCTGAATATTAAAGCAAATCTTAAATCAGAATCCTCTTCATTCTAAAGACGCATCGAAACACTTAAATACACTTTATCCTCCAACAGGCTACAGTAACACGTCAATTTTCTGCTGCCTACTGAATGAAAGCTCAGATTTAGATAGACTATTTCCTTTAACACATTCACGAGGCTCTAGTCTGTAAGGCTCAAACCTTAAGTTGCAGATCCTGCATCATCAGCCCTTTTCCTGAGCTACTTTGCCAATGAAACTCAACTTAAAGAAACAAATCAATGTTTTTTATGACAGGCAGAGTAAATCAATTGGATGAATGTCTTGGCTCAGCACAAACACTGTGTGTTTTTTTTTTCTTACTATTTCTTAAGGCCCAGTTGGACCAAAAGGTGACAGCACATAGTCACAGCTCATTTCTTGTAATAATGTCGTAGTTTTAACATCATCCTTCCCACATAGCTGTTGTTGATGACACACTTGTTGGTGAAGCAGCACGTGAGGTAACCTTTAACATGCAGCTAAGCCTGGAACTCACAAGATCGCTCTCCGGTTTCTATAAACCCACTATCTAGTCCCTGCAGGAGATCTTGTGATTTAGAGCTTTGTTGTATTCACAAAGAATGTTTCTGAGCTTACCTTTCAGAGAGCCAACTGACAATAAGTTGTCAGGGAACCCAGCCAGAGCCTCCTGCTCCACGTAGCTCCGCCCTCCTGCTCTACGCTCGCTACTCTTCCTGCCACGCCCGTCATCAGCTCATCCACATCACCTGTGCTGCTCTGGACACCTGCTGCTCATCTCCTCTGCTCTCTGCCAGATTGTCAGTGACTTGTTCCTGCTCTCCAGCACTCTAATCCTGATTCTAATTCACGTGTCCCTGCCCTGCTTGTTTTTCTTTTTGGCTTTTTGTCTGTTTGCCTGCTCCTCTGGGTTTGTCTGCTTGATTGATCTGATTACCTGCTTTGGGAACTTTGCTTGTTTCCCGGAACTCATCTACTGCGTCCCCCATTTTGATTTGTCTGCTGGAAACATTAAAGTTACGTTTCTGGATTCCCTTCTCCTGTCGTGTTTTAGGGTTCTCCCTGTCTGTGACCTGACATAAGTACCCATAAAGAAATGCATCTTTGTACCATCAGCTCCTTTCTCATGACTGTCTTAACACCCTTTCCTGTTTAGTGTGGCCGTTTATGGAATAACTTTAAATAAAATAAATTATGCAACACAGGAAAAATGTAAACTGGAGGGATTCATGACAAATGCCTCCTTGCTTTTTCTTCAGCTGCAATTTGTCCTCCTTTTTCCAAACATCGCCTCAAAGGTCAGTACGATTGACGCAGCTAGCTCTTTGCCAGTAATACACAACCAAGCAATTGATATAAATATTTTAATCATACCTTCACATATTGCCACGTTAAATGGTGGTACAGTTCTGCCCTTGCCTGGAATACTGTTGTTGTTTTTTTATTTCCTTCTCTTACTTTTGTGCGCCTATACTGCTTCCCCTCATTATAAGTCACTGGCTTTAAGGCTTGAGCTTTGGATGTTTACTTGTGGTCAACTTTCTGAACCGATGGCGACAAGCTGCATGTTTTTTTTTTTTTTTTTGTATGTAGTTTTATGTGATGAAACGAGAATTCTGGCTTTAGCTTACAAGAGGCTTAGAAAGTTTTTTCACCAGCTGCCTAAATCAACCACTCATACACCACGTACAATTATATGAACAGCCAATTCATCTCAGCTGCCTGTTTTTGGAGGAAACGGGAGAACCCGAAGAAAACCCACACGGCAGAACATAAAAACACTGAGCAGATAGGATCTAAACCCGTTATCTGCTTGCTGTGAGGTGACAACGCTAACCACTACGCCACCGTGCCGCCCCGTCAGCTTCATATTTTTTTTACGACTGTAATAAGCATCAGTACATTTGCACTTTGATGCACACAGTGACATAAACAGGGTGCACGGGAAGGACCCTATTTAAACCTTTTTTCTATCTCTCGCTCCCAACGGCTCAGTTATCTGACAAAAAAAAAAACGGTGCAATCAATTTGGCTGGGAGATAGCTCTGCTATATTGTATTCTTAATGGTGAGCAATTCTATTTGTTAATGGCTTGCATGTTTATCACCTACCGATGCATTATTACCTTGCAATGAAGTCCTGTCCAGTTTAGGCTGATTACACCGACTATTGCTCTGTGCTCTGAGCTGCGGGCATTGACTTTTGAAGAATGCATTCATCAGCCAGAGGCCTCACTGGTGCATCAATCACGCACCACCATGTTGCGTCCGTTTACCGGGTTGCAGATCGCGCTTGAGCCTGTCCCAGGAGTCGACGGGCAAGAGGCAGGCTACACCCTGGACAAGCCGCCAGTTCATCGCAGGGCCACACAGGCACACACACACAGCTATGGACAATTTAGTGTAACCAAGTTTTGGTGTTGGAGGAAGTCGGAGAACCCGGAGAGAACCTGTGACCTTCTTGCCCGTGAGGCTTGATGCCACTGGGCCACCGCGCTGCCCTGAATTGCACCAGTGTAATGATGTTCATTCATTCACTGGATGATGTGCAGAAAAGGACTGTCTGAAAAACCTTCCTCTTTTAAATAAATCTCAAAATCTCACACATTTTAAATCATCCAATTGTCCCGTTGACCAAATAAGATTTTGATTTGGACCCGTCGCACATGTCACGACCTGCCACTGCTCTTCCTTATCCTTTGACACGTTCCCAGGCTTGCTGACAGCATTCACCACATGAGAGACGAAGATGCTGGTCATCAGAGTAAACAGATACCTAATAAGGAGCCACAGATATGAATACGGGGAGATAGTGTTCAGCTAACTAGTGTGCCAGGGTGTTTATGGGCTTGTGGTTAATGTCCTGTGGGAAAGACATTTCCAAGAGTAAACCCTGACTGGACATGTGAGGTGGAAGCTATGACTTGAATGCAAAACACATTTCAGGCCGATCAAAAATAATCCGCTCGCATGGCTCACCATCACGTTACGGTTGCTGCTCTATGAGGAAAAGGAGCATGCTGGGCTCTACCATCAATTCATAATAGGAAGCCATTGATGGGAAGGAAATGAAAGTGGAATCACCTGAAAGGGCGTGGCATGTTTGAGGCAGTGACTTATCCGATATCATGTTCCTGAGACGCTCAAGATAGAACACACTGGAAACAGAAAACCTGTTCGTTAAGGATGTGAACTGCAGAAAGAGAGCTATTGTTCCAGGAAATGAGAGGTGTGGTGAACAAACACACGGAGAGAGACGAGGCAGCGTCTGTATGTGTCCAGTGGACTGTAGAGGTAACTCACCCGCATCCCTCCTCCTCACCTACACACAAATTCCATGTTTCACAGGGCTCTTATTTTATTTAATTTTTTACCGTAATATAAAAGTGTTTGCTCTCACTGATCAAGTTGTAACATTTGCCGAATAATATATATATTTTAAATATAAAGGATAAACTATTTATTGCAAGTTAAACCAAAGTGGGGAAAAAGAAGGCACACTGCTCTCACTTTATTCCCTGCATTTTCTCAAGTATTATTTCAACCAAGCAGATTATGATTTATTTTTACAGTCTCCTTCTACGCCACATGCAATCTTTGTTTGGTGAAAAGTCTTTGGGTTTCAAGAAATGATTTACCTGTTCTTTTATTCTGTAATTATATTTAATTATTCATTAGAGTAATTAAATAAAATAAAAAATATAAAACAACCTGGCTCCAGTATCCCAAAAAGATCATTTGAATGAAAGCCTGGGAATACTTTGAAAGGAATAACAATTCAGTGCTTGTTTTGGCAGAGATTTGAACCAGCTAAACTGATGCCTGTGAAGAAAGAAGAAGCCCGGCAAGATTACTCAGCATGCAGACAATGCATGCGAGCACTCCTTCCTTTGGCTTGTTCCTTTGCCACAGCCTTCCTAATACTTCCTTTTTCTGAACCCTGACATGTTTTGCTATTCACATTTTCCATTGTGCCAGATCTTTGTTTAATATCCTATTTCTGTAATTCAAGACATGCAATTATAGGAACGCTACTTCCTTCAAAAGTGGGACCAAATTTAAGTAGTACAAAATGTACTAAATCAAAAGCATTTCAGTCTGAAATGTATGCCTATTTTTTTTACTCATTGGAGGACCTTGCCACACAAATCAACTTTAATTATTGCAAACCCAAAACCCAAACTGTGACACTTTATGCTTATAAGACTTACAATTTTAGGATTTAAGCCTAAAATAGATGATGGAAATCTGTCTCTTTGTGTCACCTGTTGAAAATGGCTGCAGCATCTGATACAAAGCAGGCTGCAGCTGAGAACGGTCTTTTAATGCCCGACCCCTGACTCATGTGAGGAACCAATCATGTGATAGCCAAACACAAAATAGGCAGGAGAGCTCCCTCTTGTGCCGAGTTTAAGGCAAAACTTTTTGCCGTCTCTGAGAAAGAACGCACAACACAACACAAGACAAAACACATGAAAGCAAAATACAATGACAACAACAACAACACATTCCAATGTAAAAAAACATCACTACATCCTCAATGATTCAAAGAGGACGTGTTGCTCTATTTTTGTTTATCCAAGCTGTCAATGATGTCTTGATATAAGTTGTATATGGCATGATTTTTAAAAAGTAAGATGGCAATATTTATATATTTGTCCTAAATTATAGCATGTTTTGCGTTACTTACCTACATCCTGATACAACATAAAAAAATACTATTACATTTTGAGCTAGAGTTTTTGGTCATTTTGTAAATTTACAACCTTGACTGCAAGCACAAAAATCAACAACGAATTGATCTCACTAACAAATATGCTACGGACAATTTAGTGTCACCAATTCACCTAAGGCAAGTTGTTGTTTTTGTTTTTTGTTGTTACTATCGCTCTCTCTCTCTCTCTCGCTGATTCTGAGCTAGACCTGCTCGTCTTTCAAATTGAACTTCTTATGTGATTCAGTATTATCCAAGTAAAATTCCCTTCATTTTTGTTCATTCTTTCTGCATTGTGATGCTATTTTGCACCTCAAGTCCACTGACCTCTTACGTGGACAAAAACAGAAGTCAACACTTAGCAAACAAAATAGCATTCTTTATCTTTAGGGCATATCTTCCAGAGATATTACAAATACATGAACTTTTTTTTTTACACAAGCACAATGCACAGTAATAATCATACAGTGCATACAGCATTATACAAAAGATCAGTGACATGCTTTAAAGTCCTCTGGAACAGTGACATCATCTCTCTCATTCTACCAAGTGCACGAGGCAGGAACGTTGGATCAGTCAGGAAACGTGACCAATAAGGGAAATGTTAATGAAGAACATAAAGTGCCATAAGGAGACTGTATGCAGACACTATCATGAAGTCCATGTCTGTGTGTGTGACACGATGCGTCTTCCTCTGTCGGGTCACAAATCCACACATACAGCTTCCACATACTTCATACCTGCACTCTCTGTTTGGTGATTGTCAGACTGGGGGGCATCTTCCTGATCCGGATCTGCACAAGGCTTTGTTTCTTCAGGGAGGGCGTTTTGTCCACCCTGGAAATCAGAATCTGTGTGCATGTGTTTTGAGAAGTCATCTTCCTGATAAGAGGCAATCTGGTTGGACGTGCTGTGGGCAGCTTCAA
The DNA here is from genome assembly GCF_040956055.1 of Brachionichthys hirsutus. Taxonomy (NCBI): domain Eukaryota; kingdom Metazoa; phylum Chordata; class Actinopteri; order Lophiiformes; family Brachionichthyidae; genus Brachionichthys; species Brachionichthys hirsutus. Next base: position 10,987,107 of record NC_090902.1, read on the forward strand.
AGTCTGAGTCACCTGCCTGGTTGTGATGTGTTTGTAAAGTGTTGGTGGAGCTGCAGGTCTCTGAGATCTCCTTCTTTGCTGTATAGAATGTCTCAGTAAAAGTGCTGTCACCGTTGGACTTCAGGGGGACGGCCTCTGTCCCAGTCACAGAGACGTCCACATCCCTATAAGGAGGAATGATGGTGTGATCTTCTTTCTCATTATCTCCCTTCTTAGTTCTTGTCAAAGAAATGTTGTCTTGGTTCTCTGTTTCACTTCTAGATAGGCTGAGACTTTCTGGACATTCTACATCAGCGGCGGAGTCCGGTTCCTTCTTGTGGACAGGCTTTGCGTCTGCATCCAGGTTGTCATCTCCCAAACAGACGCCTTCCCCTCCTGACAGAACTTTCTTCAGGCTCTGGGCTCTATCTCTGTAAACCTGGCAAAGCTGAGCATCAGGCATGTGGTTGCAGTGAATCTCAGCCAGCTTCATGTACACCACGTAAAGTGCCTCTGGGTTAGCCCGGTCCTCCAGAGCCGCTGCCAGAGCCAGCTGGAAGTAGCCCACTGCATCAAACGCATCCTGGGGAGGGAGAGCCGGCCAGAGATCAGAACAGAGCAATACACACACACATTATCTGCATATTTGCACCGTGCTGCCCTATTTTCAGAAATGAAGGGTCAAATCAAGCACTTGACTTTTGTGCGGAATCTGTCCGTAAATTCATTCCTTTATGAAAGCTGCGACACAGCAGAGATCCTAGTGCTAAAGGGTGCAGGACTGTCACACACATTAAAGCACCTGCTCAGTACAGTGGTACTTCTACTTACGAATTTAATCCGTTCTGGGAGTAGCTTCGTAACGTGAAAACTTCGTAAGTGGAGACGCATTTTGAATGTAAATGCACTAATCCGTTCCAAGCCCCGCAAAAGTTCATTATTCCTACGCTGCAGAGAGTCCGCAAAGGCATCCAGGGAGGAGGGGCGGTGTGTGTGTGTGGGGGTGCCGCGAGGAGGAGGAGGGGAACGGGAGAGCTAATCTACCTGTTAGCTGTTACTTTTTGTCCTCTTTGTTTACTGGTCCTTTGCGGTGTTTTCTGCCTCGCGTTTCTTGAAAAACGGATCCAATGACGTCTGCTTTTGCCGGCTTTTGACAATCCGTCGGAAATGTGCGAGGCAGACGTCATCATAATGAGCAATAGCCCGACTTGTCAACACTTTTTCCGGGTGACACGAGGGAGACACGAATAGCGTGCTGGGATACACGCATACGCAACGGGTTGCCAGGCAGATTTTAGGCGATAGCCAATGGCAGAGCAGCTACGAGCAGCTATTTTTGACTTCGTAGCCTGAAACGCCTCCGTAACGAGAGGCAATATTTTCCCATTCAGATACTTCGTAACCTGAAACTTTCGGATGTAGGGACATTCGTAAGCTGAGGTACTACTGTATATTGTTGGCTCATGCAACACAGAAGTCTCTTTATCTACCTTCAGTTTGTGTAGCGTGAGGTTGCCCAGTCTGTTGTACACCTTGGTGTAGTAGCGAGCCTCCAGAGGGTGCTCTATGGCGGGTGGGCAGAGGGACAGGGACTTGAGGTAGTAGTTTTCTGCCATCTCGTGCTGCTCCAGGCTGTAGTAGATCGTAGCCAGTCGGTGGTAAGCTGTCCTCTCATTCACGTCCACACCTGCAGGAAAACAGCAACGGCGTCTGTCATAAATCCGGTCATCTTCATATGGCTGCTTCTACATCGTCATTTTAGACTTTACCAACAGTCGCAAGGTTCCCGATTCCACTGCGGCCCGCGCTTTTACCTGTTTGTCTGGCGACCTGAACGGACAGTGTCGCGTACTGCAAAGCCTCTTCTTGCTCCCCGTGCTTCATCAACAGCTCTGTGAGTTTACTCAGCAGACGATGCTCTGAATGGATGTCCTTGACGCTCCGTGCGAATGGCAGACTGCCGTCCTGAAACCCAATTATGAATCACTCGATTGACTAAAATCAGTGGCGCAGATAAAAACAACATTAAAATGATGAGTTATGACCCATAAGGGATGATAACATCCGCCATGCCTATTTACCCTGTAGAAAGGCAGTGAGGCCATCCTGTTCTTGTGACCTTTGAAGTAGACGTCTCCCGCCTCTTCATAGATGCTCATGGCAAAGTGAGGATCGCTCATTCTCAGGGCTGTCTTCACTGCTGCCTATCAAAAAGTAAACCGTCAATTTGTGTGACCAGTTATTAGAAACGCCCCCTTTCTGCCTTCCATGGCGACTTGTGATCTGTTCTTGAGAATCACACTGGTTGGCATACATATCAAACTTTAAATAATATTCACAACTTTCCCTCCACTCTGCTGCACAAATAAGCTTTTCGAGGCCTTACTCAGATATCATTCTGTAGCAGCATGCAATGCTCCCAAGAATAAGATGAAACACAACTTTAGGTGCAAATGCATCTGTTATTATGGATTTATCATCAGCTAGAATACCTGTTGTTTGTGGAGGAACAAAGACCAGAAGAAGACACCACAGACCAAAAAATGCTCGTCATCGAATGTCATATACTTCCTCTCCTCACCTGCAGGTACATGTCCGCTAGCTCGTCTTCATGGATGAGGTAATAGATGCGCCCCACCTGCAGCCAGGTTTCCGATTCTTCCTCCCGCTTGCCCAGATCAATAGAGATCCTCAGGCTCTGCTTGGTGTAATCCAGAGATTTACGAGATGACCTACAAATGACAAAATCCCCACTGGAGAGTGTTTATCTCATTCACCGGTTGATAGAGGACGTGTGGTGAGCCTCAGACTCACCTTTCAGTGTTAAGCGACAGGTAGAGGCTGCTGAGGATTTCCAGATACTCCCCCTCCAGCCTCTTGTCCTTCAGCTCTCTGGACACCAGCACACAGTGCTCATTGTAGACGATGCTCTGACCGTACAGCAGTATGTCAGCATACAGCCGACTCAGCGCTTTGGCCACCACAATCTGACCTATGAGAAAATACGGCAAATATTCTTAATGGTTGTTCCTCACAATTGGGAGTGAAGTGTTTATCTTATTACAGTATATAATAATTATATCTAACGAATGATGGAGGTGTCTGAAAACTCTCACTCGGCACATGTCATGTCAGTTTCTTCCTGAAACAGATGCCCGAACATGAAGCGAACTAATGTTGACCACTTGTATCCATGATCTGGCCACTGATGATAACATTTAATACACTGTAGATGTGACTGGAATGAAACTCGATCTTCGGCACATCTAAGCAAATTCTCCTGAATTCTTGTCAATGGAATCTTTCAGTTTGATTTTTCATTTGGAATATATAAATGTAATTACTGCGCTTAAGAAATGCTGGAAGGCAGCTTTATAATTGTGAGTCAGAAACAAGCAACTTGCTTTTCCCTATTTCCACTTCATGAACTCTGCTAAGCTAATTAGCTGCTGACTCAATTACCAGGTGTCTGGTAAGAAATGAAAAATGTTGATACCAAAATGTGTTAACTTATACTCACTGTGTAAGTTTTTAGCATGTAGTGCAATAAGTAGCCCCATTTCATAACAGGCCCTGTTGTCGTGTGTCCTCCCCCGCTCTTTGTAGCTCCGTCCCAGCCAAAGGTAGGTTTGGACATGCTCCTCATCTGTGGGACTTTCCCAGAGCTCCAAAAAAATATGCAGGGATCTGGAAAAACAATCATGATCATATTAGATTTTGTATTTATGTTTTGCCCTTATCTACATTCGCTGAGTTAATAGAGGTTCATAACCTGACTAGGAAGCGTTCTGCCACCCGTGTCGCCCCCACATCCAGTGCGAGGCAGCCCAGGTTGGCCAGTGCCAGGGCTTGGTTCCTCTGGTGTCCACTTTCCCTGGAGATGACCAAGGCAGAGCGGAGATGCCAGCCCGCCTCTGTGACGCGACCCTGCCGTCTCAGACACAACGCGAATAGGTTGTGTATAACACCTCGCTGTGTGGGACTGTCTGTGCCCTGGAGAGAGATTACAGAGAGCTACACCTACACCGTCGAAACAAAAGCACCCATCTAGCGTAGGGGCATCTTCTGTTGTACCTGAAGTGATATGAGAAGTGGCTGCAGGACACTTTGAGCCCTCTCAGCCTGGTCTGTCAGCACCAGCAGCCAGCCCAGCAGCACGGAGGCCTCAAAGCCCTCCTCCTCGTTGATGTGGCCGCCTGTTTCCACAGCTTGCTGAGCACAGCACACTGCCTTATCAAGAGCATCATACTGCTGGTAGACTGAAGCTAAGCCCTGACACAGGCCCCGCTGGGTCTTCGTGTCCTCCCCTTGCTCAGCTATAGCCAGAGCCTGTTGAAGGTAAACCACAATCTGCGCAGGGAGGAGGGAGGTTCCGTCTCTCCAGCATGGATTCAGGCGAACAGAATTCCTGATAAACAACTCGATCTTCCGGAAAGCGTCGCAAAGAGAGTGATCTTGCCTTGAGTCAAGGCTCAAAGAGGCCAGGGCCAAGTGAGGCATGTATTTACGATGATAGAGAAAGCTCAAGAGCCAGTTGAGGTCCACGGGAGCGATGGGATTCCCCTTGGGAGAGTCGCTGAGAGTCGCTGAGAGGAACTGCAATCGCTCAACCAATGGCAGGGCCTCATCGTACTTCCTGAGGCACAGGTAGAGGCCGGAGATAAGGTAGCAGACACGGGCCTCGAGGTGTTTGTCCCCCATCACCACTGATCTCTTCAGAAGCAGCTTCAGCAGCTCAACCTCATCCACGGAGGTGAAGGAGTGGCTGGGGAGGCAGAGGAGCAAGGCAGCGGCCTTTTCCAGAGTCTGGGTCAGCTTGTCAGTCATACGCTGCTTCAGGTAGACAGCAGTAAGGTTTGTGAAGAGAGCGGTGAGCAGCGGAGTGTCAGAGAAGCTGTCCACATGGACGCTGAGAGCCTCCTCATAGTAAACACGAGCCTGAGGAGAGGAGAACATACCACGGGAGCTGTTATTAATCAGATGCAAGGGTGTAATACAATACTAATATTTAAGAAGGCCTTAACGTTTCATGAAGCAGAAGCCAATATATATAGACAACACACATGCTAGAAGTGTTGCACAAACCTGGGAGAGCTTTAGCTTCTTAGCACAGAGCCTTCCCAGGAGGAAGCATGCGCGCCGATGTGCCCAGTGCAGGTCCATCCTCTTAGCGCTCTCCCTGACACCCTCCAGGTGAACTGATAGCTCTTCCTCCCTCTTACCATTGAAGGTCACCCAAAGGAAGGAATAATCCAGGTCATACAGAGGCAGGAAGTCCTCCTTAAAGACACCGTGAAGGAAACGGAGAAGGACACACCGATAAATAAAGAGTGATTGGGAATGAAATCAATGCATATATGCAACTCCCGTGACCCGCAAAGCGGAAACCGCGGTAGAAAATGAATGAATGAATGTGTCGAGATGTTTTCCTTCATCCATCCATTTTCTTGTAGAAGACACAACCTCAGTCGTCTCGTTTCCAGCCACTTATTTGACTGGACAGGTTGCTGGCTACGGGCGAGAGGCGGGGTACAAACCCAAATATGACACCAGCTCATCGCACGGCCACATGAAAGGCAAACAAACACACACACTCTGACAATTTGGAGCGACCAATTTAGGAAAGCTGCATGTTCTTGGTGTCGGTAGGAAGCCGGAGAACCTGGAGAGAACCCAGACAGGCAAGGGGAGAACGTGCAAACTTTCCACTGAAATGATTCAAACCCGGAAACCTTCTTTCTGTGAGGCAACAGCGCTACCCACTGTGCCACCGTGCAAATCAACGTATGCTTAGGCTGACATGAGTTGTTTTGATAAAGCTCAACAACTGAAACATTTTGACCTGCATTGAACCAAGTAGAACGGAAGGAAAATACTTTATTATTGAAAAAGGTGGCATAGAGTTTCTGTAAAATTGAAAGCAAGATACAAAACTAAACAACCATGTGTTGCTCTGCTGCTGTACTTGGCCCTGTGCTAAATAAATAATTGACTAAACTGGGGGCAATACTGACCTGGAAGTGTGCACATTTGAGCAGAGTTAGTGTGGGGTCACTCTGCTCCAAATCCTCCCCCTCCCAGCTGTTCTCATCCAGGAAGAGAGACGGGTCTTCCTGAAACTCGTCCAGCTCTTTGAACGTGTCATCTAGGGTGAAAGACATGTGCTCTCCCTCCTGTGGCAGAGGATTGTGGGAGTGATAGCGGGACAATCGGGGATTGGATCGGCTGACAGAGGTGCGAGGAGATGAGTGGTGCGAGGGTGTCCCTGCACTTTTCTCCGACATGATGCTCTGACGAGCGCTTGTAGGGAAATTATGATCTGGAAGAAGACAGATGAATTGCGCAGCAGAGAATTAACATATTTAACATCTTGAACAGTTTGAATAGTCTAAGGCCATAAGCAGCTGTTTTCCTCAATAAATTGCAAGGCATTACCGTGTATTGGACGATTCCTGATGTACGTGAAATCTGTCCCATCCAGTCTATCTGGAAACACACAAGGTAGATCAATTTAAGCATCAATTTTCCAGTTGGGAATAAAGATGGAAAGCTTTTTTTTCCCCCTGAATAAATCATAGATATTTCAACCATGAATGTTTGTCGGCACAACCGCTGCCCTCCCCTGAGCAGTAAAATGTATACTGTCTCCTGGTCAGACCAGTTTTAGATTCACCTAGCCTGTATACTGAGCTGATGTCAGAAGAGAAGAGTCTGTCCAGCAGGCTGCTGTCGCTTGGCTCAAAGCTGCACGGGTTGACCTGAGCCAGGCTGGCCCTCTCCTCCTCCGTCAGAAACACCAACTGTTTGTCTCTGCATGAAGGAAACACAAAGGCAGCATTATCCCCACCGCTGTCCCCACCCCCATCTCCCCTGCCCACACTACAAAAAAAACACCAAACATGACTTCATGAGAGATGAGAACGCTATCAAAGAAAGTAAGTGACATGAATTTCAACATCGTTGAAATGACACACATCATCATCGTTATCCAAGTTCTAAAAAAAAAAAAAAACTGAAATACTCACAAGGGGGTGGTGTCCAGAGGCTTGACATGGGCCTTGTACACAAAACCGGTATGACCAGTGCAAGTGTGTGTTCCTATGAACATGCCCAGGCCTCGGACCAGTAGACCCTGAATCTCCACAATGTCGCCTCGACTTAGCTGAATCTCATCTGGTCCCACTGGGCTGTAGTCAACGACTGCTATGCAGGAACCTGTCGCTGAGGTGTCACATGAGGAGGGCATGAGGTTACTGAATGCAATAACACAATGGCAGTTTAATGCTCCAACACATACACACACGTTGGTTTCGTATGCGCGAACACGCCGTATGTGTAAGACGGCTTTACCGATCGAATGTTCAAATGCGTCCCTTTCTGTTGGTGAGCATCCAGCATTGCTGGGGTACTTCCTCAGAAACCACCTGACAAAAACAATGAGAATGGCTCAGCCAATCCCGCCCATGTCCTCCATTTGCAGTTCGTTCGGATAGATTCGGTGACATATATTAGAAGCATTCACGAGACTCACTGATAGAAGGGGTAAGGCAGCGGCTGCATGCTGTTAACTGGCACCAGACCGTGGCGTCCTGTGGTGAGCATGGTTCCCTCCCACATGCTGTCCTGCCCCGTGTCCCTCACCGTCAGCAGGTCATTCTTTTTGAATGGCAGGTTTTCTTCATCATCTTCATCCTGCTCCCTCCGGTTGAATAGAGCCTTAGCAAAGAAGAAACCTGCAGAGGGGTTGGTTTATCAAACATCCTTTCAAACATGCACCTACAGCGCCAATAAGCATGTGTGAATCTTAGCATGCAAAGGGTTCCCAGTTAGCTTTCTGTGCTGATATAAAAGTTACCCCGCTAAAGTTAATCCGATCAGCAAAAGTGCTTCAGCTAGTGCAAACTCACACAGTCACAGCAAATGATGGATGTGTGCTATATCCTGACTATTAAGCTAATGTAATTCACATCACTATTTGCCAGCTCTGCAGTCCTATTACACAGAAAGTCAGTGGAGGCCAGGAATTGGGAAATGTATGCACATTCCGGTAGGAGGGCAGCATAATAGTTGTGCTTCAGCTGAACACAGCTGTCGTCCACTTTGTGTTCAGTTTTAAGTGAATATACTTCAATGATTCAAAAGTGTACAGCTGTGACGGGAGACTTTGATGTAGAGATTTAATGTGGAATTAAATCTCAATTTGAAATGTTTGAGAATGTAAAACAGAAAGTGTGTATGAGTGAACGCCAGTCTAAGTGTGGAGTAACTGACCCTCCTCCAGTAAAAGCCCAAGGTACAGGGTTGCCATTTGCTCCTCGTTCACATTTACGTTGATCTCCAGGTCATAGAGCAGCTCTTGGTCCAGCCAGATGGACTGGTCACACAGAAAGTTCTCCAAGCAGCGAGCCACATAACCTGGAGCACATCCCAGCTATTAGGCAGAAGTAGGGTACTAGTAATACTCGATATGAATATTAATATATGCTCAATCAGCCTCCAACTTTATTGTGTAGCTATAATGATAACATGTTTGCCCTCCCCCCAAAGAAAATCCTAAATAAGAAGTAATTAATGGTAACGCCTTGAATGCCTTCTGCTGGTATTCTATATAGTTTAGCAGTAGATCTATGTCAAATCCAGGTTGGTGCTAATTGTGAGCAGAGCTCAGATAGGAGACGTATGCAGCAACTATTCTCATATAGGAAAACAATACAATGATGTGTTTATGAAGGATCAAATTTACCACAATATGTTTTCAAGGCCAGTTTCTTACCGAGGGCCAGGTATGTGGAAAACTTCCAGATTTCCTCCGCTGTCTTGAATGTTAGCACAAAGCTATCCTTCTCAGCGTAGACAGACACCAGACGTGCAGACAAGTCCTTCAGAAACAAAGCCTCGAGTTTTATTCACATTCCACATCCAGCGAAATGCATTTTGCATTGTAACAATTTTATACAATTATCAAATAAGGCATCTTGATGTATTGTGTGTCTTGGCTCGGAGTTTTACCCAAACAAAGACAACAAAAAGAAAAGGAAATTGTGGTGTAACCTGTTTGAGTTACTGTTGTTGACGAATAACACGACAGAAATTGTCTAAACAAGTCAAATAAGCATAATTTCTGATGATATGATCTCGAGTCAAAACAAAGGACAGCACAGCCCGAGTTTACTTTGGACCAGCATCAAGAGTCTTGATGTAGGAAGCTAAGCAATAAATGCACTCCTGTGATTTAGGGCAGCAGCACATTTCAGCACCTACGAAAGCCCACCTTTAAAACAATCAATATCAGTTTAAGTGTACACTACATTGCTCTCGCCGAAGCAACCACACTACAATTTTCCTAATGTTTCTTCTACACCCCGTGTTAAAAGCAATTTCCTCTGTGCTGCTTCTATGCTAATGTAAATCTATATCTTTATTATAATACATCTTCAGTGAGACAATGACTTGAATCACCTCAGAAATAACAAATAATCAGCAAATAACCCAGCAGTCTACGGGCGAGAGGCGAGGTACACCCTGGAGAATCCACCAGTTCATCGCAGGGCTACATTATAATCATTACAAGTAATAACCAATCAAGAAACTGGTTTGTTAGAATTATTTTCTTCTTTCTTTAATATTGTTAGCTGGGTTTTTTATTTTATGTTATTATTATAGCAAGCTTGGGATAGGCTCCATCAACTCCCATGACCAGCAGAGCAGAAAAGCGGTAGAAAATAAATGAATGAATGAATGGATGGATGAATGAATGAATGTTCCCTAACAACACAAAATATATTGAACAAATTTCCACCTAAGATGTGACGAAACATTGGGATGGTCCCAGCATCTTAGTCTCAGTGCAGAGATGCCCTCCACAGGGCTGTATGGTTTGAATAGCTCAGAGGCATAATGCTGTAATGCGACTCACTTTAAACAGTTGGATGACGTCCTGGCTGTTGCTCTCCACCACCCTCAGCCGGGTGCGCAGTGCCTCTTGCAGGGCCCCATCTGGCCCCTCATTGGACCGTCTCCGCCCAGTAAACAGCAGAACAATTTCTGAGCCATGGATGAAAAGAATGGTTTGGTCCTTTGATTAAGGATTTGTTGTCATCATCATCATATCAATTATCTGCCAGACTCCACCAGTGAAATAAAACAAATGAATTGATTCATTCACACAATGTCACTGTGTTAAAATGTCTCATTTCACATTTTCAGCAGACGCTCTCATTTCAGTGAAATGCTTAATCATAATGTTTGTCCTCGTGGGAATAGCCAAGCTATTAGGACCTCTTACTGGGCCTAAGTCTGTCTGAGAGTTAGGTGAAGGGAGGATGTGATGGAAGGAGCTAAACTGATGAGTGTGTAAAATATTAGAGGACAGGGAAGTGTGTTTCATTGTGTATATGAATAAAGGCAACACATTTTTTTCAGTACAGATGAGTCAGGACTATAGTACATTCACCAATAGATGTACCTGAGGAGAATTTGTCTCCGAGTGACACAGTACTTCCTCTGAGGAAAGCCTGTTTTCTCTTCTTCCAGTAGCTATCGGGCTCCACTTCACCTGATTCCATTACTGGACCATCTTCCTCCTCACCTGCACCTGAAAGTAGACACAAAGTCAAGAAATCTATTTTATCAGACCATTCTCAAATGGTCTCATTTACTGCTAAAAGAGGAACATATAAGACTATAACCTGGGGACAAGGACAAAGCTGCAAGCTCATGGTTTACTTGCTCCGGCAGGTACCTCTGCCCCCCTCACATTCAAGGAGATTTGCTTTCTGGTTTTTGGCCAAACTGTTATGAGGTGGGTTTTAGATGGTGGCCCCAACGTTAGGGAATGAAAAGCCAGGTTGTGATTGGTTTCAGGGCATTCCGGTGATTCCTAGTCTGCACATCTGTCCAGGTTCATAAATCTCAGATCAAAAGCTAAGCAGTGCTGATAAAAGCTGACTCAAGAGCTTGTTACTGCATTCCATATTTCTAATATACTTTGGTGGCACACTCTGGTCATGCCATGCTAATACTGTACACTGAAGTACACTGAAGTTGCACACCACTTTGCCGGCCAGTACTCATCTGCTGCTGCTTCTGGACTTCCACAGGCCAACCCATATGCCCTTTAGAACTGCGTATTCATCCTGACGTCATCCCTATCCTCTGGTGTACACCAGCAGGTTCAGGGATAACAGCCACGACCATCACCATCAGTCTTGTATATTTTAATAATTTTCTTTATTTGTTTAAATAAATGAACTACACAATCCCTCCAGAATTCATCTAACTGTAGAAATGCAGAGAGTGGTTAGCAGGATTAGCATTCATTCAACACCTGAGCAGGATCTTCCAAACCTATAAATATCACCTAGATGGCTGCTTGATAGAATGCTATGCAAGTAATGCTGGCAGGTTTCCCCTGGTTTGTTCTATTGTGCAGGGAGGATGTCCCAAAACAGACTGGAGCACAGCTCCAAAGGACCTACTGGTGGTGTTGGGACTCCCCACTTAAAAAAAGGGTCTATAGTAAAAGTGTTTCATGTAAATAAAGATGGTCAGTGTACAATAGCCTACCTTGAGTCATGATGTCATTTCCTGAGAAGTGTTCATTTGTTCCGCTGAGAGTATACGGTGGTTCCCTCCAAAGAGCATCCAGCTCAGCTGGAGAGATATCTGTAAGTAGAGACGCAAACTACATTGTGGATCCGTTTAACCGTGTACACTTTTTTGACAAGATGGTCAATCCTGGAAGGACTACAATGAACTGCAAACGGTTTATGGTATCCTAAGGGAATAGTTTGTCATTGTGAGCAACATGCATATTTGCCTTCTTGTCGAGAGTTGTTTGTGAACATTGACACCACTCTGTCTAAGATAGCAGCTGTTAGCTTGGTATCAAAACTTTAAACATGGGGAAGGATAGCCTGGTGTTGACTGTGAAAGAATAAAGCTGACAAGCAACACCAAAGTTCCTTAGGGACTGTTCCCAGGAGATCAGCGTTGCTCCTGCAAATAAGAACCCTTAGAGGGTGATAGCTTTTCTTTGTACATTGGTTTTTATTAATATTAAACAAAAAAACAAGAAAGCAAAATAATTATAATTGCCCAAATGATGTAAAGGGCGTCTCTTGTAGGTGGTGGGTTAGGGGTGAATAACTAACTTTCACAAGGGAAGGTGGGTGCAGTGGGTTATTATGAAAAGACCAAGTTGAAGCCATCTGTTAGTGTGCAGAGTTATCATGGTTGGAGGGGCATACAAAGGTTTTAAACACAGGCCCAGCAGAGACAAGTGAGTTTCTAATACTGCTGCACTGACTCCTTAAGACACAAAGTCAGACACATTTACACATGAAAAAGAACAAAAATAGTTGTTGTTAACAAATAAATAGATAACAGCTATGTCACTGTTCTTCCATGCTTTTCCAGGGCATAAGCACAACAGAACAGAAATATCTTAATGCTAAGCATTGAATACAACACAATGGGGCATACAACTTAGAGACACAATGCAAAGTGACATGAGGCCAAAAAAAGACAAAAGCCCATTCTTTCCATCCTACGGCAACAGAGCATGGTTAGTACCAGCACGACTGCTCGAGTCATCACAAGCATGGCCATACTACTGCAGTACAGAAACACACCATGCCCGCTTTACCTTCGTGGCTAAGTTTGTTACCCATGTTGTATATAGAGCTACACTCCTGTCTATCTCACTGTCGCTCTCTGTCTCATGACGGTATAGTAGCAGTGGGCTGGGACAGACCTGTAAAGGAGGAGAGGCACACTTTGATGAATGGTCCACAGCAGGAATTGAGAAGAGGTCTGCAGCAACAAGACGCCATCTGGGCCAAGGGCCGGCAGCTCCCAGAGATCAATGCCATGGCATCACTTCCCTCAAGCCTCTTAAATAACTATTCACTCTCTTCCTTAGAGTTCGACAAGTCCCGCTCCCCTCCCTGTTCCCTTTCCTGTCCCACTCATGCTGTCTTCCCACAGTTAAATGCACCTCTTCTGTACAACCTCATCTCTTCTTCTTCTTCTTCTCTGTATGTCTGGGTCTCTTTTTCTTAGTGATCCCATTGTCTTGCTGTCTCCATCTACCTCCTCCCACAAGCTTCTCTCTCTCTCTCTCTCTCTCTCTCTCTCTGGTAGCTGCCTAGTCAGTTAGTGAATACACAAAGCACTCTCTGCAATTGGTATAAGTGTGTGGGGGGGCAGGCCTCAGCAAGAGTCTCCCTATGCATTCTCTACAGTCTGTGTGTGTGTTTGTGCGTGTCCCAGTTGGTGGGAATATGTGTGCTCCAAAGAAAATCTGTGTGTCTTTTGTTTGTGTGGCAGGGATATTGCATTGCTGAGCCACTGTAAGGCAATGCCACACAGGGATGGGCTGCAAGGTCATGGGAGGGTGAGAGTTTCCCAGTAGCGTAGATCGAGGATCACTTTATCACATGGTTCAGCACAGCACTGCTCTCTACCATCAGATGGGCAGCAACCACACAAAATGACCGGAATGTACCTGGTTTAATTATGATGAAGGTTGTGTGTTAAATAATATTATAATATTAGGCTGTCAAATCAATTACTTCATTCAACCCTTAAAAATAAACACATCAACTCTGATTCACTTTTACTTTTCATGGTTGGTGTATAAAGATCCCAAGAACAACTTAGAACCTTTTGATCATGATCCAGATCACCGTGTGGATGGTGTAAATCCAATTACGAGGGGAATGGGCTGCTTGGCGGAGGTCTGCGCTCTTGGAGTGCCTTTCTAGTTATTGGATTATAATGTGGGTAAACTGGTGTAACTGGTCACTAATGCTCAAACACAATGTGTTCGCTCATGGAGTAATGAAAGGCCCCACAAACAATGTCATTTAAACTTGGAATGAGCGTAGTGGTTTGGATATGGACATACCATAATAATACCATGTACAGTGATTACATGCAGGAAAAGCTTATAAAGTCAAACCATGTAGGTAGCATCTCTTCATTTGAGTCAATTTTCTATATATTTTTTCAGAAATTCAGAGGAATTTTATTTCTCCCCCAAATTGTGTATTAAAAATAATAAGGGTAACAATCTATTATATTGTTGGCAAAGGCCACAAATCTAATAGGAGGAATTTGACATTTAAAAAAAAAGGTTTGATAGTTAAAGACAAATTAATGATATTATCGAGTTTTATAGGGTAATTGTGGGTTTTATCAATGTGACCGAGGGACTACAAATCAGGTCATCTCATCCCCTTTGACTTCACCCCAAAAAGGAAAGAATAAATCACTCTACTACCTATTTGATTTTTTCCCCCAGATCTGTTAGATTTAGCTGAGCATACAGCTCCAGGCCAGAAATGTGGAGGGAAAACTGTATCAGAGATGATGATTAAAACAGAAACACAGGAAAAAGAAAAAGAAAAAAAGCATCTCCTTTGCTTTCAAAAGGGACAACAGTCATTATTTCTAAACTAAATAATGCATGACTGTTCAGTTTATTTCGACTCATAAATTAATTAATGATCGTGCGCCAGCTCTAAAATGACAACAATAAATGAAATATAAATATACAGGGTGTCCATAAAGTCTCTTTACAACTTAAAAAATAACTACAAAAGCAAATGAACAGAGAAATTTGTTGAAATTATTAGAAAATTAGGAGTATAAAAGTATAAAGTATTGCCTCATTGAATGCACTTCTACATTAGTTGCACGAAGCACATCAAGACTGTACTCAATTTCTTGCCATGTTCAGTATAGCATAGTCTCATCAGTGATCTTCTCCTTTAGGTCAGTGATATCCCATGTCTTTGTTCAATACATAATATCATGAACGTAATATCTGGTGAACGATAATCCACTGATCTAGTAATGCTTGGTTTAGTTAACCCACCAATAGGCAGTCCCCACTGATGCAAGGTCTTGCATCACCTTGCCGGAAAATGATGGTTGGTCAAAGGACAGTCAAAAGGTGAAGGTAAACTTTTGCAGCAACTGACATCTCGTGGAAGAAAAAAATGATTCGATTGCACATGATCCCACACCACACATTCGCCTTTCATCTCGGTGAAGTACCCGGTGTTCTGATTTCCAGATTCTCACATGGGTTTCTTTCTTTCTTCATTTTTTATAGCAACACAATCTCTGTATAACATGGTTTGGCACTTTCATACAATACATCATGTTTGACAGCTTCTCACAAGCTTGTTTTCTAGCTTTATCTACCGTATATGTTGTCAAATCTTGTTTAAAAAAAGCATTTAATATCCTTGTCTGAGTCCAATCCGGTCATCCCTTTGATGTCATGTTTAAATGTGTGTCTCAAACTGTGTCTGAAGGCATGACAGTCCCAATTCTGATATTCTGTTTTTGTGGCGCTTCTGGAAAAGATTCTGTCTAATCTGGTAAACAGACCGTTCAAGGACAATTTGTGCGTCACATGCTCGCACTTTGGTCGCATGAAATGTTGCACTCAAGTGGCATTGACTTGAAAAAGTTCAGATTGTTTTGAATGATTGGTTCCGAGTGCTGCTGTTTGATGTTATTGTTACAGCATATGTTGCTGCATCTATTGTGTTCTGGCAGCTGTGGTGTCAAAATCGCTCCTCAGAATGACTGCACACCACGGACGGCGTTACTACAGCCCAGTATAACCGATGCGTGTGATTACAGGCTCGCTGTACCACAAACACAACAATATACATTGCCTGTAAAGACAAAGGTTGACGAGTACAGCTGACCACAAACCCTAAGCAACCTTTTAGTCTCAACACAGCCTGAAACCATGGCGGAGGCCTGGCCTGCACGTGTGACTCTGCCCATGACAAGAGTATTCAACCTAACCAGAAACATGTGGTGTCAGCACTGTCTGGCTGCATTCAAACACATGACCAGAAGGCTTGTTTGTGATGGCCGTGTGTGTGTGTGTGTGTGTGTGTGTGTGTGTGTGTGTGCAATCTGTGTTTGTAGATTTTAAATAAATGCAATATGGAAGCTAGAGTCTAGTAATATGAGACAGGAGTTATGTTCTCTAAATTTAGTTTACCCCCCGGTTAGCTCCCTGCCTGCATGTCTGCAGCATGAAGATTCCCACACTATTGCAGAGTGGCATTTATACAAAGCTGACATAAACACAACAAGTAGAAAGTCACCAGGCTGTGTGGAGGGATCCTTTCTGATCTCTTACCACAATCTAACATTGTCTTGTTTCTTTCGAGTCATCAGAAAATGTCAGTTTAGTCATTGTCAGCCTCTCGGGAGACTTTGCGAGCCTTTAAATATATGTGATTATGTCACTACAAGAAGTAGGAACTGCAACCACTACACGAGAGCTAGTGTTGCTGTTCCTGACAGACCCTGTGGACCGACAGCAACTTTATGGTTATGTGACTATGTACAAAGTGCAGCACCATTAAACCCACCGGACAGAAGGAGGTTGCAGCCAGATCTATACAGTAACATTAAAAGCAGAAAAACTCCTCTTACCTCTGCGTCGCTGCCGGCTCTCTCGTCTCAACTCATTCCTCATGTGCGTGTGTGTGTCTGTGTGCATTAGTGTGTGTATATGGTTTCACCATTTAACTGGTGAGTTGTACCACATGGCAGCTGTCAACCCTGCCATTGTTTCCAAAGTAGAGTTGAAGAAAAGCAGAAAAATAAAGTCCAAGTGAGCCAGTGAGCGTTTTTCTGTGACAGAGGTTTCCCCAGACAGCATGTCACTGACTGAGGAAGTTTTTCTTGCTCCTAACTCCTCCCATCATTTTTTTTAGGTAAGGTGACACAGTTTCTCTGTCCTCTCTCTCTCTCTCTCTCTCTCTCTAACACACGAACACAGTGTGACAAAGGAGAGTGAACCAGAAGAAATAGGTCAGGTAATAATAGTTTTATAATCTATTTATTTTTATTTTATTACCAAATAAAGTTACCAAATTACCTCTGACCAATAATATCTCTCCTAACATTGGTGCTTCAAAACAACAGCAAAGGCAGTCGGTCTATTTCCTCATGCTGCAACACCAGTCATACTAGTTTGGCCTGACACACCTGTAGTTACATGATAGCAGAGGATTTCAATTACAATCAGCATGTTGATGCAGCAAAGAGTAATAAAGTGCTGCACCTTCACACTCCTGTTTATTAAATTCAAAACACAATGTGCACGTTCTATTAAACTAAAGGTACCAGAAAGAGATACCTATATCTACCAGCTTCACGTAACGCAAAGCAGCCTCTTCTTCATCTCGTTATTGACACATTTTTATTTTTTTCCACTTCATCCCCATCTGTGTGCGGGAGATAAAATCCCCCGGTCAGCTTTTGCTTTGCTTCCTTTTTTTTTTTTAAAAAAATGTGTGTCCTTTGTTAAATATAAACTCTGGAACTGATTGTGTATCCCCAGTTCTTAGCACTCTACGGCAATGTCACCCTGACCACGGAATATCGACACTGCACATATGATCGTACAAATTGCTATGCAAGACTGCTGGACACAGACCATTTATTCTGCTCTGTTTGCAAAACCCTGTGTGTAGGTGTGTGTGTGTGTGTGTGTGTGTGTGTGTGAAAGCAAGAGTGCTGCTGGCATGTGGGTGTATTAAATAGCAGCAAATTAGAAAAAGATAAGAATGGGTGGAGATAGTGTAGCATTAGAGGATGGGTCGAAGGCCACATCTGGGTGGACAAAGGGCATGGATTGTGAGGGTTAGTGAAGAATGCATTATATTGCTGCTGATGGTGCTACTGATAGAGGGGAGTGTGTCTGACAAACAAAAGATGCATTAACGCTGCTATAAACACACTGAGTGGATGAACTGGTCATATAGGCGGTGAGGGCTGCAACAAAACAGAATATTGTCTCTGCCGTGTGTTCATTGAACTCTATGTTGCTTCATGAAAATGTTTCCATCTGAAGACGCAGAGTGGTGTCAGCAGCGTCAGGCTCATTCCAGTAATAACACGCACCAGGGGATGTTTGCTTTATTGTTGATGAGAGGGCACTGGCGCCTTTTGCAGGCAGTGACAACAGAGTGTTGACCTGATGGCCTCCCGCCCCGCCGCACGGGAAGGCCAGCTTCCTGTTTTTTCCTGCCCCATCAGTTTCTGAGACAAAAAAGTCCAAACACAAGATTGACACAGGAGCACAATCAGCACCCAGTACACAATCCAGTCCACGTGGCACCCTCCTTGACTGGCGAAGCTGGTTCGTTTAAAAAAGCTATTACATTAACACTGACTCAATTCTGATTTGAGTTTGTGGTAAAGAGTTCCTTAGTCAAACCAATGCACCCAATAAAATTCCAACAATTTTGGAACGTGTTAATAAATCTGTTGTAATCCACGGTGAAGTGTATGAAAGCTCCGTCTGGAGAGAGTTTTGTGAGGGAGTCAAATTCACGATGTACGTAAAACAGAATAACTTATTTAACCACCGATCTCCAGACCCAAAGACTGTAGTAGGGGAATATAGAGAGGGAGAGAGACGCCTCTCACATCCCGCCATTGTCCAGCTTCCTCCACGCACTGGACAACAGAACCAGGGCTTCCTCAGGACACACGACAAGGCAGTCAGCTTCAATAACACACACACACAGTTAATGCTATGAACTGCTGTTACAGTGATGTTGTGGTATGCTCTTATGAGGGATGCTATTCAGGTGATTTCATATGTTTGAGGCTGTAGTAGTTTATTCAAATGCAGGAAAACCTCTTCCTCTGTGTGCTGCATTGAGCTATATAAATTGTTGTCATGTGATCTGGTGTAAACTGCTCACGTCTCGCCTCTTTTGTCAATGAACCTACTATACAGCGAGTGTTGCAGGATTATCTTCCATTTGTGTTTCCTAACAGGCTTATTTACGTCAACGACTGTGATTCTACAGCCGTCCTATGCCGTCAATAATCCAATTAACTAATTTGCTTACGTTGCCTTTCCAGGAGGGGGCGGTGTCATGACAGTTTTAGCAACAAGCCCAGTTTAGAGCCGCAACAAAACATTTCAGAAGAGATTATCACGTGTTTGAGCTATTCTGTTTTGAGAAGGTTACCGGTCCCCAATTCTTATGTCCAATTCCAAATGTGTCGTTCTACAAGTATTCATTTAGACTGAATTAGAGGTTGGGAATTTCAGCCATCGCCTCATGACATTCCAAGTTAACAATGAGGGTGATTACTGTTTAATAATAAACACATTTTACACTGTCTCCCTTGTGCGACCACAGCCGCCCAGAGTGACGTCGCTAAACGAACCCAGGTTAAAATAAGGCGAGACATCAAGTCAGTGGAAGTCTGGGCGAAAAAGGAAAAAAACACAAAATGTTACTTTACAGACGTTTTTTTTTTTTTGGATTGATTTTGCGCTCTACAAATGAAATAAATTTTATTATTATTTCAATGGGCTATGTTTCTTTGTACTCCCGGCATCCTTTATTAAAAAGCTCTTAAATGCACTAGACATAATTTCATATTAATTTGTCAATGCAATTTGGTTTTGCTGTCATTTTGGGTGACGTCGTTATAGTTTATTTTGAAAGTGATAACCGGAAAGGCGTGCTGTTGCTGCGCGCACGGCGCGCGGTGAGAGACGCGCGGTGACAGCGGCAGGACGCAGCCGGGGGGGGGGGGGAGCGCGTGCGTGGCTGAGCTGCGATCAGTCTGGAGCGAAAATGTGAAGGTGGAATCTGCGCTCCATTCTACTGTAGCAGACCTGCCGCCTGTTTCTCTGGGAAAACACTCAACCCGACATTCACTCACAGGAAGAGCAGGAGCTTTGCCGGGATCTCCTTCTGTGCTTCTACATTTATTACAATACACTCCCTTTATTTTTTATTTTTGCATTTTTCTAGCTCTGTCCATCTCCTCATAATCTGACTGGAAGCGGTGCCGCGGAGAGAGAGAGGCGCATCACTGGATAGTCATTTTGACATAATTCGGAAGGACTAAACAGATCATCACTCGCTTTATGGGATTATTGTCGTCGCTTTGTTTTAGATAAGAACACGCTGGGCGTCATGAGCTCCGGTGGTAAGTCCTCTCTTTTGCGCGTTGTTTTCTCCACCAGGAGCGGAACAAGAGATAAGAGCAGGAAGAACTAACACATCATTCAATAGTAGTCTGCGTGTGATGGAGGGGTCTACTTAAAATCACTGATAATACTCATAATAACATATTTAATTTAATGAGCACCCAATAAAAGATGAAAGTGATGTGAAACTTAATTTGACTATTATTTAAAAAAAAATATATATATATATACTGAGCTCAAAGTATAACATTTCAGAGTTCGTGCTCGGATGAGCAATTTTTTGTTCTTTGTCACCCTGCCAGCTGTTGCGTCGGCCTCCCCAAATGTCTGCTCTTCCATCCTCTTTCACCTTCCCCGCTCTCTTCACACTCCTTCCAGCAGCCCCTGTGCAGTTGAGCTCTCCTCAAGACCACCCAGACCCTCAGCTGTCCACCGCTCCATAAAAGTCCACCTGTCTTCAGACACATTTGTTGAGGGAGCGGGAAGCCGCTGAGTTGCATTGTGCATTTTGTGCCAAATCAGTCTGAACTTTTCTGTCAAACATTCCCGATGCCGGTGCAGGGGCTCCCGGGATAAGCTGACTGACCCTGACCCCCCCCCCCCCCCCCCCCCCCCTCCACCCCCAGCTGAATCAGCTGTAGGTCTCTCTCTGATCAGCTGTGTGTTTACATCACCGGGTCGATTCACGAGGCAAACCTCTTGAAGATCGTATTCTATCAGTCTCGCCGCTGTCACTGAGGCCAGTGGGTGTCGATGTGCACCAGGTGCCCCCCCCCCCCCCCCCCCCACCCGCATGTGTGCTTTCTGATCTCCCTCCCTGCGTCTACAGGAGAAAGTATCGCTGCATCGTTCCTCATCTACAGACTGTCATTGTGCATTATTCATCCAGTGCTCTTAAACCCAACACGGTGCCGATCCTCGCCCCGGCTGCCGGGCCCAGAGAGGTGTGTTCTTGGGGAGTGGTGTTGCAGGGAATGTGTTTAGAATTCTTTTGTTCGAGCTTTTGGCATCTCAGCTGACAACAGGCGAGCGAGGAGGAGTCCGCGCCAGTCAGCACGTGGAGAGCTGTTCCAAGGTCTTTTGCATCGAGCAGGAATGCACAGGCATGCGTTCAGCCGACCTGTGTTTGGCTGACACACACACACACATGCTGACACACGCAACCGCCTGTGTGTGTGTGTGTGTCAGCATTGTCACCGCAGGCAGATGGTGGCGTAAACGAGTGTCGTATGACTTCAGACGTAAAAACTCAGCAGGCGTCAGAGCTGAGGGGAGGACGTCGCCTCTCCTGTCGTCCCTCCAGTCGGTCAAACATATGTCCGCCTCCGCTCCTCAGCAGGCTGGAGGAGTTTCAATGGGCCCGTTTGGCAGCTCTCAACTCAGAGTTTTCCACTGCACTGGGCGGAATCGTCTGGCGGCCACCACTCTGTGATTGTCCTCATCCACTGGGCTTTGTGTGTGTGTGTGTGTGTGTGTGTGTGTGTTGGAAAGGACCTTGGTCCAACAAAAAAGTGACGTTTGACAATAGAGTACTGACACAGTTTCAGCCTGTGATGAATCAGGTCCGTTCGGGGATGGGGGGCTGATAAAACACATGTTGATCAATCTGCTCATCACTGAGCTCAGGGGCCCGATCAGCAGAGCGTTACCTCAAAGACGGCCCTCACATCAGTCCTCTCTCTCTATGTCTCAAGTTCCGACACATCGCACAGGATGTCCTATCTGAAGGGCTTTCCCATGTGGGTGTCTTAACTTAACAGAAGCTTTCCACCTCGGATACAATGCAACGGTGAGGAAATGTGCTTTGAATGCTTTGTGTGTGGAAATCAACACGGGAATGCACTTGGCATTGACACAGTTTGTGAGTGAGCGCGTACTATAAGTATGCAATGTAAAAATATTTTTCATTCATCAATTCATCCGCTTTTTCCGCCTTCCGGGTCACGGCTGTTGCTGGAGGCTGCATCTTTTCTATGGGTGAGAGGCGGGGCACACCCCGGATGCATCGCCAGGGCATCGCGGGGGGGCCCAACTGGATTGTCAAAATGACGACAGAAATGGCCACACGATTTGATACAAACATTCATGATTGCGAAATACATTTAATGATTTTAGTGATAACCTTTTTTTAAGATCATGCCACAAATGAGGAAACACCTGCCAAACTAATGTGTGTTTGTCCGTCCCACTCAAGAAGGGGTAAATTAAAAAGCCTTGCGTTATTTAATGGCATTGTATAATAATGTTAGATAAACATGCCTGCATATTTCATCTTTGCATCACACGCTCATTTCTGGCCACACGACTGGACCAGGTTTACTCCAGAAAATCAGAAGCATTAAATTATAATAATATCTTAAAAAAAACCTCTTAATATCCAAGTCGACGGTACAAACAGGCAGGAAACAGGAAGTAACGGCAGCTTTTTTTTATGAAGCTCATTGTCAAATGTTTCTCACAAGTCTTTAAAAATGTGAGCTGGAAAGCGTAGGGGGGGTGATGCTGGGTTGTGCGTATGAATATTCACACTAAGCAGTTTTATACTACTGTCAAGTATTTACAGTACAGCATATAGAATGAGGCCCGCGTTTTGTATGCTTTATGTACAACAGCTGTAGCCTTTGTGTGTGTTGGAAATTATGAAGACGGTAACGGAAACCGTTTTCAGATGCTATTTAAACTGCAAAAGCACTGATATCGTTTTACATTCGAATGACTAGAATAAAAGGCCGACTCGTCCAAGATTGTGCCTCGCGTCCTCAAGCCCGTTGCCTTCATGACCTTGAGTTACGACCGGATGGAGTTATCATTCAGTCAGTCCCCGATTGACCTTTCTCTCGCTCCATAAGGTGACAAGCGTCTATTGATAACACTGGACAGTACCATTGCACTGATGTATGCCGCCGGTCAAGGCCCTGACAGAGACGAAGGGAGATGAAGAGGGGAGTGTGGGGGGGGCAGGATTGCATCTGATCAGCGGGTGCTTTACAGACCAAGGGACGCCATGCTTTATGCTGTAGTTTGGGCTCAGTGTTATACATTCTGTTCTCCTTGAATGCACATGTGAGTGCGGTAGCAGTTCCCCCTGCAGAAAGAGCTCGGCTTTAGGTTAGTATTGTGCTTCACAATTCCAGAATCAAGTAAAAACCTTCTATCGTACGAAAGGCTGGGCCTTACATGCGTCTGAGATTATGATTTGTGAAACAACAGGACGTGAATAGTTTTGACTGAGCCATGGCTGAACTGGGTAGAAACCAGCATCAAAACCATCCCTCATGTAACACATCATATTACTTCCAGCATCCCTTGTGTCTGATCTCCCAGCTTGCTCTTCCCCCCAGGGCTGTCAGGTTCAGACAGAAATAGCAGCAGCCTCATCCACCCTGGGGTTACTGTCAGCCTCTCTGACCCTGGCCTTGTTGCTATCACCTGGTTGCCCCAGGCTCTTTCCTCCCAGGGCGTTCGGCACTGATTTGGAGTCAGTGGTTTTACTCCTGTAGTCTGGTGGCTATCATAAAAAAATAAAATAAAAATGACTCACCACCTCACCCCAAGAGAGGACGGAGGGTTGTTCAAGAGCTCTGCAATGGGTGTAGACGGGAAGCGCTCTGAGCAACCTCCATGGAACGCTGCAGCCCAATAGAAGTTATGCACAAATGCACTCAGTAGCTGGTTCACGTTTGATGCATGCTGCTTTCTGAACGTACATTTTTCCTGACTGTTACGCTGTTTCAGAGGTGTTTTTTGGCTCTGTTTCAAAAAGTCAGCACGTTAAATAAATATCCATGTTGATTATAGTACAGGAGCTGGCACAGGCTTCACTTGTTGAGACATTTGTTCTCTTTTATGTCTCATTCACAAGCGATGGTATCAGTGTGGCTCATTTGCTTTCACATAAATAAAACAAAATATTTTGACTGGTCACTAACACACACACACACATCCTCCTTCCAAGCAGGATAGTGGGTTCCATCGGTGCTGCCAGCATTATGAGGGGGAACAATGAAGTAATGAATGTTGAGTGTGGGAGATTTGGAGAGTGAATTAATCTTCCATATTTCCTGTGCCCACACTCCTGTCCCAAACAGGAAAGCAACAACTTACACTCATTCACATATCCTCCTGCACCCATGGATGGATGGATGCCCTCGCTACCACATACTGTAGTGAGTGTGCGGTGAAGCGTGCCACATTTTATAAATGGTGGGAGTCCTTCAGGATTCATCCGGTGAAATGAAATCAGCAGCTCTGCCACACCAGCCCATATTGTTGGTGCAGTGAAGTCCTTCAGCCAACATTTCGGGCAGCCATTATGCCTCTTCCACAGAGTGTGGGGCCACTCGTGTGCTCCTTGAGGGAGATGAGGCAAAGTAGGAGGCCAGCTGTTCTGCCACAGTCTTCGCATTCGGAGACTGGTCGTCTTTGCTTGTGCAAGACAATCTTTAGAGCTTAGAAGATTGATGAATCCTTTCAAAAGTCGCTATTAGCCTAAAAATGATTCGTTAAACATACTCAACAGTTAAACATACTTGCTTGAAAGTATTTGCAGCTTTACTGTTACTGCGAGAGAACATCGCTTTCACAAGTCAGGAGTCAGGCATGTGAGTGAACGCATAATAAGGTAAGGGGATCCATCCACTTTCTAATCTGACACAGTAGAGGGTGTGTGTGTGTGTGTGTGTGTGTGTGTGTGTGTGCGCGCGCGAGATGCTTGCATGAGCATCTTACAGAAGAGGCAGTGGGGGAGACATCCTGGAGCATCTTAAGCTGATACGTAGGTTTCAGACCTAACAGGTTTTACAGTTTAAAATTGTTGTGCTCTAGAAATCTTACCCGTGTCTTCAATCCTGCTTTGAATGAGGCTTTGGTCCTCTTAGAAGGCTGCCTTCCACCATGTTCTTTCACATTCATCATAAATACATTAGCACATTAGACAGGGGCTCCTTTCTTGATTGTAAATTGCACACATGCTGTTCCAGAACGTAGAGCTCACAATAAGCCTAACAGCAGTGACTAAATGGTGCTAGATGGTCAGTTCAGGTTGCAAAGTATCGTGAAAAGGGAAAAAAAAAGAAAATTTTTTTTGTCTTCAGCAGCATATCCCCAAGCCTCTATGGGTGGTGAAAGAAGTTCTGGACCAATCCGGTGTCAGCGATGTCGGGACGTATGCAAGGGAGAGGTGGTACGAGTACAGGACACCCATTTTCACGTCAAGTGTTTCACCTGCACCGGTAAGACATGGGAATGTGACCGGTAATGACACAACACAACGAGCGTTAGAAAAAAACAGCGGAGCGATAGCACAAAAGCCGACCCCCCCCCCCCCCCCCCATACGACAACCATCTTCATCAACTTCCAGACAAACACTGTCCCCTCATTCATCCCTCTGTGTGCTACTGCTAGTTAGCTCGCAGCAGGGATTGGAACAGATCAGAGGTGCCTTGCAGGTGACTTTGGCTCCTGCTAAGGTGGCTTGTCATTGCATGATCTGGGAGAAGAGATTTTCCATTGGTTCTAAATGAAACTGTCTCAGCTGGCTGTGCAGTGCTGCATCAACTCATGTCTTTTTATTAACCCTGTAGTGTCTCCAACTTTTAATTTTAGTCATCAGCGTTTCTATTACAGCCCATGATGCTCCAGGTGAAAAGCAAGAAATGAAACTTTTGCTCAGATGCTGTGTAGAGCAAGTAAGACATTTGTTTGGATTTATTGCTGCTGGAAGTTTACAGGAATAAAAGCATCATTGTTCGTAACAAATTATCTGATGAAAAGTTAGCTTTTTTTTATCCTTTGACTCAGACAGCTTGCAAAAACCGTACACGAGTGTCATTAAGTGCAAGTCTGAAATAAAGTATGTCTGTTTGTGCAAATTAAATAGCAACAAAGAAAGGGATTGATGTGTGTCATGGTGACGTTTGAAAGTACATCAGTGTCATGGTGCTAATTCTAAAGTGAAATAAGCCATTCATTACTAGAAATTTTCCACATGATTTTAAAAAAGGTCAACCTGATATTTTAGGAAGAAATCTGTGCAGCAGTCACAGAGGCTTTCCATTTGTATCAAAACTTCAGACAGGAATCTATCTCGCTTTGTTCACCAGCTGTAGTCTTGTCTCTAACCAGGGTTACATTAATATTTAGTCTCACTTGACTTCCTGTAAACAAAATGCAAATATTTTGCATTACATTACTTCAATCAATAAATAAGCCAATTTATTTATTTGTGACACACAGTTGACCGAGTTCAGTTTTTTTTCTTTCTCAAAAGGTAAAATATCTTCTATAAAATTAATTTTAAGGGCAAAATGGAACTGTTGCTTGAATTGAGAAAAACACACAAAAAACTTTCCTATAGTCAGTGATAAAAATGATTCCATCATCTTATGGAGTTGGCCATTTTACATAAGAAACATCCCAAACTGTTCAGGTCTTCTTAGTAACAAGGAGAAGGAGGAGCCTGTTTGTATTACTGCACTAAGCTGTTTTAGTGTGGATGTGCTGATGGAAAAGTATACTTGGTCCCTACGTATAGCTGCCACACACATAATGGCACACACACACACACACACACACATTACATACATGCCCACTCCATCAGGCACATCGATATGTGTGCACGTTTACTGTCGTTGTGAGGGGTTGCTGTGGCAACGATGTGAAGGGGCACCCCGCTCCTGGTTGGTGGATATTCTCAGTATCTCTATGGTGCCATGAACCAATCAGAAGGCACTTTTGTATACCCTAGAGAAAAAGAGGGGTGAACACAGGAAGCAAGCAGCCAAGAGGAGGAGAGGGGGGATGGGGTGTTGTGTGTGTGTGTGTGTGTCACCTCAACATTGCTTTATAACTTGAGTGTAATAACCAACTGAAACGTGCTCGTCCTGTACTTCCCTCATAACAGAGGTCCAGCCATGGAAAATTGTCTGAAGCGAGCGTCATGTTAAACAACTCCCACCTCATGTTCCAGAGAACTCTCCACATCCCATGAGGCAACGGGGCACTATTGTGTGCCTTGCCTCTGCCCCAACCCCTGCCCCACAATATGCTCTCCTGTATTGACCTCTGCACACTCATCAGTTTTCTAAAGCTTTTCTTGTTCACTGTGAAAGCCCATGCACGAACATGTGGCAGGTTCTCCTCACCTGTCCAACGTCTATTGTCTGTTTCTATTGTCCGCTTCTTTTTCAGCTCGCCTGTTGTCAGAGGTTAAATGGCCGTGAATGTAGAAGCAGGGCTTCTGAATGGATTTTCATTTTGTCTCTGTTGCTTTTTCTCTCCATTTCTGTCCCTTTGTTTCTCTTGCTTTCTCCCTTCCTTTGCCGATGACAGTCAGCCAAGCATGAAATCAGTTTTTCATCTCGGGACAGGATGACATTGGCATGTGTGATGTGTAATTCGGAGGCTAATGACTGAACTGTATAAAACCATTTCACCAGAGGGACAATCTACAGCCGATCACCATATCTGAGTTAGGAACTTTGTGACTGAGGCATGTTTCAACATTTGATTTTTCTAAATCTTTGCTGGGATTTCTTTTTAGCTGATTAAAGTGTTTTTATTTGCCTTGACCTTAATGTCAAATTTACCCATTTTTCTTCCTTCTTTTATTTTGTCATAATTACTCGTTTGTGCATTAGTCAGAAGAACACTTATTTTGTGGATTTAATCTCTTATTTAAAGCTATTATACAGCATGCATTCAGTTACCTCCAGAAAAGGCTCCGTAAAATGCTCTCTACAGCGGCAACGGGGGGTGTAGAGGAGGTGGATCTTGTGGCATTTCTCAGCGTAGCACCGGGCTGATGGTGTGGTGCTGCATTACCAGCAGAAGGGATGACTTGTGCGTACTGTCCTGTCCGAATGACATGCTGACCACATGCATCTTCCTTCTAGAAAAGCATAATTTGCACTTTATGATTCCAGCAGAAACAGAACAGTTGCACTGCTGTGGCACAAAGTTCTGCGAATTCGTCACACGCGTGAATCACACGCAAGTTAAAAAGTTAAATGCACACAAGTTAAAAAACACACACAAAAAAAAGAATAAAACCAGAATCATCTGTTTTCCATCTGCCCAGAACAGATGCAAAACACAAACACATCCATGCATAAACTCTCAGCGGGCTCCTACTAGTAATTTATTAGAAGGGACATCACTTGAGTATCCCTTTACAGATCATTCATCCCCCCCCCCCCAACACTCAACACTCAGTGTTATAGAATCAACTTACAGTACAGTTTTGTTCTGTTGTTACGAGGGAGTCTGAGACAGACCGAAAAAGAAAGTGAGCATGAAAAGGCAAAGGCCAAGAGAATTAACGACAAAAACAAAGTAAGGTTATGATGGGAAACATTAAAAGACAAGCACAGCACAGAAAAGTGGAGGGGGGGTTACTGGGAAGGGGAGCTTCCTGTAACTATAGCAACCACTGGCTGGTCCAATCACCACGCCAATGCCTGGTTGCTAGGGAGAGATTCGGGTGACGAGAGAAGGGAGCGTGGCAGGCAACAGCGCTTTCCCCCCACACGACTCTCTAGGATTCAGGAATGATTGGAAAGATTTTGTGCACATTGGCACCCTGTCTATTGTCTTCAAGTGTGTGTCTGCATATGCATGCATGTGTGTGTGTGTGTGTGTGTGTGAGAGAGAGAGTGACAGAGAGAGAGAGATTGACATGCAGATGCTTGTCTGTCTCAGTGAAGTGAGTTCTGAATGATAAAGTGGATCATCGAGTCAGAATCCGCATCGTATTGGACGTCACAGACTTACATGTCTGACTAACTCACCATGTGTGCCACAGGGTTGGAGGTAGAGAGTGTTTAGAGTTTGTGTTGCAGAAACATCCATCAGGTTATCCCTGTGTCCATGCGATCCCAGCTCCTTCCCTTCAGCCGACCGTCTAGCCAGCTTACACGGGGTTAAACGCTGGAAGCCACGGTGGCGGGCTCATCTGCTGATATCAAGCGACTCCTCCAGGCAACCATCGGTCGCCGTCAACGACCGCCACCAAACACTGGGGGAATCCTGCCACTCACTCTGCTTCAGCCTTTCACTGCTTCTATCCCTCCCTCTTTTCCATCTTGCTGTTCAAACAAACATATCGTTGATGTACTCCGCTCGTACTGAGGTGCCAAATCACTTACGCGAACCCCCACGGTCACGTTTATTGATAAGTTAATGCTTCATCTCCATCTTCATCATGCTTTTTTTTTCTTCTTTTATTCACTGGAGCTGAAGCGCATCTCGGAGCGCTCGCACCTCTCAGCCATTTAGCGATAGCATCTGCAAGCGAGCTCGTGTCTCAAATTTATGCTCACATCTCAAAACAAAATATTGCTTGCAGGCTGGCTTGTATCTCAGGACGCTCGCATGCCAAGGTATGACTGCATCTATCCGATGGAGCTTATGCAGCATTTTGACATTCATTGGCCCCGGTTGATAAACCCTAATGACTAGGATGGTCCACAACCACCAAGACTGCAGTTACTCAAAAACGATTAAAACGGCTTGTTGGGAAGTCTTAGTCGAGACATTGCCTCTCCCGAGACGATAACAACTTTATTGATTCCCTGACCTTTTCTCTGGTGCCATCAGCTGGTCAAAATATATCAGTATGGCACTCCTCCTATCCTCAGCTTCACTCTGTGCTCATTGGCAGCAGGAAGCATCACGACTGGGCGGAGCTTATCCAAGCTGTTGTGTCGCTCTTCTTCCAGTCCGGCAAACTGTTCTCCCACCGTGTGATTTGGCACAGCTTTGAAAATCCCATTATTTCCTCTTGAAGTGTTTCCTCCTGTCAGAGGTCTCAGATCCAAGTGACCGGGGGGGGGGGGGGGCAGAGGAGACTGGGCCCCACATCGGTCAAACAGCACAGGTTTGAATAGGCGAGCACCTCCCCTGCTGAATCCTACCACACAGAACAGCTCTCTGCTGAACTCTGATCGTCACTGTTGTCTAGCATGATGTTGACAGGAGTGCTTAAATAATCACAGTGCTTAGCGGGGTTACTTTGAACTACCGCACAAAAAAGTGCATCCATTTATTTAATGTGTTTTTTTTTTGAAGATCTTTCAGTTTCATGAAGAGCTGTGGGTGTGAGAGAATGTGTGTGTGTGTGTGTGTGCTGGGAAGGCAAGGGAAGGGTAATGGAATTGCAGCCTTGTAGTCAGAAAAGAAATCTCAAACCGAGACAAAGTGGAGACCTCGTGCTCGGAGCCACAAAGATTTTCGAAGCGGTCTTGAAATGGGAAGATAGAGAAAGAGAAGGTGAGATAGAGGTGGGGGGAATCAGCACTATTTTGCGGTTCCGGACTGGGCTGCGTTTGAGAAGGGAATTTTAATTGCATCTGTTGGCTGAAGATAAATACCCAATCACACGGACCCCCTGCGGGTGCCTAATCAGTGCAGTTCTAATGACCACAGCTGCAGCCTACATGCTAACCTCTAATCACTAGACTCACGGTCGCTCCATGATAACTTCCTCCAGCGGCATTAAAGAGCTATACGAAGGACAGAAGCAGAATCTATTTGCTTTCCTCATTAGAAGTTTTTGATGTTGCAAAGCTGATTATGTTTCGGTTTTGAAGCTAATTGATGACAAATCTGAGCATTTCTCTGCAAAAAACATGAAATAAAACATAGCTCGCTTATATATATATATATTTATCAAATAAATTATATTACTGTGACTTCCAGTTTTGTCACAAGTAAATGAGATCATAAGCCAAACCGAGATGATTCTGCATTGGTTGTGTTGGCCCATTGTTTCTGTGTGCCTGCGGGTGTCATCATGTGGCGCCGGTTGTGCAGCTGTAACCAACCCGTTTCGTCTCAGAGCCAAGCCAAGCCACATCTCTGCAGCAGTAGAGACACCACGCGCTGACCCTGCTCCACCCACTCTCCCGGGGACATATGGAGTCATGGGTTTGAAGCTTTTGCTGAATGTGTGTGACTAAAATGAAAGACAAATGTGAAACGTGGCCTTCTTGCACTTGGCCTGCAAAAAACCGAGGCTCTCATATCAAGGCTTTTCAAGGAAAACAGAAAATTTATATTTTTTCTTAAAAACTTCACTGTCATTATACTTGACCGCAGTATATTTCAATGTGACTCATCATTTCGAGCTCATTTATATCTACGCATTTTCTTTTCTTTTTTCTCGGAAAATGTAGTTTGTAGATGCAGCATGGTGTTTTTGAAACTTTCATGAAGCTTCATAACATATTGTGAGTTCATGCTGCAGCTAAACAACATGATGTCATGGCCTGAGAAACAACACACAGGACAGGACCTCCGAGCTATGTGAAATTATAGAGTTCTGATGTCAGTATTGAACCTCTTTTTGGAGTACAGTAATTATACTTCTTTAAATGAGCATACATATTGTTTACGAGCTTTACTGTAAGATTATTTATTGAAAATGTGTAATAACACAGTGTATAACCAAATCAGCTTTTTGGTAAGCGAGTGCACACAGAAAACAGGAGGGTGTAGAAAGAAGAAAATGTGTATAATGTGTATTCAAGACAATAATATGCAGTGTTTTGTTCACTGGATGGACGTAGTGAAGCGAAGTCAATGCTCAAATTAGTTGCTTTATCAAAAACAGTGAAGAAGATGGTAATGAAAGCTTCTGTAAGTCTATTTTAATATTTGGAGAAAAAAAAACATTGTTTATGTCAAAAATATCTACAAAGACTAAATGAAAGACAGAAAATATAAGAGTGAGGACATCCTACATCTGACAGCTGAGAACCTCTTGCATCAGCTGCGTTTTATTGGAGGTAACTCAATGGAGGAGGAGTGGAAAAACAGGATGGAGTCGAGCTGCATCCTCAGGTGTTGATAGTGTAAATGTGAAAATGGCCATTCTCATTTGTAAAAACTTTCATGAAGACAGCAGCTTGGAGGGAAAGTACTGCAGTGAACGTTGGTATTGCAATATATTGTAAACCCTCTGCCATTAAATATACATATATCACTGTTAGAAATGGTCAGTAGATATTTAAATTAATAATATCATCTGTACTGGATACTGGTTTCGGTCAAATACTCACTCATTCTGTCAAATTTGGTATTTACAAAACCAAATGTGCCACATCCTTCATCCTTCCATCCTTGCCCATGCGCCGAGGGCAATTGTGAAAGTATTTACATCACCCATGGCAACTGAGGAGGGGGGGGGGGGGGGGTGGGGGGGGTGGACATCCTCAATTCAGCCAGTTCTCCAATCAGAAGAAAACGACATGATTAGCAAGAAAAAATGAATCAACCAGCTACAGCCTATCAGTCCAGTCTGAGCAGATCCATTTGGATGCCAGTTGTTGGCCTTCATATATGCTAATGACGTGCATTAAGCTGATTGAACAGATTCTTGTAATTTCAAAATCATTTTGGGTGTAGTTTGAAAAGTCATTTTGTAGAGACAGAGAGAGTGAGAATAAAAGAGGAGGTGAACACAACATCAGATCTTGAGTTAAAATGCTTTTACCAAATTGATGTAATGGAACCATTTCAAAAGACAGATTTGATTTATTTTTATTTTTTACCAAGTACATAAGGCTTAGTAGATCTGGAAAGATTTACTCTCTCATTCAGCTTTTCCACGAAGGCATCAGATAGCCTGTGATTTGGGTTTCTGGTGAGAGCCACAGTTAGTCTGGCTCGAATGGGACACTCTTTAAAGCTCTGTGCCACTGTTCAGCGGTCGTGGAAATGTGGCCTGCACATGCACATGCACACACATTTTTTTATATACAAGCTATTTTAAAACTTAGCTCCTGCATCTACTTTTCTTCATTGCGAGCTTTTCTTACTTCTTCTTTTCTCAATACTTTCTCAATGTCAAAAACCGGTCACAGAGATAAAGATCCATAATCGTGTGTCACAATGCGCATTGTCTCATTTCGTCATCCCATCTCCCCGTACACACACACACACACACACACACACACACACACACACACACACACGCACACCGCCATCTCTCGGGGATGGATTTATCTGTTTCCAGTCTCCTGTGGGAGCTGGGATTGTTTGGTTTTTAAGTGAGGGCCCATTGATTTTATATTACACCATCAAGTCAATATGCTCCACTCATAAACTGCTTGAGATTAAATGAGCCCCTTTGAAGGGTTTATGCTGTGTTTGTGTGTGTGTGTGTATCTGTGAACTCTCAAACGTCCTGTAGTCAGGGTTAAGTCATTCATTTGCAGGCAGTTGGCATTGAAGGTGCTTCATCCTTCCACCAACAGATGGGTGCTTTAGGTTTAAAGTCCCCACCCCTTGTGTACCGGTAGCATTGGGCAAGCAGTTGTCAGTATCGTCAGCCGGACATGACATTGCTAACTGTTTTTCCATATTTTCCCATAGCATGGTGACTGTCAGTGCTTCTGTGGCGGGGTGAAAACAGCTTTTTGGGCTTAATCGCTGCTGGGTGAGCACAATGAGACGAGCTTTGGCAAAATGTTTGGCTGTCATGTTTCATTTAGTGGTGCAGCCGTGCGTTGCACAAGGAGATATGCAGTTACTTCCCTCAGGTGGTCTGTCCCAGCATGTTTCGCTGCTGAAAGGTTCACGAATATAAACAGCACCCTCTCCTAATAGTTCTCATCGCTTTTCTGCTTTTTATTTAGAGATCGCTATCAAGTTTGCAGTTTTTTTCCGGATTATGTGAAATTCACCAGTGATCGGCCGTCAGTGCATTTTTCTAGTCAGAGAAAATGTCAAACTGCTCCTACTGGCGAGCCGCATAGCCAACCACACGCTACTGAGCTGTACAAACACCTCCCAGCTATGTTGTTACTCCCACTGGTGTCGCGCTGTAGCACATAGTTCTTGCTTCGTATACAATAAATAGAGGTACGTTTACACAAACTGAACATTTACTTTGTGCATGCACAGCAATGATTCTGACGAGTTCGACACTGATCTTTAATGAATCTGCAGTTGATTTTCTGATGACGCACTGAGAATGTGCACATTTGCTGTTTTGCCTCCTCCTTCACATTATCTAGCACAAAACTGACCACTGATTATGTCATTATACTCACGTTAGAAAAGTTATTCCGGCTCTAACTAGTGATGAGCAAATTTACTCTAGCAGTTGTGTGAGAGGAGAAATAAATATAGATATATACAATACTCAAAAACACAGCAGAAAACAAAAAGCAAAAAAGGAGTTAAGACTGAGAAGATGTTGAGTGGATGTTATTTAATGTAATTTCGGGATCAAATGATACATTGAACCCCCCATTGTTGGCATCTGTTGGTGCAATCATCCACAGGTTGGTCCGTATGCTATTATGTGACTCCTCCTCTTTCTCTTCCCTGCTTTTTCCACAGTGTGCAACTGTGATCTGGCTCGATCCGGCTTCTTCCAGAAGAAGGGCGAGTACATCTGCACGGCGGACTACCAGCGCCTGTACGGCACACGCTGCGACCGCTGTGACTCCTTCATCACAGGAGAGGTGGTCTCTGCTCTGGGACGCACGTACCACCCCAAGTGCTTTGTCTGCAGTGTCTGCAGGTGTGCGTGCGCACGCACACACACACACACACGCACACATGCATACATACAGTCATGCATGCATCCAGCAGCATACGTGGGTCAGTGGTGCAGCAACATTACTGATTTAGAGTAGTGTATCTGATCACCTGATGTTTAAGTGTTGGACTATGTTGTGAATTCTAACTTTCTATTATTTGTATTATTATTATTAACATTATCATTATTATTATTATCATCATCATTATTATTATCATTATTATCATCATCATTATTATTATCATCATTATTATCATTATTCCATCCATTTTCTTGCTGCTTTTCTGCTTCGCGGGTCACAGGTGTTGCTGCTGGAGCCTATCCCAGCTTACTATGGGCGAGAGGCGGGTACACCTCGGACACGTAAATAGGAAATACGTGACTGTTTTCAATGTTTTCTGCCTCATGATATTGGGAGCTTTCCTCTAATATTCCATGTTGTGTCTGTCCTAATAAGAAATGCAAACATGGCCCGTTAGTAAGTTCAGTAATTTTTAATATATTTTTTAAATCAGAAACCTCAAGCAGTTTGGGGGGATATTTGAGTCACAATTCCAAACAAGAGAGCTGGTCTGGTGATTCACTGCGGTAGATTTAATAAAAGTAGGCCATCGCTCCTCTGACCTCCATAAGTATTCTTGTTAAGCTCCTCCTCCTCAAAGTCAGCGTCTCTCTGTCGGCTCCGTTCCTCTTTTTATTTCATCATTCCGCTCTTCTTGTCAGCCTCTCTTTTCTTTATCTTTAATGTTCCATTCTTAAAAAGTCCCTTCAGTGCACAGTACACGGGAACTCCCGTTTCTATTTTGCTGTCTTCTTTTCATTTTGATGGTTGGTGTGGCAGCCTCCTTTCATTTACTCCCTCCCTCCCTCCCTCCCTCCCTCCCTCGTGTTTGTCTGTTGTCTTGTATCT
The DNA here is from genome assembly GCF_040956055.1 of Brachionichthys hirsutus. Taxonomy (NCBI): domain Eukaryota; kingdom Metazoa; phylum Chordata; class Actinopteri; order Lophiiformes; family Brachionichthyidae; genus Brachionichthys; species Brachionichthys hirsutus. Next base: position 11,022,550 of record NC_090902.1, read on the forward strand.
ACTACTAGTCAATGGCCGATAAACATCTGGCTATACCCAAGTGCCACAGGCACAAATTAAACTAACACCAACTGGTGGGAGACAGGCATGTGTGTGTGTGTGTGTGTGTGTGTGTGTGTGTGTGTCAGGGTATGTGGAGTAAACTGGAAGAGACATCGGAGGCCGGAGGGTGAATCTTTTCTTCTCTGCTCCTTCTGCCCTCTGTCAAATTGCTCACATCCTTTTCTTGTACCGCCTCTATTTTTTCTCCTCTAACCCTCCTTCATCATTATCATCATTTCAGTTATAACCCCCCCCCCCCCCCCCCCCCGATCTTAATCATCATCACCACATTCACATCATCTTCCCTCATGCCTTTATCATCATCATCGTCTTACTTTCTCCTTGTCATTAAGACTCTGCGTTCTAATGAAGGCAAATGACAAGTTCCTCTCTGTGACATGAGCGATCCGAGTCAGAGTTCATACTGCTAAAAGCCCGAAATAGTTTTACTTCTGGGACGGGTTTTAAAAAAACAACATGTATTAAATATGGAAGCAGAGTGAATTTTTAAAGCCCTGAGTAAAGCTGACAAGGCAAGAATGTCTTGAGAGAGTGAGAGCAATGCGCAGGTAAAGACAAGGTCACAAGACACACACACTGGGCGTCAGCTGCATCAGAGATAGACATAATGACAGTCAGGCAAAAACATTCTAGAAAGAATACAGTTGTTTTTAAAGAGCGAAACTGTACATGCTTCCCCATGTTGTGTACTTTTTCCTTAAAACCTTGCCAGACTGAAGATGGGACTTTTGACATCTCAAAAAGAATTCTATAGTTTTACTTCTTTAACATTTTGGTGAAATCAGTTCAAAATTTGTTTCCATAGATTGAAAGCAGATACCTGATATGTACAGGCAGTTTTATTTTTTTTACAGTGTTCTTTTTTGCCACGCAGGATTTTGCAGGGTCCTGGGAGATAATCCCGATGGCTCCAGATTTATTTATTTTTATAATTTTGACATGGACTGAAATAACATCATTTATTCAGATCTTAATGATCTCATGGACTACCACTGGCAGAGTTCACTTTTCTGCTTAGAATCTGTTCAGTTGTTGTGTATTCACAAACAAACAAGTCGCATTGATGGCATAACCTCATCAGACTCTCCAGACGGCTGTTGGAATGTACTTTGCTCAATATGGCCAATGGTTGAGGAATTAAAATGAAATGTTTAACATAAGAATTAACTAAAAGGGCTGAACTGAAATGGAGCCTCTCTATCAGTTTGCATTGACTCGTGCTCCTTTCAGGGTTGACTGGGTCTGTGTTGAATCATTTATATTGTGAACCATTGTTTTGCGTGTTCTGCTCGTGTGTTTGTCCTTTCTGTTTTGTGTCGGCGTGTTTTCCTTCATTTAATAATGTAAAAAAAAAAAACTGAAGGAATAACATTTTTGCCATTTCCGACAGAAACAGGCGTAAAAAAAGGCTCCTGAGCTCCCATAGAAGGATATTTCTGAGCCGCCGAAGAAGTTTATTACGCTTGCCTCTGTACGTGCAGCATCAGTGTGGATGTGCTTCTCTGCTGGAGACGGGGAGCCTCCCTCTGGGTCTTGGCTCTGGCTCTAGAGCTTGGAGGGGGGGGGGTAAAAGGATTACTGCTGTCAGTGTCTTTTAAACAGCCTTCCCTAAGCCTTTTAGCTGCCCATTCATAGCTACATCCTAAAAAAAAAAGAAAAAAATCAATCTGTCTCCACGAGAACACATCAGAAGAGGGAGCAGGACCAAATCGTGCATCACGATATGGTTGATTTGATTTCATAGGCCCTGGCTTGCTGTTATGTTTTCAAATCCATCTCCGTGTATTTGCTTTTCTTAATCTTAATTTATCTTGAACTTCGCGAAGGAACCGGCGACCCGGTGGCACCGGCTGTGCGGCGATAGCGAGAGGAGCCCCACAGCCCCACGAATCATTTGTCCTTCTCACCAAATGAGCCAGTTGTCTTTTGAAGCCCGTGGCCGCTTCACATTATCACACACTTTAATCACACATCTGCCAGGTGCTCCTGCAACCGCTATCATGTTAACTCATCACTTTAACTGGGACTGTATTGTCAGGATGTCAGACAGCATTTGGCTTCACCCAATCAGCCAATCATGTTTCTGCCAGCATCCACGTGTACGCTCAGATTTAATGGAAACAAACTGACATTTTTTAAACGTATCATGCTTGTTTTTTTGTTTTTTTTTGCTCCTCAGTAAGCCCTTCCCCATTGGAGACAGAGTGACGTTCAGTGGAAAGGACTGCGTGTGCCAGCAGTGCTCTCACAAACTCCTAAAACCAAATGAACCAATCAAGATCCACGGGCCCAGCCGTGAGTACAGCCTCCTCCCGGCACTCTTTGGTCCGTTTAGACTCCCACCTGACGCTGCGGTGCATCAAGTCTAATGTGATGTGTCCACGAGGCCTATTTAAGTCATTTAGCTAATCAAGTGACAGATCAGCGGTCTGACCCGGCATTCTGATCCACCAGATGGAAATTACGTAAGACAAACAGACTCAGCGGTCATTCATTAATGAATAGACATCGTTGCGAATTCCCTGTTCCCACATGTGAACATGCCTGTGGATCTTTTATACAAGTTAGTGTAAAATGTATTTTCATGGGGGGTCAACTGTCCATCCTCCAGTGTAAATCAGGAAGATGGCAAATGATGAGAATACAAAGCAATGCTTATTGACATGGACTGTTTTCTATTATTACAGCCTGTTGCTCGCAGCAAGAACAGATGTTGGCGAGGTAGTGAATAACTGACCTCGACAGATCGCTCCATTCAGGAGAATAAAATTCAAATGGACCCCCCCACCCCCAAGTGCATGTTCATTACACTGTTTTTAGGAGGCAGTCTATGAAACAGGACAGAGTTTGCAGACACTAAATATAATGCACTGGCCTTTACAGCCTGTTCATGTCTAATTGTGGTATTTTATAAGGCACGTAAATGGTGTGAAATTGATAGAAATGCAATTATCCGGTACGAAATGTTTACATCAGCGCAAAGGGCATGAAAAATATATTATATGACAACATGGTGGGAAATATTATATATATTTTTGGACTGCAAAGCCAGTTTGTCTTCTCTGGCAGGGTGGATGAAGTGGTCTCTTGTGACTCCTGGTGTCTCCTGAGGGACAGTAGACCTGGTCAGAAAATGTTAAGCCGAACCTCTTGGAAATGGAAACAAACGCTGACCTTTTGTCTGCATTTTGATTCTCAACAGTGCATCATTCGCAGGCTCTGCTCCATGTTGCATCTGTCTCGCTCTGGTTATGGTCGCTAACACTTGGCATCGTTCTGAGGGCCATGGAAATGGGCATTACGCTTGCATACAGTGTGCATCTGTGTTTAAGAGCGATAAATAGACAGACATTCACAGAAGTCTCATGTGAGGGGGATTTTTTTTTACAGCTGCTTCTACTCTGAGGCTATTTCAGTGACACTTGCTTCCTGCCTGCCTTCAGTCATGTGCTTTCAGTTGGAAAAAAAACAAGCCGCCAAGCGCATTAGCAGCATTATTGATTAAGGAGGTGGCTGTACAAATGACTGCAGCCATGCAGATTTGCATAACCACATAAATTTTAAACAAAATTTATTCCTGATGAAAGAAGGGACTGTTTATTTAGGTGGTTCATTGGTCATAGAACACAATATTCTGTGGATCTTGAAAGATTGGTCAAAATGCTCAAATATTGCTGGTACTGAATGAGTTAATGAATTAAATCTTTGATGTCGGATGCGGGATGCCCGTTATTGCTTTGAAGCTTTGAACTCTACCGGTGCTGCTGACCATAACTTCTTTTGAAGATCAAAGACAAAAATATCACCCTATATTATATAAATATATCATCCTATCTTGAATTTACCAGCAAAAGTGGTCTATTAGAGTAATGGAAAACTTAAAGATGGACACAGTTTCACCAAAACCAAAAACCATGGATTTGGAGTCTGTAGTACCAGTACAAGCCCTTGGACAATGCTTTGTTGAGCACATTGACATGTTGCCACAGGAACAATGCGACAATCTTCAATCGGGGAAGGTTGATCAAGCAACAGACACTGTCTTATCACCAATGTGTAGTGATATGATTTCTCAATTATCTGCAACTATTTGCCAGGCAATAATGATAAATCAATCAGAAGCGAAAGATGGCATTGCAACCAAAGGTTCCTCTGGTTCCAATGGATCACCGACCAGACTTGTTTCAAACAAACAAATTATAGGTGACAAGGTTTCACTGGTCTTCATTGCATCAAAGGAGTGTAGCACAAAGACATCAAACGGCACACCGCATCAGCCGATGTCAGAGATCGAAAAATTGTGCTTTCAAATAGTAGCAGCACTTGTCTGTAATATTTTTAGCACTAGAGCGTTTGCACTAATTGACCTTAACATCTGCAATGGCATCATAACATCTCTGACAGAAATGCTCCTCAGAAAGATAACAAGTTTGAAGATTTTCATCAATGCAGATGTACTCGACCATCAGCGGATCGCCAAGGCAGTTCAGAAGGACTTGTGTAAAGTGTGGGGCTCAGATATGATGGCGCTATTGTACATGTGCTCTAGGAAGCAACATGCTTATGATCTGATCATTCAGACTCTGGTCCAGCATCTGGAGAACCGGAAAAAAACAAAGAGAAACTGTTTTGTTGGATTCTGCAAGTCCGCTGTAAAGATGTTTTCCACTGTCACGCGATTGGCTGTCAAGCTATTTAAGACATAGACAACAGTTTGTGCAGATAGGTGGGCCCAGGCTCGCGGACAGCTTTGACTTTGTCCCTCGGGGAGTCCTGTGGGGGGTGCTCCGGGAGTACGGGGTGTCCGGATCCGCGTTGCTGGCAATAAGTTGGACCTATTTCCAGTGCGGGTTGGACTCCGCCAGGGCTGCCCTTCACCCATTCTGTTCGTAACTTTTATGGACAGAATGTCTAGGTGCAGCCAGGGCGTTGAGGGGGTTTGGTTTGGTGACCTCAGGATCGGGTCGCTGCTTTTTGCAGACGACGTGATCCTGTTGGCTTCATCAGGCCGTGCCCTCCAGCTCTCACTGGATTGGTTCGCAGCCGCATGCGAAGCGGCCGGGACAAGAATCAGCACCTCTAAATCTAAACGGGTGGAGTGCACCCTCCAGGTCGGGGAGGAGATCCTGCCCCAAGTGGAGGAGTTCAAGTACCTCAGTGTCTTGTTCACGAGTGAGGGAAGAATGGAGCGGGAGATTGACAGACGGATCGGTGCAGCGTCTGCAGTCATGCGGACCGTACACAGATTGGTCATGGTGAAGAGAGAGCTGAGCCGAAAGGCGAAGCTCTCGATTTACCGGTCGATCTTTGTTCCTACCCTCACCTATGGTCACGAGCTTTGGGTAGTGACCGAAAGAACAAGATTGCGGGTACAAGCAGCTGAAATGAGCTTCCTCCGTAGGGTGGCTGGGGCTCTCCCTTAGAGATAGGGTGAGAAGCTCAGTCATCCGGGAGGATCTTGGAGTAGAGCCGCTGCTCCTCCGCATTGAGAGGAGCCAAATGAGGTGGCTTGGGCATCTATTCAGGAGTAAGAGAGTATGGACACCAAGCTATTTTATTTTCAACATAAAAAATAGCTTGAACAACCACAACAGAAAGTCACACACTCCAAACAGAAATAGTCTCAGCCCCAAAACACTGGAGAAAATTGTTTTTTATGAATAAAAATGAATGAAAAAAGTAATGAATGGATGTTTATTTAATTTACATGAATTAGAATATGTCTGGTAATTTTTTCAAAAGCGTTGATGAAATACTTCAGAATGGAACATTAGGCTCAAAGGCTTTGAGTTCCATCACACAGCCTGGTCAACACGTTTACAGTGGTGGCATTTAGTCGCACCGGTATATTACAAATACCGGTAATACTCAATAACAATTCAGGTTTTCTTCAATCACAGTCACAGTTTTCTCTTCAGCAATATCACAGAACAGTGCAGAGGCACAAGGCGGGATCGTCAGCTGATCCAGTGCAGCTGCGAGGTTAGGGTTAGGATGTTTGTCCTACACACGGGTTAAAATAAACTGCATGGGTGCTTATGGATACACGATTACACTGCTTCCATCATTTCTTTTCTTTTCTTTCCTTTCCTTCCTGTCTCTTTTCTTCTCCTTTTCCCATACCTCTCCAGACTGTGCAGGCTGTAGAGAGGAGATCAAGCAGGGCCAGTCTCTCCTGGCATTGGAGAAGCAGTGGCATGTCAGCTGCTTCAGATGTCGCACGTGTAACATGGTTCTCACAGGAGAGTACATCAGCAAGTGAGTGTGTGAAATGACAACAACAAAAAAAAACCACAATACAACATTTTGAAGCCTTTTGTTCTCATGATCCAGACATGACGCATGCCTCCGTTATTCTTCCCCAGGTTCTCTCCAGACAGGATAAACCGTGCATTTGACACATTAAAGTGTTTTTTTTCATTATTTATGTTGCAGGGATGGCGTGCCATACTGTGAGGCAGATTACCATGCCCAGTACGGGGTGAAATGTGAGACCTGCAGCAGATTCATCAGTGGAAGGGTTCTAGAGGTAAGAGGAAGGCCAGGTTTCAACAGGATATGCAACGTTTAAAGAGATTTAGCTAGTGTGGATTGTGCAGCAATAGAGCATTTGACATTGAGAGTAGAGTCTGCCGTCGTACTGCCCCAAAACAAATTCAACTACGGTGCACATGGTCATGGTTCACTTTTGCCTCGATGCACGGCTGGCCAGTCCACAGTAGAGGGAGGACTTGGATCGAATTGTAATGAGAAGGGAGGTTATAAAAAAGATCTGAGGGTAAAAAGTGCAGAGGAAATTATTCTTCTACTGAAAGTTTAGTAAAAAGTTTACAAGTCAACAGTGGTGAGTTGGATACAAACTGATTTGAAATGGCCTCTGGAGTGTGTCTCTCGCCTGGTGGGAGCAGACAGTGAAATTCTGTTTGACACACTCTCACAGGTTTGACTCTTAAATGGTGGAATGCGAGTACCAATCTTGTCCTGTGAAGGTTGTCTTCCAAATAACTGCCAGTTACAGTAAATAATATGAGTGGGTATAAATATATATATATATATATATACGTAAAAAAAAATGAACAAAAGTTTAAGTTTAATACTCCAAAGTCTTTGAGGAATAATTTTGCAAAAATAAGCTCAATTTTCTTTGCAGCATGGTTTCTGTATAGATTATCGATATGTTCTCTTTTTTTCCCTTCATACATGACCAGTGCATGTGTCCGTGATATGATGTGCAGTTTTGTTTTAGAGATGGTATAAAAATGTGTGTATTAAGCCGACTGTCATCACATCAGTCAAAACAGCAGCCTCATCTCAGGGCAGGATTTCTTAAGTGGCACTAATTACAATATGAGTATGATCCTACACACACACGTAGACACACACTGTGACTTGTCCCTGTTCTCCTGTGCGTGTCAGAATGGCGGGTGTAAAGTGCTTTGTTCCTATCAGCCTCTCTTGGCTATTAATAGACATGGGGACATGTCACCCTTTATCTCCCCCAAGAATCATCCTCTCACAGGGAACCTTTGAATGCAACTCCACATGTGACACATTCATAGTTGTCTCCTCACAAATGTTGATATCATGATCATTTATGTCTTTAAGATGCAACATACAACTGATTTTCCTCACCACACGCTAAGAACATTAACATGCTTGTATACATTCATGATAAGAACATGTAGCTTGTTTTTGATTAGGTATCTGATTTTACACGTGTTTTATCTATCAGTCAATCTAATTCCATTCTGTTTACTATTACTATTCTAGAACTACCTGACGTTTATAAAATTTGTCATACTACCGGTAGTTGGAGTGTGACTTGTACTATACAAACAGTAAATACCTAAAAAAAATTAATATTTTAGTCTCGAGACAAAAATAAAATGATATGTTTCCTAAATTGTAGCCTTTTCTATTAATATTCAATTTTTAAACATTTTTTGCATATTTCTTAAAGAAGGCTCTTGGGATGAAGTTTCCACTCACCGCCTACATCATAGAGATTTGGAGAAAGAGGACTCATTATTCACACATCCACGGATTTCCTGATTCCCACACATTAGTCCGTGTTTACATCTGTGTTGATTGTTAGGTTTGTTCCTCAGTGGCCTCTTCGGTTCAACTTTCCAGAGCCAAAGGTTGTTTGGGGGGCTTGGTGAATAGTTTAAATAGAGTAATACAGGGATAAAGAGAGACACAAAGGAGGAGAAAGCGGAACATGAACCCTCTTTGCTTTAAATAAATAAATATTTTAATTCTCGTTCCTTTATCTGAAAAAATAATATAGCATTCTATTACATGCACGGAGATAATGGAGTCCTCAATAGATGTGATAGCAGCAGCTGTGGCATTGATACCATGCAAACACAGACAGTAAACATTCCGCTGCACAGAAAGCTGCTGCCTTCCCTGTCACAGTAACCTGAGACAGATGAGCAGAGCAGGGATTGGTTCAGCTTCAGTCGGAGTAATGCTCATTGAGAGAACACATTCATCAGAGAGGCCTGATTTCCTGCATATTACTTAAAACACTTAGCTTCATGAAAGAAGAGGAAAATCAGTGCATCGTAAAATTACCTCATAATGCCCAACTCCACACACACACACACACACACACACACACTCAGGTCTCTATGTCAGCGATGTTTCTATAAATAGAAATTCACTAATGTTGCATTAAAGAGGCAGGGGTAGTGGCACAGGAATGAACCCCAGCCATCAGCCCTGCAGAGACGTGTGTGAGAAGCACCAGGATGCACAACAACTGCATTGTTTCATGTGTCAGTTTCACCTGTACCATGCGTTACTCTCAGGGACTGGACAAGGACACGTTTCATGCTCGTGTGTCCGTCTTGTCCAAAGGGGACCTTTTGTTCTAATTTTGCAATGGAGGAAAGTGGCTGGTGTAAAATGGCTGCATGATGATGAAAAAACTACAGTCTATGCAATGACTGTAGTCACTGTAGGGGGGGGGGGGGGGGGCGTAATCTGGAGAGAACTCAAATAGACACGGGGAAAACATGCAGATTCCCCTCAGAAAAGAACACAGGAATTTGACTTTGTTCAGTCACGCCTCCTCTTCTCGCCCCGACAGGCAGGAGGAAAGCACTACCATCCGACCTGCGCTCGATGTTCCCGCTGCAACATGATGTTCAAAGAAGGAGAGGAAATGTACCTGACAGGTGAGACTGGATGCCAGTGTGGCCACACCCATATATTTTACAGTGCGTGTCTCATGAATGCGCGGCATTTGGGAACACCCAACAACAGCCTGACTTTCTCTGCCTTTCCCGTTCATCAGGGTGTGAGGTGTGGCACCCCTTATGCAAGCAGGCAGCGAGGGCGGAGAGGAGACTGAGGGTGAGAGACAGTTCAAAGTGACAATCTTCAATTGAAAATTCTAATTTCTTCTACATGTACGTTCTCTCTTTTCCTTTTTTTTTTTTTACCTCTGTCTGTTTGTACCTCACAGCACAGACGTCTGTCAGAGGCCTCCATCTCCCCACCGGGCTCGTCCATAGGCTCTCCCAGTCGGGTTATATGTGTAAGTGTGTTAGAATTGAGTAACTTTGAGTCACTAACTAGTAGCGGCCACCAGAGCTTATGCCTTCAAAGCACAGCTGCTGCACCTAACATACACCAGCACCACCCAATGGTTAGAGGCTGCTCACTCCCCCTGGCCTGCTCACCTGTCTGTGTCCTAACCTCTGTGTCGTCAGTGACGTGGCAGGAGTTAAAAAGAAGCAAGAAAATTGCAATGCAAAGCTTGCATTTCCATGCATTGAACTTTGTCCAGTCCTTTGATTTATGATTCAAAACTGTCCCACCATCCTCTGCGCTTCCTTGCATTCGTGCCTGCAAGTGTCAGCGTAACAACCTCGGGCCGTGAACGCGGTGGGATTTTAAAATGAACGTTCTCAGCCCAGCAGCTTTCTTGTGTTTGCTTTTTGCCCACTGTACTCTGTACCTACTGAGAGTATGACATTACAGAGCCTTAGGCAAAGCTGAGGGCTCTATTTTCTGAACTACATATCACAGTGCAGTGGACGTTGTCGCTGTTCGTGTCCAGCCAACACCATCACGCTGTCAGTCTTAAACTGGATTCACACCGGACTATTCACTCTGTTGCTCTGTCACAGCCGAGCGCTGTTCAGTTTCACAACTCAGAGTGCCTGCATGGCTATTGGTCCCCGGTGAGTTGCTGTTTGGTTGTTGTTTAGAACAGCACCCACATCCCCACCCAAAACAGCAGATACTTCAGGGGTTACGGAATCCAGTGTCCTCATCTCAGGCGATGAGCACATTTTCCCTGTATCGCTCTAGCACTGACTCAGGGCCCAAGCAGTTTACCGCTTCAGTGATCTTTGCAACAAAATGACAATGGTCAGGTGTGAACGCAGCTTTACACTCGTGTTTCATGCTTTTCTGTCTTTAAAGAGCAGAAAATAGCCCTTTAGAGTTTTTAGAAGAAAGGGAATCCCAAGTCGTAAAGCATCTTGAAGTGATAAACCAAGCAATTTGTTCCGGTTGCACGATCCTGTGGGCTTTTTTTAAATTTAAGTGATCATCATCACAATTATTGCAAATTTGATTGATAAAAGTTTAAATGCAACCTGCATATCTAAAAATGGAACATTCACATGTTAACAAAATGTTGTCCCAGTTTTAAACTAGATGCCTATATGTGTTTGTGTAAATGTCATTTACACAAAATAAAAAATACTGCATGTACATATATACTGTATATATGTTTGCTAGTTGGGGACTGCACCAGGTTTATGTGAAGGTTGTCTCTCTGTGCATCCAGAGTTGGACCAGTTCCATTTTAAAATGGGCCATCACTCATGCATGCAACAGTGTCCCACTGTGCTGCTCGACAGTCTGCTGACTGTTGCTGCATGCTGGAAGGATTAGCATGTCAGGGGTTGTCAGTGTGCGAGCAGGAGTCTGCCCAGCCATGCCCTGCTCTGCTCCCTTCTCATAAGCGATGACCTCTGTGTTGGAGGTGATGGATGGGGGAGAATGCAGTGTAAGCATGCTTGTTGTGCATGCAATCTACTCGCTCCGGCTCTTAGCTTCCGAGCTCCTGAATCTCAACAACTTGCATTGCCGTTAGGCTCTGCAGCCTACATGTGTGCTTTTGTGAATACGTGAATGCATGCAGCATGTACAGGCTAAAGTGGGCTGCATGAACTCTTCCTCACTTCGTCGCAGCCCTGCATGATTCACTCATTGTCACTGGTGGAGTGTCCATCCTTCTTTGTTATTGTGCAGCGTCCACGTGGTTGATGTTTGGTCTTGTTTGTGTTGTCTTTGGTTTATGTGTGTCCTCTCTCCAGGCCAGAGTGAAGAATGATTTCCTAGATTATAAGGATCTAGCTGCCCTGCCAAAGGTCAAAGCCATATATGAGGTCCAACAGCCAGACCTCATGTGCTCCTCATACCAGCCCTACCTCAGATACACCTCTGATGACAGGCTAGACACTTACAGCTATGGGGAGGTACTACTGATCCACACTCCAGGCTAAAGCTATAGCTTTGGTCTCATCTTTGGTCTGTTCACAGGGGGAAAATCAAACAAATAAGAATTGTGACATCACTACTGTTCAGTCTTTTTTTTAAGTGCTCATGACTTACATTTTCTTTTTGTGAATGTTGTTTTGTGATTATGTTTAGATTAGAAATTGTTTAAGCAAAAATGGAAATATAAATAAATGAAAAAAAATGGACAAACTGATAATTTATTCCCCAAGCAAACACTGCAGAAACCGGCACGCCTGTCATGAGGAGATCTCATCACTCTCTTTTTTGTCAGTGTATAAAAGCATTAACTACAAATCTATCGACTCACAGGATGACATTGAGTCATAGCAATAAATTAATAACATATAGGTGAACATCTTGTTCGATCGCTTTTTGTCTAGTCTACTGTGATTTCTTTTGTGAAACTGTTAAAAATGGGAATATATGAGCTGACATTATTTCTGCATATTTGAATCTCAGATGAGAAGAAGAATCACTGCCTCATATGTCAGCATGAGGGAAGCAGCTAGTTATCTTAGCTCAGCTTAGCTTACAGACGGAAGACAGAGGTCCTGTTTGTTGGTGCACAAGTGTTTAACTAGTTTAGCCGAAGGCAAAGTTTGAGTATAGAGCACCAAGTAAAACCACAACTTCACATTTCAATTTATTTTGCGTTCTGATAAAAGTAAAGATACAGATTTCAATTATGTATTTGAAGGCAGACATGAGAGAGTATTGATCTTCTGATCCATTAATTCCCAGCAGCAAAGTGAAAGAGCATCAGCTGACAGCTTTAAACTCAGCTAATCGGCTTTGCCCCACGCAGAAAACCCCCACCGATCATAATTAGTTCAAAAATATATATTGTTTTATACGGTAAAAACAAGACAGTGATATATTTTGTTACTCTGCAATGATACAAACACTAACTCCTGTCTCTCCCCTGATTCTCCAGTCACTTGGGACGCTCTCTCCCTATTCTCAGGTAAGAATTCTCCCTTCCAGAGCCTTAAAGTATGCACATGTGCACGGCCATCCTTTTGGCCTGTCGCTAAGCTATCTTATCCCTTGTTGCCGACCTGCTCTTCTTTCACCTACCTTCTTCTACCTTGTATTGATCATAAGGACTATGACAGCCTGGACATGAAGCAGAGGCGGTGCTCCAGTCCAGGTTATATCGACTCACCAACGTACAGTCGTCAAGGCATGTCACCCATCATGCCTCGCTCTCCGCAGCACTACGGCTACCCTGGTAAGTTAGAGTTTAATGCCATTCTATTGCAAACGATGCTAAGCAAAGCTAGTGATGGTGCCCATTCGAACAATGTTTAAGTGGGTTCTTATTACCACCGCCAAGGAAGTTATGTTTTTGACGCCGTTTGTTCGTTTGTCTTTTTGTTAGAAGGGTTACGGAAAAACCGCTGGATGGAACTTGATGAAAAATATCTGAAGATGGGTCTTGGTCTAAATTAGATCCCATTAGATTTTGAGAGCAATCCGGATACCTGTCTGGGTACAAATAAAATCTGTGTTTTCCCATTTATTTGTAAAATATATATTCAATTCACTCCCCAAAGATCACAGTCATACAGATGTCCGATATGCACTATCATGCAAAATGTCTTCTGGATCTGATACAGAATGAAGTCAGGAAAAAATATAAAATTTTCACATTAAAAAAAAAAACATCTACGGATTAAAAAATCTGTTAAAAATCTGATTCACTTTTAATTTTCATGGTTGGTGCATAAAGATACCAAGAACAATTTATAACCTTTTGGTCAGATCACCATGTGGATGGTGTAAATCTAATTAGGAGGGGAATGAGCTGCTTGGCGGAGGTCTGCGCTCTCTGAGTGCTTTTCCATTTTGTAGTTGTTTTTTTCGTTATTCCACTAAAGTCAAGTTATTTAATCAAGCCAATCATTTTTTGTATTTTATGCTAAATTTTGCAACATGTGGTTTAAATCTTCAGAATTGACGTGCTAACATGATCCATCGTATATCCCTTCAAAATAAGATTTCCCCAATATGTCAAATTTTCGTTTTAAGAGATTAAGAATTTTCTTTCCATTTCCATTAGTATGTCATCATCACTTGTATAATTTTACTAGAATGCCAGCATAAAATATGATCTGTGGCAGCTTGTTATTGTTGCCTCCCGGGTGTCGTTTCATTGACACTGTAATCCAGTGAAGTGAAGACAAGTTGGTTATGTCTGTCCTTACACAAGTGGAACAGTTATGCAGTGTCCCTTTGTGGTTTGAGCGAGTGATTGGTGTCCCTCTGAATGGGTGAGACTTGTGTTGAGGCGTTGCTTCATGCTCGTGTTTCCTTTGCTGTGATCGACTGTGGCCAGCTGCAGGTTCTGAGAGTGGCAGAAGTTCACCTTATTATGGTCAAGAGGGGCGACCGGGCACACCCACCACCGTCCAGCCCCCTAAACATTTTCATGTACCAGGTATGGTTCCTCACCTCTTCATGGCACGTCTCAGAATCTCATAGATTTTTTTTCTAGACTTCATTGGCCATGATTTGCTGATCATCTGGTCATTTTTGAGTTATGTGGATAAAGGGTGAGAAAATGCGACATCGTATTTCTATACCGTGTATAATTGTACTGACATATTATTGCCCTCATGTTGCATCTTTGCTTCCTTTATTAACATCACCCTAATCTCTTGTACTCCCTTTTAATATTCCCAATTTAAATTCCTCTCTCCTCCATGTTTGAACTCTCCAACTCCTCTTTCTCTCCTCAGCCACAGGGGACCCCAACATCTACAGGAAGCCTCCCATCTATCAGAAAGCGGGTACAGTGCAGTTAGCCCCACTTTAGCCTGCCTGTCCTGTCAGTTTAGTCGTGCTGTGCTGCAGATTAGATGTTTCTGCTGACCTAATGATGTTTTTCAATCACTCTGTGTAATTTATTAGTATTGACGTTCCAGTTATCAGAGAAATTGAAGCTATCAATATCAAAACCACAAAAAAAAAAAAATGCAAGGGTTTGCCTGTTTGAAAATGCGCATAGACGTCAGACTCCTGAGATCAGAAAAATTCAGCGATTTTATTTTAAAGTTGCAAAATTGAGTGGACATTCCGTATGCATCACATGCATGACTATACGTGATGGTCAAGGCTTCCTTAGCAAGGCAGGTTCTCTCCAAGGTCGATCCCAGCTAGGATGGACTATGAATTCAGTGAAGGTTGCACACAGGGCACGATTCCTCAGGATAAAACAGAAGAATGTAGCAAACCACAGCGGAAACTGTAAATTTGCAGGTGTCTTATATTTCTCCTTCTCTTATTGACCAGTGATGTAAGACGCTGTTACTGTAGTTGTACTTGTTTGAGAGCAGATTTCCTAATTGTGTGGATTTATGTTACCATTCAGTCAACTAGCAGTGCAGTTAAAACAAGTTGCTATTTTTTTTTTACCCTTTTACAAGTAATTGGACTCAAATGAACTTCTGCCATCTGGATGGTGTGCTTCCTGTCAAATATTTACAACAAAAAGATTCACTGTCCTTTCCAGACAATGTCTCAGTGGAGGACGGTTGATCTTTATGTTGCTGCATGTTGTTCTGTAATGTGTGAGTGTTGTCGTTTATGTGGTATAGTGAGTGAACTGTGTCAACCTTTGTAAATGTGTTTTTTTTTAGCTAAAATTAGTACATCACTGGCCATAATGTTCCTGTGGATGTAGAATTATTGCTCATGGTGAATTCAATAATGTCGTCATCTCCTAATAAAAGTCACGTTCGACATAAGCTTCACCTTGTTAGGATCCACGCGCGTTTCACTGTCACTTGCGCTGGTCCTTCTGAATGTGAACAGCTATATTGGTTATTATTTTCTGTGGGTACAGCATTAACGGTATCAACATAACTCCGGAGCCACTGCAGACACGCGTGAGGATGTGTTGCGTCGTGCGCTGAAGGCCTTTTATGTACTATCTCGTTGGCAAGTTTGCTACCTGTGTAGAAAATACAGTCTGCAGATCTCCGTCTGGGTAGCAAGGCTTTCACATTCGGACGCTCCAATAATGTTTCCCTTTTTTTCACCTCTTTTTTATTGCATCCAATCACTTTTATTCACTTCCTTGCACCTTCTGCTCCACTTTGCTGCAGTAAGTATCTCCCTCCTCTCACTGTTTGACTCACTAGACATGTCCCGTCTCTCCCAGTGTTGCAACAGCGTATGTATGTCTTCCATTGTTTTTTTAGTTATCTATTTGTCCTCCGAGTTGAGTATGGCAGTGTGTGTGTGTGTGTGTGTGCGTGTGTGTGTACGTGCGTGCATGCAGTGGCTCGCCCTGCCCTCTGGTGGAAAGCGTCTCCTACCATGGAGACCATGGTTGTCTTCACATATAGGAATTCAATGGTTCATGGATCGGAGCTGGCGCGGCTAATGGCTAACAGACAGAGTGAAGGATGATCCAGCTGACATTACGCTGCATGTCGCCCACATTGACTTTCATTGACTGCTCCATAGTATAGAGTGGCAGATCATCACCTCACATACACTCAAGAAATGAATGTGTGCCCGAGGCTCAACAGGAAGTGAACTTGGGATGATGTTGGTTATGTTCTTCCTGTTGGATAAAATATTTATGTCCAACAGATATAATGTTTTTTTATATATATATAAACTGTATCATATGTCAGCTATACATCCCTGTCGTGTTCATCAACACATTTTCCTCCACTTGTACTGTCATTTTAAGAAATGTGCTTATTCGCTTTTGTGCCGGGAGTTAGACCTCGTCAACGGTGAAGCTTTGCTTGGCTTAAAGAATGGCAACGAGGGGCGATAGCCAGCCTAACTCCATGAATCAGTCATAAAATCTACATGCAAACATCTATTAAACTCACTGGTAGTCAACTCGTTCTTATCTCCTGCATCGAGACAAAAACCTGGGCAAAGCAAGGAAACATATTTTTAGCCTTCTAATTGGACAGCAGTGACTCCAAAACGTTGCTCAGCCTGGCCAAGTAATAATCCCAAAAACACATAACACAGACATTTATATGAAGGTTATAAATGTTATAAAGCAGATATAACATTGTTGATGTTGAAATGTTTCCACTCTCCAATCTGCTTGCTCAGTACGAAGACAGTCGGCTTAGCATGGAAGTAACAAACACATGAGATCTTGTTCTACGGTCTGACCACCTGCACACTGACAGATACTCATTTTTAACCAGTTATTTTGACGATTAAATAAATCTAATATATTAATTTGTGAGTTTTGAATGTGCTAACTTTGGTCAGCAGTAGCTCTTTACTTGTTTCCATCTGCTGACCCACTTTACTTCACGTCTAGCATTCAGAGCGACAAGACAAGGACCGATCCTCTCGTCTGGCTCCTTGGCCACAAATGGAATAAGAATGAATCTAAACATGTGTTCGCCAGAATGACTAGTTTCATCATAATTCTGTCTGCTTTTCTTTTCACTCCTAACCCTGCAGACAATCATGTTGATGCAGCCACCAAAAGCAGGACCAGCGAGGACATCCTTCGGTCCTCCAGACTGTCCACGTTCCCTCCTGAGCCATACACACAGACAGAGTCTGACTATTACAGCTACACCAGTTCTCCCAAAGGTAGCAAACATTGTCATGTCACCACAATAATGCAGTTTCCTTGTTGACGCTGCGCCATCATGTATATTTGCTCACCCTCTCTGAGGTCTGTAGATAAGTATATATGTTTTTTTTTCCCTGTCCTAGCCTATCGGATGCCTCGACGACGCTTCTCCACAGGAGGTGATGAAGAGAGTTGGAGTCTTCAAAGAGTAAGAGCTTCATTATTTCCCTTCTCGCTATCATCATCGTCATCATCTCGAAGAAAGACACCTCCTCAGAAACATCCATAAATAATGCACCTCCTATTCCGCATGCCTGATATATCCTCCTTCCCTTTATTGGCATCTTTCGCCATCTTACATATTCTGGGCCTTAAATTAGCAGTGTTCCCTTTGTTTGACGTCCCCTTCTTCTTCTTCTTTACTCGTGCCCGCTCAGATTGGGAGTGGCATTGGGAGGATGATCCTAAAGGAGGAGATGAAAGCCAGATCTGGTTCCTATGACAACGACCCCTGGGGCAGTGCGAGGAATTCGCGTAGTGGGAGCAAGGAAGCACTGAACACGACCGGCTACGGCACCATGGCTTTCAACAACAACGTCAACGGATGTAAGGATCCGCCCTGCCCCCAATGCACTTCCCACTTTGTTTCTTCCTCCTCTTTCTGCACATTCACGAATGCCTCCACCTCTGACTGTACTACTGGGGGGGCCGTGACCCTCCCTGTGTTGCCATGAGGGCTTTTTTTATGAAGCCTGACATCTACTGCCACTGGGGTGTGGGGTGAGGGTAGTGAGGTCAGAGAGGGTCAATGCTCATTTAGGTCGTGTGGTGTATTGAGACAGAGAGATTCTGAAATGACAGAACAGCTGCTGTTGGACCGATATGACCGTCACAGCAGTGGATGCTCCTTGTTGTTGTTGTCATTTCTAAACACACTGTAACCTGATTCAAAGGAGCAGTTTTACCACATCTGAGTTGTGTCTGTGGGGGTAAATCTTCAGACGCCTTTTGCCCCTTCCTTCTTCCATCTCCTTCTTCATGCTTGCTCTTTCTCCTCCGACTCTGCTCTGTTAACTCTCCATCTCGCGATCAATCCATCGCTCTGTCTGCGTATGTTTCTCGCTCGCTCGTTCTCACAGCTGGTGTCCCATGTCCTGGTTTATTTATGAGCAGTAAGATCTCTCATTAAAGCTTCCCTAATGGCAGGGAACGCGACCGAACAGGAATCTGTTGGCTATGGTTAAAAGGCAACAAAGGCGTCTAACCAACTAGGCTGTGTTGTGCGATTAGATGGAGTGTGCGGTTTGTCTGTGTGTATTGTTTTCGCGTTTTGGATTTCATCTCTTCCTCCCTGAACCATCCCAGCATGTATTTTTTTCCTGCCTCAGTATCCTATGGAAGTTTTGTGTTTCTCCCAGGCCTCGGTAGACGGCCCGGGGAGAAACACAGGCCGTCTACTGTGTTTTGGGCAGTATAGTTTACTGCCCAAAACTAAACTGATGGGGTTGTCAAATTACCCAAGCATATTTCCCTGACTTTTGTTTGACAAATTGAATCAAAATTGAAAAGAGAGAAATAGATGAAAAATCCTGCAGCAGGTGTGATTTTGTTTTTGTTTTTTTGCAACAAGTGGCACAAATGGAAAGAATAAAGATGTATTGTAATGATATTTTCATTTCACAGCACCCAGATCTCAGTGCAGTGCTGATAATGGTGAGTTTATTTATATTTAATACTTCTTCCAACATTATTGACATGCCATGTAAACCATCCCATTGTGTAAATCAAAGCTGTTTCAAACTATAGTTGTTGTTGTTTTTTTTAACATTACCCTTCAGTTGACAGAACTGACATTCAACCAAGCTTCAGATTAGTCGTTAGCGCCATCTTCTGGCACTGAGGTTGAATGACTTCCTAAACGCCTTGAAAATTGGACAGTTCAGCCAGCTGTTGTCTTGTTCATATTTTACTCTTCTTTCCTATTGTAGACTTTGCTTGTAAGTCAGCCTCGCTACCAGGATATGGACGCAATGGCATCCAGAGGGTGAGGCCACAGCACGACACACACAGCACCATTGGTTACATTTATTACATTGTAATTACATTCTTATTTACTGATCAGGACTCAATATAAAAAAAACTTTATAAAAAAAATGCATGTGATGTACAAACTTTGAGGCACAGGCGTCATACTATTAGTTCTCATCACATTGTATATGTACTAGCAGCGTCTGTAAATTGCTGTCCCTCTACCCCCCTGCAGCCTCAGAGTGCAGACTGCTACCAGTACCAGTATGACACTGGCAGCGAGGTCAACTGGGGAAGCAGAGGTAATTTTATATGAATTTAAAAAGATAAGATTCAATGGTTTTTTTTTTTTTCTAATGCACTGACTTAATTTTCTTCCTTTTTCCTCCCAGCAGAATACAAGGTAAGACTTTAAAATATTAACTTCAATAATTTGTCCCGTGCTAATCAGCCCGCACACTCAATAATCCCAGCGTTGCTGTAATGAAGTGGTTGCAGTTCATTAAAGCGCGGCTCCCGGTCTGCAGGTATATCCCTATGAAGCGCTCGTCGTCACAACCAGAGGTCGCAACAGGCTCCCCAAAGACGTGGACAGAGCCCGGCTGGAGGTAAGTCATGAACAGGGCCTTTCATGGCTCGGCTAAATACTTGCGTCATAGCCAAGTTGTGAGGGTACTAAAACCAGAAATAGCCCTGCACATGCCTGAGAACTGTCTGATAGATCACCAACCAAGCCCAGAATGTTAAATGTTCAACGATTTCAACAGAATTGATCTGCTAAAGATAATTATGTCTGTGACTCTTGTTTTTTTTTTTTTTTGCCTCACATCATGTTCTCTTGTCATGGATGGAAATGTAAAGTATTTCTTTCTGAAAGAGTTCAGAGTCTTAAGTCTTAGAAATATCATGCCTACCACCGTAACTGTTGAATTTAAATTTGTCTTTGGGAACTTGTGATCTGATCAATGGCGAATAAAGCAAAGTTGAAAAGAACAACATAAGATTTAATTTGATTTTTTTTTAATGACTATATAGTCAAATGTATGTATCCTCTGTGTGTTTTCAGCGGCACCTGTCTCCAGAGGAGTTTGTCCAAGTCTTCGGAATGACCATGGAGGATTTTGACCGATTGGCTCTATGGAAGAGAAATGAGCTCAAGAAACAAGCCCGACTGTTTTAAAAAAATTAAATAAAAAAAGTACTGCCATAAACTGGACTGATCGACACTGAGGGAAGATACAGGAAAATGTTTATTCAGTTTCACTGCCATGGCTGAGAACCTGTTTAATAGCTCCTTCTATGACGAACCAAATTTAAGCCACACCAGCGTGGGCTGCTGAGATACGGTGGAAATGCCACAAAGACATTATGCAGCTGTGGCGGTGTGCTGCAGTGGTGTGTAAGCAATAGAGACTGTCGTAGTTGCACCGTTCTTAAGCCTGAAGGATGTGACTGTGCCACATGTGGGTATGTGTGTGTGTGTGTGTGTGTGTGTGTGGCCAGCTGCAGCACTACATTATAAAGAGGAGAATTTTGGCTTTGCCTTACTTTGTTATGCTCTCTTAGTTACGAGTGTGCAGCACCAGCAATCTGAATGAGTAGAATGTAGATCTATCAATGACACTTTAACAGGGTGGATGCTTAGATGAGAAGAATGAGTGAGTGAGCATATCTTTGCTTTTGGTTTATTGACCCCCCCCCCCCCCCCCCCGTTTTGTCATTCTGGTTTACAGCAATTAATGTAGAATTAAACAAGGAGATGTGCACAAATTTCTACTTTGATTTGTGTGTGGTGACCAATGTTCCCTCTAATTTTTCATGTGTTTGAGCAAACACACAAACTCCCTGAGCAGACCCTCGGACAAATGTGACGTCTGGGCTCAGTGCCTGGACGCCACAAACAGACAACCCTCCTTCATCCTCTGGAAAACGTGTGTCGCTCGAAAAAGAAAACATCTGCCCCAGTCTGACCGTTTCTTCTTCTGTTTGCGCTCCATCTTTAACACTCGGTCTCCCAGAATTCTGCAACTACTAGAATGACCATAGCAGTCATTTTGACTGCTCGGACATTATAATTTGGATTATTGTTATAATGATCTAAGAAAAAATAGGTGTAATGGGTAAAAAAAAACATCAGGCCACTAAATGAAAACTATAATGATTGAGTGTTTTATTTATTTCATTGACACAACATAATGTCTCTGCAATTACGCACGCCTACTCGACCTGCAACAATTATCTTTGTGGAAAACAAAACAAATGTATCCTGCTTTTAGTACAGGTTGGTGTCATCATTAGACCTTTAACAATGATAATTATTAACTATTATGAACTTTAGAAAATGCTATGAGGGCGGCCAGCCAACTGAAGACACTCTGTTGTTGCGATGCCAATTTGCTTTGCTGGGCTCACAACCACAGTGAACAGAGGTAACTTGCCCCCCCGCCTGTGCAGCTCCCATGCACCACAGGTAACCTGCACCTCCCATGTGCAGCTCCCACGCACCACCTTGTGACATTTGACACAAGTGTCCTTTTTTCTTACAATGTATCCTGCTTTCAAAACAGGTTGGTGTCATCATTAGACCTTAACAACGATAATTATGAACTATTATAAACAATTAAAATAGGCTTGTATCATCATTTGACATTAACAGTGATAATTATTAACTATTATGAATGAACTGATCCACCAGATGGAAAAAGACGTTGTTGTGAATTCCCTGTTCCCACATGTGAACATGCCCGTGGATCTTTTATACAAGTAAGTGTAAAATGTATTTTCATGGGGGGTCAACTGTCCATAGTCCTCCAGTATAAATCAGGAAGATGGCAAATGATGAGAATAGTGTTTTCTATTATTACAGCCTGCTGCTCGCTGCTCGTGCTGCAAGAACAGATGTTGGCGAGGCAGTGAATAACTGACCTCGCCAGATTGCTCCATTCAGGAGAATAAAATTCAAATGGACCCCCCCACCCCCCAAGTGCATGTTCATTACACTGTTTTTAGGAGGCAGTCTATGAAACAGGACACAGAGTTTGCAGACACTAAATATAATGCACTGGCCTTTACAGCCTGTTCATGTCTAATTGTGGTATTTTATAAGGCACGTAAATGGTGTGAAATTGATAGAAATGCAATTATCCGGTACGAAATGTTTACATCAGCGCAAAGGGCATGAACAATATATTATATGGCAACATGGTGGGAAATATTACATATTTTTTTGAACTGCAAAGCCAGTTTGTCTAGTCTGGCAGGGTGGATGAAGTGGTCTCTTGTGACTCCTGGTGTCTCCTGAGGGACAGTAGACCTGGTCAGAAAATGTTAAGCCGAGCCTCTTGGAAATGGAAACAAACGCTGACCTTTTGTCTGCATCTTGATTCTCAACAGTGCATCATTCGCAGGTTCTGCTCCATGTTGCATCTGTCTCGCTCTGGTTATGGTCGCTAACACTTGGCATCGTTCTGAGGGCCATGGAAATGGGCATTACGCTTGCATACAGTGTGCATCTGTGTTTAAGAGCGATAAATAGACAGACATTCACAGAAGTCTAATTTTTTTGTACAAATGACTGCAGCCACGCATATTTGTATAACTACATAAATTTGAAACAAAATGTATTCCTGATGACAGAAGGGACTGTTTATTTAGGTGGTTCATTTGTCATAGAACACAATATTTTGTGGATCTTGAAAAATTGGTCAAAATGCTCAAAAATTGCTGGTACTGAATGAGTTAATAAATTTAATATTTTATGTTGGATGCGGGATGCCCTTTGATGTCATCATTATTGGTTTGAAGTGTTGAACTCTACTGGGGCTGCTGACCATAATTTCTTTTGAAGATCAAAGGCAAAAATATCACCCTATATTGTACAAATATCATCTTTTGTGTGCTATTTGAGTAATGGAAGGCCTAAAGATGGACACAGTTTCACCAAAACCAATAACCATGGATTTGGAGTCTGTAGTACCAGTACAAGCCCTTGGACAATGCTTTGTTGAGCACATTGACATGTTGCCACAGGAACAATGGGACAATCTTCAATCAGGGACGGTTGATCAAGCAACAGACATTGTCTTATCACACATAGAAGCGAAAAATGGCATTGCAACCAAATGCTCCTCTGGTTCCAATGGATCACCGACCAGACTTTTTTCTACCAAACAAACTACAGGCAACAAGGTTTCACTGGCCTCCATTGAGAGTGTAGCACAAAGACATAAAACGGCATACCGTGTCAGCCGTTTTAACAGATAGAAAAATGGTGCTTTCAAATAGTAGCAGCACTTGTCTGTAAGATTCAGTGGTTCTCAAATGGTGGGGTGTCGGGGGGGTGCCTGTGACCACGGAGAACAAGCTTTTTTTGCCATACTAGATTAAAGTGTAATTGCACATCCGCTCCAGTAGTTGGCAGTGGCGCCCTGATTGTCAGAGTGCTGTCCCTTCAGGGTTTGTTTACAACTATCTTCTCCTGCAGGAGTTGTAAACAAACCCTCAGGGACAGCACGGAGAAATATTTAACGGGGAGTAAAAGAGAGACGGAGAGAGACGAAGGTGATAAAACAAAGGAAGGTCAGTTGAAAGCCAAGACGAGGAAATATGACGTAACGTATGTAGCGCTTGGCTTCACCGTGACTCGGGTGGGAGACGAGGGGGAAGACCTGACTTCCTCATTTTGCTAAAGGAAAATCAGCACAATTGTTTTTTCACTTTGGTTTTGTAGGTTAAAGTGTTTTATATTTTGTGCCTCCTGAGTTAATGTTGCTGATCAATTTTAAAATGTATTATTATTTATTGATATTTAAGTTTAAGTATTCAAAAAAATAGTTCAGGCTAATTGATGCACTTCAAAAATGGTAATAAAGTTATTCTTTGTTGCAAGTATATTTCTTTTTCATATTTCTTGGGGGGGGGGGGGGGAATCGCAAAATGTTTTTTTCTTCCTAGGGGGGGTCGTAACAGAAAATAATTGATTAGCACTGTGCTAATTGACCTTAACATCTGCAATGACATCATAAAATCTCTGACAGAAATGCTGCTCACAGAGATAAAAAGTTGGAACATTTTCGTCAATGCAGATGTACTCGACCATCAGCGGATCGCCAACACAGTTCAGAAGGACTTGTGTAAAAAAAACATCTACGGGTTAAAAAATCAGTTAAAAATCTGATTCACTTTTAATTTTAATGGTTGGTGCATAAAGATACCAAGAACAATTTATAACCTTTTGATGATGATCCTGATCAGCATGTGGAGGGTGTAAATATGAGGGGAATGAGCAGCTTGGCGGAGGTCTGCGCTCTCTGAGTGCTTTTCTAGGTTAAACTTGATTCTACATAACATCAGTTAGTCTCTGGCATAATCAGATTTTCATGATGTGTAGCTCCAGTTATAAGCCGCGTATGATCCTCTGTACTCAATCACAGCAGAATCTCACCAAGCCTCAACTCACGCACGAACTTCATTAGTACTGCAACAATCCATGTTCCTTTATGTATCTGCTTTTGAATCCGAATCATCTCCGGGGTTGTTGTTGCCACTGCCCTTGACTATTGCCCTTCAACTTGGGCACAAATCAGGTTCAATTATTTTCTAAATAAAATGTCTTGCTTGGACTTGTTGAAGCGGATTAACTTTAGCTGCTTCATTGAGTGGACTTGCGTGGATTCCGTTAATGAAATTGACTTTGTATTTTTTTCTGCCGGTGAGCAGAGTGCACAGCCACTGGACACCTGCTAACCATTGTGCTCGGTCGAATGGTTGCTTGCTTGAGTACAGAACAGAAAAATTGCTGCTGTCCATGTGATGAGCTCCAAACAGCAGTCAGCTTGTGAACTCTGTTTTCCTCTAGCATCATGCTGTATTCATTCACCACACCATGGGCTGTGAAAATAAGAATTACATTGCTGTGACGTTTGACCTCGACCACACTTGACACTGCATTTACATAAGAGAAAGGAAAGGGGGAAGAAAACCTATTTACCATAAACTGCCTTATAAAATATCACTAACAATGATTAAACTGCAGATAGCTGTCATATTCATTTGTACTCTGACAATTTTGCAGCTTAATGATCTTCACATACTCTTTTCCTAGCTGCATCTTCTCTTACAGATTTTTTTTTAAATTGCTAAAACACTTTGCACAAAACTTTCCTCCATTTCCCCAATACTCTAAACACAACACACTTTTCTAAAGCTACATACACAAAGCTGCACCTTCTCTTTTCAAAACTCAAAAACTTTTCACACCAAAACAGCTGCTGACAGCCTGCAAAAATGTAAACACTATACTCATCATGACACACCACAGCAAAACAACTGAGGACACAATGTTCAGGATGTGAGAATGTTCTCCAAAGCACATTGTTAGAAACCCTACAGTTCTCAAAATAAACAGTATTACAGTAGAGTATTGGGCATTCATAGATTTGTGTGTTTCATATGAACAGCATGTACACTACTGTACCACAACTCAATGCAAACACTGCAGAGGATCCATCACACACAACAACACTCATTGAAAACACAATGCTCAGGTTTTATGTTTTACACAGAGCTATACCACACACACACACACACACACACACACACACACAAGTGTTATGGTCACATCTTGTCTGTAATGATGGTGCGAGTTTGTCTTGCCCCACTGCCCCTGACTCTGTCTCTGTCTCTGTCTCTGTCGGTGCACGTTTGGAGCCTTCAGCAAGTTGCACTCTGAACTGGCTTTTATGGGTGTGGTCACATCATTTGCAAAAAGTGTCTTAAATTTTTAGTCTTTGCGCTAAATGAATGAAGCCAGGTGTGTTCATTGCGTTCAGATTTTGCAGCCTGTGGCAAACATTTTGCATCACATGAGCTTTAATTTGGGAATTCGAGCAGAGTTTCTTGCAACTTGTGTTTTAGCAAGACAAAATGTGTTTAGATTAATGAGAAAAGGAGGATTGCGTTCCGTGATTTGTGTCTTCATGTGAAATGTGTGTATGGTATTGGCAAATGCGGGGTAGTTTTATTAAATGTGTTTAGAGAACTGGTCACTCGGTTTAGAGAATTGGGTTTTGTGTTTTAGCAATTGAAAAAAAATTATAATGACGGTGCGACTGTCTCTGTCTCTGTCTCTGTCTCTGTCTCTGTCTCTGTCTCTGTCTCTGTCTCTGTCTCTGTCTCTGTCTCTGTCTCTGTCTCTGTCTCTGTCTCTGTCTCTGTCTCTGTCTCTGTCTCTGTCTCTGTCTCTGTCTCTGTCTCTGTCTCTGTCTCTGTCTCTGTCTCTGTCTCTGTCTCTGTCTCTGTCTCTGTCTCTTGGGCTGCACGTTTGGAGCCTTCAGCAAGCTGCAATCTGAACTGGCTTTTGTAGGTGTGGTCACATCATTTGCAACAAGTGTCTTCAATTTTGAGTCGTTATGTTAAATGAACGAAGCCAGGTGTGTTCATTGCGTTCAGATTTTGCAGCTTGTGGCAAACATTTTGCATCACATCAGCTTTAATTTGAGATTTTAAGAAAGAGTGTTGCAGGATTTTCCAGTTGTTATTTACGGACCTTGACCTCCTTTTAATCAGAATTGGAATTTTGTTAACTCATACAAGTATTTCGGCATCTGGATGAACAGACACTCATCTTTGATACACATATTGATCTCTCAAGTCGAGGTCAGAATTGATTTTCTCCAAGACATCCTTGTGATATAATCTACTGCTCTGCTGTCAAAACTTTAAGCACCCATCACTGCAACCGCAACTCATCTCCAAACACTGATCCACTTAGTATCAATTCATCTATAAAGCTCTATCGCAAATATACAGTATCTCCATTCATGACTGTGCATTGCTCACTGCAACCATCATTTACATTCCAGCAGCTTGATACATTTGATCGTCCCAAAACCCAGCACGCTCTTTGGTCATCTCTCTTTCAAGTTTGCTGCTGACCGGGTGACGAACGGGCCTCAACCAACTTATCTGGATGAACCAAAAAATAAAACAATACATTTCCAGAGAGGTCTACTGGAGATGATGACAAAAAAATCTCAAAACTCCTTCTTATATTGTAAACTACAGATAAATGATTTCATAGTTGTAAAGGACCTTGATGCGAAAGTTCTCATAAACTGCCTTGTTGGGTCGTCAGAGATGGCAGATGGTTCATGTTCATATTCAACCCCCCCCCCCCCCCCCACCCACCCACCCACCCACCCACCCAGGACAATAAATACAGCTCTACAATGAGAACACTGATCACCAAAACTGACAAATGAAGACAGCAGAGTTTTGGATGAATGGAAGCAGTTTATTGCGGCTTGAATGGTGCAGCGCACAGAGCCGATTGCTGTGAGCTGCAACACAAAGGAAATGCCTGGAGCTGTTAGTTCAGAGCTCAAATTACCCACATGTGTCACGAGCTGTTTACACGTGACCTTCTATCATGAGACATAAACGGTGGGAAGGACTGTTTGAACAGAAGACATTTTTAATTGCCACAGTGAGGAAAGACAGTCTAACTGCAATGCATCACAAGATCACTCCTATTTCAAAAGGCAGCAATTATTAATATGCCATATTAAGAATTAATATGAAAAATCAATCCCAATGAAACCAGTCCAGCCTTTATGTAATAATCGCAAAATGTATACTGTGTATTATCCAGCCTAGAAGTAATGACGCATGGCATGCATTCTCTATCTGACGCTAACGTTGCTTTGCAATAGCTCAGATAGAAAAACTTGCGCCCCTCTTTACGAGATCATCTTGAGACACTTGGTCCTGAAAAACTGAGCCTTGCTTGGGTCTAATGTCTTCAGAACTTCCTTCACTCCCATGAGGATTTTGTGGGTGTCGTCAAACAGCTCCGCTCCGATGGCAGCCTGGACTCTTTCATACCAGGCTCCCAGCTTGGGCCTGTCCTTAAACATTTCCATGCCAGAGGCCACAGCCTGCCAGTGAGAGAAGCAGTGGAGTGACTATTAATGTGGAATAAACCGACTCCTCAGTCGGTCTGTGTGACTCCGACCGAGAGGCAACTTTAACTTCCCGACTTGCTTTTCTTAGAAGTGCGTTACTATAATAAATTATAACACTTAGTTGTACTGTGCGATTGAGTGACAATCATTTTTTGTAAAGAACTTTTATGTGGATCATGAGCACGTTGATGAGTCATGTGACTTTAAATTGCAGCAAGTACAATCAAAATCTGTTCAGTAGATGATGTGCAATGTGGAATATTTAAAGACGTCTTGTCATGTTAAATTTTAAGCATTTTTCAATCCTCTGCATGAATGAATCTGGATCAATGTCACTTGGACTTTGTGCATATTTGTACGTAATTTTTGCGTAATGCTGCAAACAAATAGATAAACAGACAAAAAGACACCATTGAAAAAAAAACTGCAAACAAGATTTGCACACACCTGTATGATCTCTGTGACGGCAACCATGTCTGCCAGTGTGATGTGATCTCCTGCAATGAAGGGCTTGTCCTGGAGGAACTTTTCTTCCATAATTTTCATTGAATGATTGACATCCTCCATCAGTGAATCCAACTTTTCCTGAGGAACATCCCTGCCCAGAATGCTGGGAATCAAAAGCTGCACAATGAAGACAAAGAGTGATGAGAAACGAATTAAACACCATTAAACCCAGTGTGAGAAAACTATTGCCATGCTTATGGAAACGTATAACGTATTATCCATGCTTGTATTTTAACGGATCGCAAACTGAGTCTGACTTTATGTATAATCCACATCTTTTGTCTAGCTAATAATATGCTGGAATTTGTGCATCGCCTCGTACGGCCCAAGTACAAAGGACAGAGAAAGAGATCTATGTGGGAGTGCAGTGCAACCAATCGCAGAGGGAGACTGGAATTAGAAATAGTTTGCCTTCCTGTCACTGCTGTCACGTAAAAAGGAAATGAAATAGAATGGTATATAGATATCTAAAAGCACAAATTAACAGAATGAATGAACTCCTCATCGGGGATCTCATCTCGTTGTCCTTCCATCTGACAGCCTTCCACAGTCTCCCAGTCTGGAGGAAAAAGCCCGCACTTTGAGCAGAAAGCACGATGGCAGGAGTCACATGACATACCTTGAACCAGAACACCTTGGATGCATGCATGCGCAGACCCAAGTGCTGCCATGAGAGAAACTCAATGACACGAGAACGCTGCTGCAGGTCAGCAGGGTACCAGGATTCAGGAGTCTTGAACTTCTCTGCCAGATACAGCATGATAGCAATGCTGTAGCGGTAAACAGTGCTCGTGAGTTCATACGGGAAACATCAACCGGGTCTCTGCTAAATGACGCGAGTGAATAATCACCTCTCAGCAAGGCAGAAGTCTCCGTCTCGCATAGCAGGAACTTTCCTTATTATGCTGATCTTCCCAAACTCCTCCCCAAAATGCTCACCTGAAACAAGCATACAGTAAAACTGATTACAACAACTTCACATCTGGAGACATTTCTAATGTTTTTACTCAGCCTTTGTTCCATATTCAAAAAAAAAAAAAGCCACAGATAATTTTAAACATAAATATAAATACGCTTTATTCATCAAGTAATCTGCGATTAATCATTGGATGCCTTCATGAGTGGCAGTTTGATAAACAGAGTAGCAAATTCAGATAATTATTCAGGATTTATCTACGGGTTACTCTCCCCCCTTCATGCAACGACAATCACCAACAATCCTAATATTAAATCAGAAGAGGTAAAATCATTTTAATTATTAATTGTAGTTGTTTGCAGGGGTTAAAATTTAACACTTCCAGCTGCCCAAACCTAAAAATACATATGCTACACTCCAGAGCCAGCTTCACTCTCAGGAGCTCTCTGTTGGCAATGTGACAGTTTCCGGAGAAGGCAGCACAGGGGCGGGGCTTCTGGTTCTTTGCAGGCCTCTTTCTAGAGTTGCTGCAGTGGACTCCAACTTTCTATTCTGTCCATGTGACAGAATCGGTGTTCTGAGTTCACACACTTCCTGCCTAGTTATCCCTCTTGTGAAACCAGTAAATCATTACATGGGCACTTTGGAGTTTGGACCACGGGGAACAAGAATCTAATGTAGATTTCTGACAACAATTTGTATTAGTTTTTTTTATAGATTTTAAATACCTGCTTATGTAGCAATGTGTGTATTGCGTATTATTTTTTCATTTTCAAATGAAAAAATGTGCATTCTTTATTTGTTCCATACTTATGTTTCCCTTTATTTTTTATTGTTCACTTATTTACGCTTTAATCTTGCACATGTACAGCACTTTGTGTCAGCAACAGTTGTTTTATAGTGCTCTATAAATAAAGTTGTGTTGAGTAAATCATCACAGAGACATGTTGAACAATAATATAATTTTCTGACAACAATTTGTTTTTTTAATACGTGACAAAGTGGCACGAGACGTGTCTAAAATCCACTCTAAATCCTGCCACGCCTATTACCGTATTACATGGCGTAAACACGCAATCACTTTGTTTTTTTTTAGAGCTGTGGTATTGGGACCGTAGTAAACCTGCAGAAAACGTTGCAGTTTTTGGACACATTCTTTATAAAAACTGACAGAACAACATCGAATTCAAAGAACGGTAACTGTTATTCGAAATAATATTCATCAAAAAGGAAAAAAAAAAAAAATCAAGAGCGTCGTTTAAAATGTTATGCATCTTGCAATTTATGAATCCACAAACAATCGTAAAAGTCTCCACTGATCAAACACACACACACGCACGCGCGCACGCACGCACACATCATGAGATGTCTTTCTTTCCTTTTGTAATCTCACCTTCCATCAGAGACACTTTCTTGAACGTAAAGGGGATGTCGTTCATCTTGGCGAACATATAAACTGCACGGCAGGGTTGAGAAGCCAGGTCCAAGTACAGCTCCAGCGCCATCGTGGCCTCTTCGGATCAGACTTTCTTCTGTGTGGCCTGACGCCGCTCCTGCGTGTTGCTTTTAAGCCATCAAAGATCTTTTATTTGGGAGGGATGACTCACGTCGATCTACTCCCAGTTGCCTCTGACCCACCAAACCTTCAGCGCTTCCTCAAATCCAGAATCAATTCATGAAGTCTCCTAATTCTACGTCTCACACCACACTTTAGAATATATAAGATTGCTCGTTACTTCACTGCCAGGTACAATTTAACACCTTGCTGTTAAAAAAAAAAAATACAATTCAAAGTTTTCGCTCTCAACGTTGGTGGATGACACGGGGACTGTGTAAATAACACGCAGCTCCAGATCCCCTTTCATCCCTTTCATCCATGCACCTCGATTATTATCTAACAAAAACTCGCTGGAGACAGAAACATGGAGAATTCAGAGCACTTTTTACTTTTTTTCATTCTCAATATTGGGAATTGGTTATCATATTTAAGTTGAAGTTAATTGAATTAAAGGAGGCTGCTCTTTTCTGATCTTCCATTCAAAGTCCCATTCATTTTTATTGTGGCCAGACAGCATTTAAAAAGGGAGTGAATCATCTTGTTTTGTCTGCACTCTCTGATCAGTCAGCGTTTGACCAACCATCCCACATGATAACGTGCAGCACTGTGTCAAAGTTGACCCACACTTTAATAACTCAGAATTCATTGGCTGCTGTGCTGAACAGTAAAAAGAGTCAGTGATTATGTACAGTTGTATTATACATGCAGTAAAAAATCATTCACAGGAAGTACTGCATCTGTACAGATCACTTCCTCTGCTTGTACTTTATTACCTTCACTGGAGGTTGTGTATTCTCAGATCCTATAGATTCTTTATCACTCTGAATTTGTCCCTCAATGTCTCGGTTGATTATTGACCGAGTTTATGGAATTTGGCACAGTCGTGTACCAGATGGACGGACGGACGGACAGACAAACAATCAAGAAGCCCTGCGTAGACGACATCGCACAAGATTAAACTAAAAACATAAGGGGCCTAAATCAAGAAGTGACTGTCATTTCAAAGAGGCACACACAGGCAGACATAAGATATCCATCTCATATAGAAAGAACTAACCAAGTGATAATGATCGTTGCCTTCCTTCTTCATACCTCTGAGAAAAACTCTTCCTCGGACATTCTGTGTCCACAAAGATTCAAGATTCAAGATTCAAGATACTTTATTA
This sequence comes from Brachionichthys hirsutus, assembly GCF_040956055.1. Lineage (NCBI taxonomy): Eukaryota > Metazoa > Chordata > Actinopteri > Lophiiformes > Brachionichthyidae > Brachionichthys > Brachionichthys hirsutus. Next base: position 11,054,867 of record NC_090902.1, read on the forward strand.
TCATTATGCGAACATAATAAAATTGTGTGAAGGCCCACGGCTTAAGACACACATCATAACATAATCAAAATCAAAATCAAAAACTAAATTCTCTCTCTTAAAGAAACAATATATATATGTACACAGAGAGAGTGTGAATCACAGGCAATAGTGCAAAATAGCAACAGCAGCACAGCAGGCCCGGCTTTATGCGTTCCCAGATTGCTACAAGGGAACGACTGCTTTCACAGCCCGGAGGAAGAAGCTGTTTCTGAGCCTCGTAGTGCTGCTTCTTATTGTCCTGAACCACTTCCCTGATGGGAGCGGGACAAACAGTTTGTGGCCCGGGTGGGTGGGGTCTGTGGCGATGCGTCTGGCCCTCCTCTGGACTCTGGAGGTGTAAGCAGAGTCCAAATCAGGCAGACGGTGACCCACAATCCCCTGAGCTGTCCTCACCACCCGGGATAGGTCCTTCCTGTCCTGCGCCGTGCAGCTGCCGTACCACACGGTCGCGCTGAGACACAGGATGCTCTCTATCGTGGCCCGGTAAAAGTTTGCAAGCAGCACAGAGCCCGCTTCAGCTCCCTGAGGAAGAAGAGCCATTGCTGGGCCTTCTTCACCAGGTGTCTGGTGTTGAGTGTCCAGGAGAGGTCAGAGGAGATGTGGATGCCCAGGAATTTAATGTTCTCTACACGCTCCACTGCTTCCCCTCGTATGCACAGGGGGGCGTGTTCAGTCTTCCTGGACCTCCTGTAGTCCACTATGACCTCCAAAGCAAATATGAGAGCAAAATCAGGTGCTTCATTGTGCACTTTGGAAATATAGAAATAATGTTGGTTAAAAAATGACAACTTGCAACCGGGGCCATCTGTGATATAATCATGTCCTGATTTGTCATGGTGAAAAACAGAATCATTAGCGTTACTCGGCCTAAACAGATTAAAGTCTGTGTCGTCACACTGAATTTAACAGATTCCAGACAACCACTTTAAAGTAAAAAAAAAAAAAATGCACCATGTTTACTGTTGTTTTTCCGGGCCGGAGGGATTTCCCCTCCTACTTTGTCCAATCGACGAGCGGCCCTTTTAACCACGTGACGCTCCTCAGAAAGTTCGGTGCGCTTTAGAAAACCAAGTATGAAAGCAAAACAAGTGACAAATGCAACAATGTTGCAACTTTGCGCTCCCCGATCAAACCGAGTCCGCTTGATCAGCTGACCGACTTCCCGTTCCCAATGGAGGTGTATGTTGTAGTTCAAAAACATTCCACTAGATGGTAGCATTATCTCTGCCCCGGCTATCCATGAGCGTCCAAAACATTTCGTTCTGTGGTTTGCACGGGATGTGTTACTTACTGACCTCCACATACAACTTTTTGGCTCATGTCTGTATTGTTCCATGTTATTTTTTGTCTTTTTTTTCATTTAAGATGAATGGCCATCCTTTACCTTGACCTATGCTGCAGTTTGCCTTTTGTTTTTCCTGACCACAGGATCCATTCATCCTTGAAGATGAAACAACCTCAATCATCTTGTCTTTAGCCGTAATTAAAGTAACACACATTACATATGCAATTGCATAGCTGTAAAAATTATATATGGATAGCAGGAATCCTTTCAATTTATCAGGCTAAGAAACTTCAGCACAACCAACAATTATGAGCTGCTAAGAACGTGTGTGGCAGATGCAGCATTTTACAAAAACAAATGGCCGCACACAGCTCTCATGGGCCACAAAAGAAATGACGTGGTGGGCCACATTTTGGCTCGCGGGCCTTGAGATTGACACAGTGTGGTGTCGAGGTTCTGTGACAGACTTTAGGACCCAGCTGGAAAGCATTGCCTCCCGGCCTGCAGGTTTGAATTGCAGCAATTCAATCAGGCAGCAGTGGTTCCTCACGCCCTCACTCACCCACTGCTTTACACCTCATCAGCTCATGTGGACGGCCCGAGCAACAGGATGGACTCTAAATGCATCAAACGTAAGTTTGCCTTTCATCCTGACATACTGCCTTAACACAATCTGCTTGCTCAGCGAGTTGGCTGTTCATTTTGCCAAAGTGGATTTACACAATATTTGTTTCTTCTATACAATAAGTTAGTGGTTATTTTTTCACCTTGTCACACACACCCTTCCTCATACACATCACTCCCTGCAGTGGGGGCAGGAGGCACTGGTGTTTTTCTGTTATTGTCCGAGTTTTGATTCTGTACATGTGACAGAATCAGTTTTCTGAGTTCACACACTTCCTGTCTAATTCTTCCCCCTGTTTTAAACAATAAACATAACATTGTAGTGGTCTCCCCAGCCTCCAGCTGCTGTCGGGGAGACGGCACCTGATTGCTGTTATAGCAAATGCCTCATTTAACCTGAGTCAAGTCAAATAACGCAATGTGGTACACAGTCATGGTCTGATACCGGACCCCACCAGTAGCGATTTATTCTGCTTTGTAGCCCTTTAATATGATCATGTTAAATAAATACAACATGTGTTTCAACCCAACATGCCTTTATTCCTGGGAGGGGTAAAGTGACCCCCCTCTGCACAATACAACATTTCTCCACATTGTAAGAGAAAACAAATATTCGTGCCCCCCTCTTGGGCTTTGGTGCGACTTTGGAACTAATGCCGTTATTGGTGTGAGAACCAATCCATCATTTGAGAAATGAAGACGACTTTGGTGATGAGGACACTTCAGCTGAAAGCTCTACATGGTGCTTGTAGAGCTTTTTTTTTCCATATTGCCAGCCTCCAGGCGCGTGAACGTGATTTAGATTGTAACACAACATTTTGAGAGTTAATGCGATGAACCTACGTCAAAAGATGCTTCACATTGGTCACTGCAAGTAATGAGAGCCATAAAGTATCAAGTAAATATAAGATATTTCAGATTGTTAAATTGATCAAATAAGGAAATATAAGCCACCACCTCCCAAATTTCACTGCCCAATCATATTTAACACAAATTTTAAAAAAAGTCCAAATGATTGTAAAAATTTGAGATGGAGAAAAATCTTCTTATTGGGACCTCTAAATAGCTTAATTTGATGTATTACTCACAAAAGTGAATGTATCATTGCCACAGTGTTAATTGATCATTTATATGGCAAAGCTATTGGTTAAACATCTGTTCACAACATTGGCATTAATTTGTGGAGCAGTGAGTGAACCACAACTGCAAAGAAGTGGTGCGTAAAATGGAAACACATTCTTGTCGATAGATTTTTCATTGATCAGTGCCCTATTATTTTGTTCCTTGCTTTCTTTGATGAGTGACAGGAGTTCAGATATGAAATGTGCTAGGATTAATAACATTATTATTCACGAGCTTAGCCAGCTGGCAACGCCGTGTCGTCCCCGTCCCCCCCAGTGCTGACTGTGATCGGTGGAGCATCAGGTGGGTGTGAGCCGAGAGGGGAGAGGCTGTCTCCACAGAGAAGCATTGCAATGGTGGGATTGTCTCTGATTTAGTCTAGCAGTTATGATGAATCATGCCTATTGTCAGTGTGTTTTGGAGCATATGTAAGAGCTTGCAGAACAGTGATATATGCTGCACACTCCACAGCGATAAACGTAACACACTCGTGCGACTCTGCTGCCTGCATGGGCATGAAATCCATAATCCATCTCTGTCTTTCCTCTAATGAAATCGTTTTGAGCGCACATCCAAATGCCACAGAGAAACAGAGCATATGCAAAGAGGACCTCTTGATCTGCTGGCATCAATGTGCTTTTCATTGTGCATAACAAAAGTGTTGTTTTTTGTGACACTGGTCACTAAGTCTGGGACTTCTAGCGCGTGGAGAATGCCTTTCAGAGTGAAGAAGGATTGTTTAAAGTTGAATTAAGACGTGATCCAGCATGTGCGGGTCAGCAGGGAGCAAGCGAGCTCCATTAAAATGCAGTTTGCTGTCGTCATCTAGCCAGCTGTTGGTGGGCTGCATGTGTTTCATGGCGTACGTCTCATCGCCTCTACTTTAATCTGAAAGGACTATTACTCTATTTCACAGCCTTGATGCTGGCTTTGTTTGCTGGCTTTGTGAAGATACACATACAGTCCATACGTAAAATACTTTACAGCACATATAGCACATAGTATGGTTATTAAGATATGCTCCATCATGCATGTGACTCATGAATGACTGTGGACCAGTCCTCTGGAATCCCCCCTCATTAATCCTTGTGAGATGAGGACATCACTGTGGTTCGTATGGCTTGAATGCATGCGTGTTTGTGTGTGCATGTGGGTGTGAACATACACATGGTGTATAGGCACTGGTCATTGTCTGCACAGTAATTTATATGTGGAGATATGCAGGGACATACATATAGTGCAGCAGAGGGTGCGGCACAAACATAAAGCTCCCTGAAGGGGCATTTATTACAAAGGCTTTGTAGAATAAGAGTCATATTTAGAATAACCTGTGATAAGCTCTGTGATATATTCCTTCATAACAACTTTAATTCAGTACTGGAAATTATAAATTTTAATATGCAGGTGTAGAAATTGTGATTATTATTTTTATATATAATGTGTTTTGCCTTTAGGGATACATCTAATGTGGAAATAAGCAACACAGTGTAGAGCTAGCAATTGGAAAAGTTTACCAAAAAAAAGCCTCTTTGATGAGAGTCCAGATGATTTTTTTTATTCAACACAGATCTATGGCCAAAGTCACACTGCATTTATTCCTCGAGGAAATACATGAAAAACTGTCATCTAATAGTAATTTAGAAATGACTTCAAAAGCTGTTTGGCCTTAAAACAAGCAGCATAAATATGCATATGAGATATCATATTAAATAAATGCAAATGATTTCGTGAGCTTGCTGTTTGACATACATAACACTGGATAATGCAGAAGGATCCTCAGGTCATTCTCGAGTGTTCATTCTCTGCGTTGTGGTGAAATTCAAATGAAGATGGTGCTTTGCACCGGTCAAAATATCATTAACACACACACATAAAAAAAAATCCTAACTGAGACAAAGCAGCTCCTTTTCCTCTTTTTTGTGTCAGTGTGCACGTAGTTCTATGTGTGTGTGAGTCAGTGTGCTTTTCCAGACATGCGTGTGTATTGTGTCTACCACTGTGTGTGTGTTGCCCTTGTCTGTGCAGCATCAGTAAAGCAGAATAGCATCTCTCTCAGTATGTGAATACTTTTCTGTGAGGGAGGCATAGTTCTCTGATGATCTCATGGGATTCAGGCTGATCTGGGATCTGAATAATGCAGAGTGAACTGTGCAGCCTTTGTCTGGCAGCAGGCTGAGTCAAGTCCTCTGGGCCATCTCTGATCCGAATAAAACACGCGGTAGAAGATGAAAAATGGCACTAAGTGGACAGAGGGTTGAGCAGACACACATCATGTTTCTGTCTGCTACCTTTGACCTTTGACCTGACTCCGTAGTGAATGCTGCAGCTGTGACTATACTCCATATTCAGACAACTTATATCAGTCTGTCCATCTCATAAAGCTGCTTGTTTCAGTTATTAGATCAGCCCTGTCCCATGATGCACTGCGGGTAACATGGGGAATCCCCCTTGCGAGTGTGACAATCTATAACAGAGCTCAGCAGGCACATGGCGATCAGCTGCTCGTGCGTGTTGTGCAGTCGCAGCAGATCTCACACAGTTAGGAGGGAGTAAAGGACAACAGGAGCACGGTAGAGGTGAATGTGACATAGACAGTGTTTGAAGAAGGCAAGGCAACATGGTGGAAACGTAGGCTTCAACATAATGAAGGCGTGCAGAAGTGCAGCGGCTGTCAGATTGGAAATTAAGCAGCACTGCTTTACTCACGTAACATGAAACAATGACTCCTGAGTCTCACTTCAGACGTAGCAACTCCCTGCTTTCACCGTGACGACTGCCTTGGTTAGCTGTGGCTACATAATTTGCGTGTGTGTTTGAACATCAAAAGCTTATGTGGTTCACTGCTGCCCTTCAAAAGGCAGCCAATGCTTCAACAGGTGAGTGGGAGGTCACACCAACCCCATAATTCTCCACCCAGTCACCATGAAGCAAGAACATTTTATTTTGTTCGTTTTTGCTGTTTGCTGTAGGACACACGCGTCTGCTTTAAATTCTGCATACAAGCAGTTGATGCAGGAATCTTTCCCCAGCCTTGCGTTGTTTTAGGCTGATTCTCGGCTTTATGGCTGAGAACTAATTCTCCTGATATATTTAGATATATCTGATGATAAATTACTTTCATATTTAAGGTTGATTGCATCTTTAAGCCTGCTAAAGTTTTACGCCGGATTCCATTTCTGCCGCAACCCTCCGCATTTATCCGGGCTTGGGGCCGGCTCAATGGAGACACTGGCTGTGGCGGGCTAGCTCATGCTAACCAAGCTGCTCGTGCTACCTGTGAGGCTGCATTATATTAAACATTTCGGATAAATTCAAGCTGACGGAGCCTGCCTTGTAATTTCTCCTTTTGGTCAGATCCAGCCGAAAGAAGAAAAATCAAAGATTCTGTAAGGCGGTGATGGAAGAGAGAAGATGAAAGCCAAGAGAACATGTGTTTCTGGACATTAAAGAGTGGGAAAGGGAAAATGTTTTTTTTGTTTTTTTAGAAATGAATTCCTCACATCTTTAAATCGTCAGTCTGGTCACATTGTTGATAAATATCGTGCAACAGGAAAATTGCCTGTGACAGCATAGACACATAGAAATGAAATCATATCAGCGTCACCATATTAAAACTAAACTATTTCAGACAGAAATAACAAAAATGTCAAAAAGTCTTGTTTTTAATCAAAATCCATTCAGTCTGCTTCTGCAAATGAGGACTAAGATAGTAGATAGCGTCCACCTTTTTTTTCCCCTTCTTCCTCTACTTGTGAGCGTGTGGCATACTTGCTGTATTTTATGATAACCTCAAGCATCTTCCCATGTACAATAAAACCAGTCGGGGTAACATGTTTCCCCTCTCCTCTCAATATGCGCACCTTTACGATGCCTCCTAACCAAATAAGCTGTTCCACATGCTGCCCTCACCGGTCGCTGCGCTTCAACGTGTTTTTGGCAGAGTGCGCAATACATGCTGTGCATGTTATATGTGATCTATTATATGCCTTTGTTCAAAATGTGCACCCACACACTCCATGAGGATGTCAGTGCCATGAGAAAGGAATTCTCACTCTTGAGGGGATTGCAGCTAAAATAAGGTTAGTAATAATGGTGCATTTCAAAGCCACATTATATTGTCAATCCCTTTGAAATACAGTCAGAAGGAGCAGGGCATTCAATTCTATCTAGTACAGGATCTAGAATGGGGTCACAATAAAAAAAAAAAATGGGAATGGGTCAGCTGACAGGAATAGGAAACAGAAGGCCGGAGATGATAAGTGATGTCATCACGAGGAGGAAGTCCATCTCTGTTGGGGGCTTAATATGAGCTATCCCTGTACAGCTCGTTGGCCACTAACTAATAGAGGACAGGAAATGAGGCTTGTTGGGTCATCAGCAGTTTGCTTATCACACCCAGTGTGATCTGAAAACATGCATGGCGATTTCTGCTCATAGGTGATATAGTATGATTGCTAATCAAGGCTCCAGATGGGGCCCTCGGAACATACTCTTCATTCATTAAAGGCACAATGGATTGTATTCCTGTCTCTGTCCTCAACCCTCACTGCACTTTATTGGCCTTGAACACCACCGCAGGATGCTTCGCTCATTGTGTCCACTTTTACAACTTTTCGTATGAAATTTATTCTGAGCTGTTTTCCTGTCCCCAAAACCTAATCCAATTTCCACTTTCTTTCATCTGTATTTTGTTGTCCACCATAATCTGATGAGAATATATGTTTTGCAGCTCTGGAATGTGCTACTTGCTAGTCACTAATCTGGCACTGAGCAGGCAGAATATAGCAGCTGTGCACTTTACTATCACTTAATAATTATTAATGCTCCTAACGGATTAGACGGTGAGTGCAGGGAGAAGGAACAAAACAGAGAGCTGAAAGATGCTAAAACAGTACAGGTTGATTGAGGTGAATGATGAGAATCTCTGTTGGTTCTGTGATGGAGCCAATAATGAATTTGAGGTGACAGATGAGCATTGCCCCCCCCCCCCTCCGTCAGCTCCGGAGACCTCAGACTGTGAGTGTCCAGGCATGCTTTGTGTGCGAGGGACAGGATGACTTGGGAATCGGGAAATGCCTGGAATCTAAGGAGTAGAGTGGGAGGGCATTTTATTATGATAGGGCACATGCTGGTGAGAGGAGAGATTGTTGGCACAGATTGTAATGCTATTAAACCAAGCACATCTGGTCATCTGGGTTACCTCACCTTGATAATGTGGATATGTTAGAAAACACACACCTTAGTGTTCTCCTTCATGAAGCATGCATGCACTTGTGATCATTTGGGGCTTTTTGAACCACAACCACATGTGACATAGATTTTTCATCTGGGATAGGATTCAGCTTTTGTCTGTAAACATACATGCCCCAGGGTAGATGATGAAGTCCCCCCCCCCCCCCCCCCCCGCCTGGCCAGACGATGACTTTCCAATGCTGTTGTCTGCTCTCTCTTTTGAGCCACTTAAGTTGAGATAACATTGTCCTTTTATATAATATGTATGCTTGTCTGCTCCTCTCAAAAGTTGCTGGCTCACATTGTTCAATCCCACTTAGTGATTGGAGGAATAGACGCTCCCACGCAAAGTCTCCAAACTCCAGCAAGCTTTCATGTTGGATCAGGTTTGGATATGGCTGCATATCAAACACGTCCAAAGATAATAAGGAAGTTGAGACTTGCAAGAAGAAGCCTACATTTTTCATTTGACGCTGATCTCTGACAGATGGCGCTGCCATTCAGGCTCCTCACAGGAGCTTTTCGGGTCAACTAAAGCTATATCTTGTATTATGGATTTGATAACTTCTTTTAAAATTGAAGAAACATATGTTCCCTAAATTTTGGTCATGTCCTAGCTTTGCTAAGCCACCATGTACCCAGTTTTAATGGGAGGGGGGATTTTGTAGCAGCTTTGGTCCCCTCTCCAGAGCCTCCGCTGGTATCTACAGTACTAAATACTAATACTAAATACTTTTTATTGATTTTGTCCCTCGGAGGGCAATGACTATGATACCATGAACATTCACTTTCATTGCAGATTTTAAATATACATTTAAGATAATAGAGACTCACTATTACTCTGTGATTGTCTGTTAAACTGCAGCTGTCACCAAACAAGCAGCAGAGAAAAGAGCAAAGAGATGTGACTGATCTGCCCCCCCACACCGATAAAGACAGTGTGGGTTCAGATTTGATGTCATCCTTCTCTCTCTGTTCAAGATACTGCACCACAAGTTGAATCCTTCCTTATTATTAATTCTCCATCCATTGGTGCTTTAGTTAAACAACGACCATTGTTACCTTCATCATAGCGGCTATGTTTATAATGGAATCTGTCTGCATTCAATTCACTCACCAAAAATCAGAGCCATAAAGGGGTCCGAAATGCACTGTCAAGCAAAATGTCTTCTGGATCTTATCCAGAATGAAGTCAGGAAAAATATTAAACTTTAACATTAAAAACTCAATTTATAGATTTAAAAAAATCATTTAAAAATACACCAACCCTGATTCACTTTTACTTTTCATGGTTGGGAGTATAAAGATACCAAGAACAATTTAGAACCTTTTGATGATGATCCAGATCACCATGTCGACGGTGTAAATCTAATTAGGAGGGCAATAAGCTGCTTGGTGGAGGTCTGTGCTTTTCTATTTCTCTTTATTTTAAATCTTAAATAAGTCCAGAAATAAATGCTGCAATGGTAAGCTATTTTTATTTTATAAATTGATAGTTAAAGACCATTTTTAGAGACCTTGTTCCTTTTAACTTCCGGATGTCATGACAAATAGAAGGTGTACAACTCTCTTGTGTATTTTCTGATATTAAAAAAATCATATTTCCAATAAACCTAGTTTCATAATTCCACTATCATACATTTGTTCAACACCCTAGCTAAGAAATCAATAAACAAACAGACAAAAAACAGTCAGGAGAATGGAAATAAAAGTACACAGAGAATATTATTCAAAAACAGCAGCAAGATTATAGGCAAATAATAAAGTTATGCCACTATTGGACAGATGTGAAATTAACACTATGCATGTGTGAGATTCATGAATGACAGGATGCTGATGCGAAATAAACTATGGAAAGAAAAAGTCTTCCTGACGGAACCTTTCCTGGAGCGTAAATTCTTTGTGAGCATTCATTCATTTTCCGAAGCGCTTTGTCCGTCACCGGGTCACGGGTCATGCTGGATCCTATCCCAGCAGTGACTTCCTGTCATTTCCACAGAATACACACAAATTGCACAAGTCTGTTAATAAAGTTGTCTCTGATACAACAAGTATAAAATGGGTTTACCCAGGATTCCAAATAACAAGTGACATCACATGAATTGACTGTGTGTTAAATCTAATGCAGTAACTTCACAGTGATTGTGCCGGCTGACATTGTCTTCACTCTGCCACTGATTTCCACTAAAAGCGTATCTAGGTTGTTTGGCCTCTCCGTCTCTGCACTGTTGTGCAACTGATGTGTGTTGGTCTACGTGCGCTTGTGTGCGAGTGCAGTGTGTGTAGATTGAAGGCGGCATGCTGCATCATGTTGGAGCACATTAATCTGCCCCGAGGCAACAAGCCATCCACGTGTCGCTCTGAAATGTCTCAACTTGCCTCACTGCGTGGCTTTTGCTCAACGTTAGAAGGATCTTTCAAATAGATTACAATCAAAATGTTGCAGCAACAGCCCCACTGGAAACACTGATTGGTGTGTGTGTGTGTTTTTTTATCTGCTAGTCACTTTTGAACATGCTTAAATTTAATCTAGTAATGTCTTAATGTATTGAGTTATTTAAGTGGCTTCTTCATGACACCAGAGTGTATCCACAATCATAGTTAAAGTTTAACAATGCATTGAGGAAAGAATGAGGAAGAATAAAGAATGTGAGTTAGCTATTAGTCGACATGTGTCTGTGTGTTTGTTCAGCGAGCCTTTCCCAGGTGCTATACGATCCATAGGATCAGTGGAGGGGGGGGGGGGGGGGGGTGCAGTAGGCCTATACATACACACAGAGGACCAACACCACATCCCAACCCCCCCTAGAAGAGAGGAGGGGACACTCGTGGGAGGGAGGTATAAAGAGATAACAGATCAGAGGGAGGAAGGGAGAGGTAAAGGAAGTGTGAATGTAGCAGTAGTCACATTATAGCTCACCTCCAACACAAAGACTTCAGAGGACAGGGGGGCACACAGGGAGGCTTTGAATCAGGAATATCTCCTACAGAACCTGCTCATGGATGAATGACCCGGGCTTGTCTCCTTGTGTAGCTCAAGAAAATGGTGGGGCTCTCATCCACTGCTGTCAAGGGTAAGTGCTGAAGGGAAGTGCTTCTTGTTTTGCAATACTTAACACAGCAGGTATCTTAAAAGCCAAAGAAGGTGCCAGGAATGAAAAGACATGCAAATATCGGCAACAATGAGAAGCTGTAAACACGAGACAGGATGCTGAGGCATCAGGCGATGTTTACTTCACGCCTCGGGCATCATGCCATCTTGCTGAAAGAATTCAGGCACATTGCATTGTTGAGAAAGCCATCGTTGTCAACACAGATTCAATAGCGGAGCATTAAGAGACTCTTTGTGAGACGCCGTTTGTCCTGCAACAGCACTGAAAAGCAAAGTTGCTGCCAAGTGACTGCATTTGACTGTTTTTTGTGTGATGTTTGTTAAGAAAAGTAAGGTCGCTGTGAAGAAAGTCCTGAAGATGAAAAAAAAAGAGTAAAATAAAACCCACTCTCTATTGAGGTCATTACCCTTCATATCAGGGCATGTTGGGCATGTTAGCGCAGGTGCTCATCTCACTGGCAGTATTCACCCCCCCCCCCCCCCCCCCCCCCTCTACCCCTCGCCTCTGTCACTCCCTTCAAGATTTTGTGCAGCCTGCTTTAAAAGTCGGAGTCTGCACGGTTAAACAAACTGCTCGCTCCGTTTCATTGTACGCCTGCACAAACACACTCGGCATAGCCTTGCACTCTTAACAAAGTCAGGAATGTGGTTCGTGTTTAACAGCAATTGTCAGCCTAGTGTGAGGAAGTAAATGCTTGAGTGTGCCTCGGAATAACTTTTACACATTCCTGCTGAAATGGTGCACTGCCTGCACCCCTCTGTTGCTCCCCTCATGATGGTTTCTCTGGAGGATTAAGGGCTAAAGTTATCCAAAAGTTTGATTGTAGCTGAAAAAAAAATAAAATCAAAGTTTACCCCAGGATGGCTTCAAAGCAAAATCATTTTATCTGGCATTGTGGGGCCTCATTGACGCATCACACTCTCACACTGGTTAGCAGCTACAGGACAGATGTGAAGAATCATTTTAAAAGCAAAGCTGCAGATTGTGATCTTTTGCACCTCACATGTCAGATACTATACAGCAACTCCCCTTTGCTCAATTTGACATGCTCTCAAGCTCTTTAGAGAATGCTTTGGCATACCTCAATCACACACACACACACACACACACACACACACACACACACACACACACACACACACTCCTCAAAAGTAATGCCCATTGATTTCATTGATTCATTGCTAAGAGGTGTACATTACATTTTCTGTCTGACATGATGTCAAACTGAGCGAGATTCATCTTGATTGGGGGAATCCCAGTGGTGTACAAGGGCCAGAAGCTAAAACAGCTGGAACCGCTGCTATAGACACACAACTCACTGGGCAAGAAACATCCCATTCCCATGTGAGCATTCTTTCAATCACAATAGAAGGAAACTACACTGGTTAAGATGACAAAGTGGTTTCACATACACACAAGGGTCGGCCCTGTTGCTCTTGACTTAGCAGGGCATTGTTAAGCCCATAGGAAGACCCACCTCTAGAAAATATGTATGCTTTTAAGGAGTGGGAGTGGGAGCAGCTTGAAATGTAGAACACACATTGACAAATACGAGATACATCTTCCAGCATATCAAGACGTTTTGCTTGACATAAGTGGCAAGGGGAGGTTGAGAAACATGTTTTGCTCCAGCATCCGGTCCGAATGTATAGCATTCTCAATTGTGAGCCTTTTCTTAACAGGCACACCGATCTTTGGACACGACTTATTAAGCAAACCTTGCAATCTTGCATGTTTTGTATATTTGTGTGCCTGTGCTCATTCCTGCATGCTTGTTCAGTGCAGCGCAGAACTCTTCTCCATATGACCGTCCACCGGACAAAGCCTTTTCTGGCTCAGTGGCTGTCCTGCGACTGACCCCAACAAGCTGCACGGTTCATCGCGTTTAATGTGGCTAGACTGTGAAAATAGGGCCGTGAGCAGGAGAGAGAGATGGAGGGAGTGGGACATGAGGACAAACAAGTGTGTCAGCCGTGACTCAGCTGCTCTGGGCTTTTCAGACATTTTAAGGTTATGAAAGCTGAGAAATGTCCATTAATTAATCCAAGTAAAGCAGCAACTTATGGCGGAGATAGTTCATTTAGTTTAGCTTCATTGTCCCATCTTGCAGATCAATATGCAGCATTGAACTACAAACTGTAACGGCTATTTTTGCGAGGATACGACTTCAAATATCCGAGCAATACCTTGTTGGTTCACCGAGCCTGCACCATAACGAGGTCCTTCAATTACCCATGTCAGATTTGTATTTGTTCAGCCAAAGTGTTTTTTGCAGTTTAGTTGACATTCCTTCTGAGCATTTTAGACCAGAATTTATTTTCATTTGCACCCAACACTGTGTGAGCAATTTCAGACCTGCCAGATAAGATGACTAGAATATACTGCATGTTATGTTTCCCTTTGGCAGAGCCTTCCAGCGTCTGTGAGTAAAATCTGTGTTAAATAGCTTGCTCAAGCCTTCCAATAAGTGGAGTAGGTGAGGTCAACCCTTCTGAGCCACAGCAACCCCAAAACCGACGGTTGTCTTCGCAGCTTGTGCTGAATTTTCTGTCTGTGATTAAATGATTTTGGATTTCAGTGACCTTCAATTATTATTTTTTTTCCATTCATTCATCTTCTATGGTACACCCTGGACAAGCCGCCAGTTCATGGACAATCTTTCACACACACACACACACACTCACACCTTTGGGAAATGTAGCGTATGCAATTCACTTAATCTCTGAGTTTTTGGTGGTGGGAGGAAGCCAGAGAACCCCAAAAGATTTGAACCTGTGACCTTCTTGCTGTGAGGTAACAGCGCTCACCACTGCGTCAGGTCTTGGAGTAATTAGCAAACGTGTTTCCTGCCACCTTTTGTTGTTGTTTAGTCTGCCCACTACAGAGAGGGGAGGAAAGGGGGAGAGGAAGAGAAGGAGGTGGTGGATTGTTATCGACAAGCCGTTAAGCAAAGTGGCAGAAAACGAAAGAAAGACACAGGAAAAGCAAAGCAGAAATCCTCTTTGACATCCGCATGGGGGGTTGTTTGGACTATTCGGTCAGACCTTTCACCTCTTTGCTGATATACTGACTCCTCCCTGACCTTTGCCTCCCCTCTGTAAAGCGATGGAGGTGCTGGTGAGCGAGCTGGGCGTACTGCTGAAGATGCTGGACCAGGAAAAACTCAGCTCATCCACTCAGGAGAAGAAGACCTCCGTGTGGAACCTCTTGCAGCAGATACAGCCATCAGGTTAGGAAAGGCAGACGGATGAAGCTGTGTGTTGCAGACACTGATTGTAGGTGTATGCAGTGTGTATGCAGTGTGTAGTGGGATCCATGCCGTGTTTTTTTCCCTCACCTCCAGTATCAGGAACAGACTACATCTACGTGAACTCATCAGCCTACAGAAACGGCACCAGCTTTGTAGAATCTCTCTTTGAGAGGTTTGGTAAGTTTAAGTTAGAGCATGTCGTTGCTAGATGTGCACCTATCTATATGATCTGCAAATATTATGTTATATTTTTATATATTTAAAAAAACAATGTGACTTGATTTGTGATGTTTTATTTACAGATTGTGAGCTTGGAGACCTAAAGGATGTCACAGATGATCTGAAAGGAGATAAGAGCAGCCAAGATGACACGAAAAAAGAGGCAGGTGTCCAATACATGTAGAGTTGACTTAGTAAGTAAGGATGAAGGATATTGTACAATATAGTATTTAGTACATGCTGTCCATATGTATCTTTGCAATAGACTACTAGCCCTCTAAAGCACAACTGAGTTTGTTTCTTCATGTGGGGGGTTTCCCACGCACACATGGCCATGTTGGAAGACTTCAGATTCTTGCACCTGCCAAGATTCCTAATTTATGGTTCATTTTAAGGGTTTCATTCTGTCTCTTTGATGGTGTAGTTCTTAGGGTGTGAAAACAATCTTTCACGGTGGTGGAGGAAATCTGAGTCTCCTGTTTGTGTGTCTCTCCCAGCAAAACGGCGAGGAGTCCCTCGGCCCACACTCGACTGATCCCCCTCCCCCTCTGCCGACAACACCTCCGCCCGAGGACTACTATGAAGAGGCAGTGCCACTAAGTCCGGGCGAGATGCCAGAGTACATCATTGCACGAGGTCAGAAGCTTCTCTGCTTTCGCTTAATGCTCTAAAACCATAAAAATCAGTACTCATCATTGCAAATTAAACATAGTCACAGGACACTTTCAAAAATATTGCAAAGTACAGGTTGGAATATTGGGCGTAATCTTTTTATGCTTTTCGTTTGTTCAGACAGGCCAAGCCCTCCCAACTCTGTTGAGGATGGTTATGAGGACGCTGAAAACAATTACTCCACAACCTGCATAAATTCACATCGCAAGAACTCGTGTAAGTCGAGTTGCCCTCCCTCATTGAATGAAAACGGACTTTTTAAACTAGCAAATGACACTTTTACTTCATTGTTGTTCCTCGCCCAGACAATGACTCAGATGCTCTAAGCAGTTCCTATGAATCTTACGAGGAAGATGATGAAGAAAGGAGCCCTGGTGTCCAACTCACCCATCAGTGGCCCTCGGATGAGAGTTCCATGCCTCCTGCAAGGGACTGCCGCATATGTGCCTTCCTTCTGCGCAAGAAACGATTTGGCCAGTGGGCAAAACAGCTGACTGTGATACGAGAAAACAGACTCCAGGTAAGAAGCTTGCAGTAAATCATGTAGTCATCCTTTCATGATATAGATGCAGCCTCTGTAACATGATGTATGCCATGTATCCTCCTGTCTGCAGTGCTATAAGAGTTCTAAGGATACGTGCCCATATGTGGACCTGCTGTTGCCTCAGTGCGCTGTGGTCTATGCACCAAAGGACTCCAAGAGAAAGCATCATGAACTCAGGTTCACCTTGCCCAATGGAGATGCACTGGTGCTCGCAGTGCAAAGCAAGGAGCAGGCCCATAGATGGCTCAGGGTAAGGTGCATTTCAAAATGATACTGTAGGTATGCAATTAAGGATATACGCATCCTCAACACAACCTTCAAATGCTTTGCTGATCACATGAATTGGGTTTGATTTGGAGAATCAAACCTCAGAATGAAGTGTGCAGTTAAGGGTGACACATGCACAATGTCTCCATAGGTTGTTAGAGAGGAGAGTGGCCAGAATGCCGCTCCAGAGGAATCCGCGTCTCCTGTCATTTCAAGAAAAATGGAACTCGATAAGGTAAGGGCAGTAGGTACCCCCCCCCCCCCCCATCCCGCATGTCCCTGTTCTTTTTCTCCTGAAGACACAATTTATATTCACTGCTGAGGTGAGGAAACGTTGGTGGCAAGCAGCAATTGACCTGTCACCATCAATTATCCTGAACAATTGCTTGCCTCAGATGAGTATGCAGTCATCCCATTGCTGGTGTCAGAAAAAGGAAGAAGTATGCAGTGTAATTCGGTGTTAAGACAGCAATGACAGGGAGGGGGGGGGGGGGGTATGATGAGTGATGGTACAGGCGCATCAATCTTAAACCATACCAATCTGTCAGAACAAAACGCCCTATGAATGAAGTCGCAGGATATAGCTGGGGCAGAGGAGTGACTCACCAAGAGTCTCGTTCACTTACAGTCTGTTCAAAGTTTTGTCCGTGTTTGTTTACTTTTTCCACAGAGGTTATCTGCGGAAAGGAATGCATCAGATTCGGACAGTGTGGGCATCTTAATTGGAGAGAATGGCAGAGAGAGTGGTGAGAAGAAATTTTAACTCATGGTGCAATATCTTTTTTTTTTTTAAATCTCCTCCACTTTCTTCGCTGGACGGAGTTCACACACTTGTCGCCACATGATTCCTGTACTTGTCTATTATAAACAACTGGAGTTGAATAGCTTTTAAAGAATATTGTCAATGTAGGGCAGCCAAATTAGTGTGGCCTTCAGGAATTTCGCTGTGATCCAGTGCCAATTCCGATACGCCTGGACTTTCCAGATTTTCGTAGTTGTGATTTCGATACAAGACTTTTAGAGAAACATCCAATGGGCAAAACTTCAATACTCGACATAGTTATCAACAAAAACATGGAATACGCTGCATCCGCTGATGAAAAGCATGGAGCTGACCTTGAGTTTTGTTGGTGTTCATCAAACTGCTGTTCAAAGTCTCCTCTGTTTTAACTGTTTCATGTGTTGTGAATCATAATTTCCAAATGACAAACATTCATCTGGAACGAAGGTGACTGTTTTATCCTCCTTCTTTAATTTTTTACTGTAGGCAAGGTTAAAAGGGGGGCTTTTGCTGCTGGCCGAAAAATCACTCGAATCATCAGCTTCTCTAAGAAGAAAGCCCCTCGGCCAGGAGATCCCCGGATGTCTGATCCTCGTCAAGGTCAGTCCCTGCTTCGCTTTTAACATTCATTTAGGTTGGAAAGGTGTGAAAATGTTGGCATGAGATCACTTGATGGACCCACTGAGTCCATAAATGGGATTGTCTGATAGCAGTACAAAAATCCATCATGTCAAATAAGACAAATCAGGACTTTTTTTTTCTGAGAGCTTAACATTTTCTGAAGTCAAATCAAATTAAGAGACTCCGACACATACATTTAATGTTCATATGGAAACATTTAAATGTATGCATTAATATAATTTTTTTACACATGTTCCTAAAAATGTTTCGAAATATCTTGTTGGTAAATTGTTGTTGTTGTTGTTATGCTTGTCCTGCACCAAATTGTTACCGATTCAAAGTCCCTTTGAATGAATATGAGGCAAAGTAATAAAAGCTGGATGCACAACTCAACCCCATCGCACGGCAGCAAATGACAGAGTCGATCCAGCTGTCAACTCTCAGCAGCTTTTGTGAATTAGCCACATGCTGCTAGCCCCCCGCCTGCACCCGCACCCGCACCTCTCATGAGATTAAGCCTTGCTGATTCTACCCTGCCCTGTTTCTCAAGCATCCAAGTCT
This sequence comes from Brachionichthys hirsutus, assembly GCF_040956055.1. Lineage (NCBI taxonomy): Eukaryota > Metazoa > Chordata > Actinopteri > Lophiiformes > Brachionichthyidae > Brachionichthys > Brachionichthys hirsutus. The sequence continues at coordinate 11,073,200 of NC_090902.1, forward strand.
TATTTCCCTCCTCGCCATGCAGGCTATCTGTCGGTGCTGGTGAATCAGGTGTGGCGGGAGCAGTGGTGTTGCGTTAGCAGAGGCTCTCTGCACTTCTATCATGACAGAGGTGACCCACGGCCCTCTCTGACGTCACTTCCCCTCCACGGCTGCGAGGTCGTCCCAGGACTCGGACCCAAACATCCCTTTGCCTTCAGGATATTGCGGACCAACACTGAAGAGGCTGCTCTGGAGGTAAAATTCAGACCATTTGATTCTTTTTAGTTTCTTTTTTTATATATATTTCTTAAAGAAAATCTGTAGTAATCAGCATTTATTTCGATGGGGTTGATGCAGTACTCTGATTTTACAGCCATCGGCATCAACGAATAACAAATCACTCAATGCTCTCATCTACCTTATATTCATTAGAATAAGGAGACAGGAACAACATTGTTGAAAATCTTTTTTGTTCTGCCTTTTTCCAGGCTTGCAGCTCTGAGGAACTTGGAAGGTGGCTGGGTGTCCTCTTGGCAGAGACGGGCTGTGTGACAGATCCAGAGTCACTGCATTATGATTATGTTGACGTGGAAACCATTGCTAACATCCGTGATGCTGCTCGCCATTCTTTCCTGTGTGTAAGGGGGCGTGTTGGGGGGGCGGGGGGGGTCAAAGCAAGAGCACTGACCGATGCAATGACGTTAAGATCTCACACTGATTTCTATTTCACTGACCCTAGGTGGGCCACGTCCTCCAACTGTACGTCCACAGACTCCCGGACTTATGATGATGTCCCCAATGAGGACATGCAGGTGGGACAGCACTTTTTCAGGGCCAGTTAAATAATTAATTGTACTATATATATCCCTTTACTTTGATATAACAAGATGGGGAGCTGCATATCTCTGTATGTGCAGCTGTTGTGGATTCTGTCTGAGTATGACATCCCATATCAGTCCCCAAAGAGACACATCTATGAATGCTAGCTTTCTGTTGGACAGCTAAAGCAGTGTGGCCACAGAAGAGAAGCAAAACAAAGCTCAAAGAATGATCAAGCCGGTGACAGGAACCATCCTGTCAAGGCCATGGTTGTTTTGCAGCCTATAAAAGCCCCCCCCCCCCCCCCCCCCCCCTAACCCGTCTGAACCACAATTAAGTACATACATATCTTCACCTACAGCCACAAACACACAGCGCCATTGTTTTTGTCTGACCTCATCTTTGTCTTGTATCCTCCTGCATCCACCATGACCCCCCACTCCATCGGTTCTGCTCCCAGTCAGGGGAGAATGGCAGGCAGCAGTCTGGGAATCAGAAGCATCGCTCTAGTTTCTCCAGTAGTGGCTCTGGCAGGAACAAGTCGTTAGTCCCCCTCAAGCGAACAGGGTCAAGTAAGTGTATGTGCTTCATGAACTGCACCCGCGGCCAGAGGTTTTGGGACATCCAATGCAGTCCAAAATCTTTTCTAACCAGCTGAACTGTTTTCAGCTGTGCTAACATGATTGCAGAGGGTTTTAACGCAATGAGCAATGATCATTTCTGGAAAGGGGCCTCTATATGCCTCTGTAGATATTGCACCAAAAACCAGACATGTGCAACTAGAATAGTCATTTCCCACATGAGCAATGTATAGAGAGTATTTCAGATTAGTTTAAAGTTATCTTCATTGAAAAAAACAGTGCTTTTCTTTCAAAATAAGGGCATTGCTAAGTGACCCAAAACTTTTGGCCATGGGTGTGCACATCTCTCCCATCACATGTTTGGTTTAGTGTGAGTTTGGCCTCCTTGAAATGAGCATTCTGTGATATCGGAAAGTAATATTGGTCTCACAGTTCCTGTCAGTGCTTGTTTTCCAAACCTCCTCTGAGATTCTGGCACATCGAAGACTCGGCGCCTTTCAGGCTGTAACCTGAGATTTACTGAAACCTCACATGAAAGTCACTGCCTTGCCTTCTGACCTCTCCGTTTCTGTTTATATTTTATTTTATGCTTCATGATATTGCTATCCACAGAAGTCCTCGTTTTAAAAAAATAACACGCAACAGATTTTTTTTTGTGAAGCTTTTATCGGAGTTGTAGAGAACACACTGATCATGTTAGAATTAAGTGATGGGCAAATACAAGCAGAACGATTGCTGTCAAATGTTTGTCTTCTTCCCATAACCTCTGCACATATGACCTTTAACCTTTTGCTCCCTTGCGACATCTAAACCCAGACACCAACCAGTATGGAAGGTATGGGAAAACGAGAGCTGAAGAGGATGCCAAGCATTATCTGAAAGAGAAAGAGGAGCTGGAACGAGAGAGGGATGGGATACGAAACGCACTCGTGACCCTCCGGCAGGAGAAGAGAGAGCTGAAGGATGAGATGAAAACGGCCTCTGGTAGGTAGTGCAAGGTAGAACATAGAAATCAGATGTCGCACAATCTCTTTGTTTTAAATATACCGTAACTGCAAGAACCATGAGTTACAAACAAGAATCATTAGCTTCCAGAATTATAATGCAAAAGAACTAGAAGGCTTGCATATCAAGTGTGTCTGCACCCACGGCCAGAAGTTTTGGGACAGCCAATGCAGTCCCATAGCTTTTCTAACCAGCTAAACTGTTTTCAGCTGTGCTAACATGATTGCACAGGGTTTTCTAATCATCCAATGAGCAATGATAGCTGCTGGAAATGGGTCTCTATACACTGGTATTGCACCAAAATCCAGACATGTGCAGCTAGAATAGTCATTTACCACATTATCAACGTATAGAGAGTATTTCAGATTAGTTTAAAGTTATCTTCATTGAAAAACAGTGCTTTTCTTTCAAAATAAGGGCATTTTTAAGTGACCCAAAACTTCTGGCCACGGGTGTTGTCTTCATCCTTGCTCCGTGTCTGACGACGCTACACTCTGACCTCCTTTACTAGACGATCATGTGAGAGAAGAAACGCCTGTAATGGATAAACAAAGCATCAACTTATGTTTTAATATTTTAGTAAAATAAATGGATGTGAAAATTCCACCTCAAATGGATTAATTTCCTGTAGTTGTATTGTGCATTGGGTGCTGCAGGCAGTGGTGAGAGTGTTATCTATATTAGTAGTGCAGTAGTACTGTACTGTATGTACAATCTGAAGAAGGACGCGAGACACTTTGGTGATCCTTGTTTGTCTCATTGTGCTGCGTCGCTCCCTGTGTTTGTGCGGTGCAGAGAGGAGGAAGTCCTCCCTGAACAGGCGCTTGTCACAGCTGGAAGATGCCTGTCGAGCTAAAGAGGCGGAGAGAGTGGAGCTGGAGCTGCGGCTAACGCGGGTCCAAGGAAACCTGAAGAAGAGTCTGGCCGGAGGAGCGCTGGGTGCAGCTGTAGAGGGTAACCCCCCCACCAAGGTATGCTCGCTTGTTGCTGCAATGCGTTCATGGCTGACGGCCTTTACTTTGATAATTCAGCCCTTTCCATCGTCCTGTTTGTGTAGGCCTCCAGCAAAAAGACACACTTTGTCTACAGCGAGTGTGTACCAGTGAACTGTGCCTCAGAGATGAGGAGGAGACCTCCATCTGTCTACGCTTCTTCAACAGGAACTGTCATGCAGAAGGCCAAGGTAAATGAAACGACTCCTTTCTATTCTAAATCTGTGAAGGATAGTCTCGCTTCCTTTCATTAGATTAATAAGGGAACTTTTATTTGGATTTTTATTACTATTGCTATTAATTTTTAATTAGCTGGATTAAAGTATTCCGGCTATGCTAAAGGTCAATTTACACAACAAAAACCAGTAAACTTAGGGCTCTGTTCATGACAAATGTGTCTTTGGGGCCTGAATGTGACATATTTTGAAAAAAGATGATAGAATTTGGTTTTCAAAACACCATCCTGCCTTCATCGTGAAAATGGGGAAGACGCCACTCGTTAGAAAACAATCACAGCACGGCTTTGTGAATACCGTTCTGGTTCTAATTTGAAATTGAACGGTCTACCAAGGAGAGAATAACAACAGCAACAAAAGTTATGTCAGACCTTTTCAGTTTTGTCTGCGCTGGAGATTCTGTCAAGTATATTTGTGCACTTCCAGTGTGTTTAGGCGGAACCACTACTGAGCTGATCTGAGTTACTCCAACCAATCACTGTCCTTCCATATTACTTTAGTGGACCAATATGGGCTTTGCTTAATGTTGAATTAATTGATAAAAGGTTGGATTGGATTTTTTTCACTTGCTTTTTTTTTCATTTATTACGCTGCACTACAAAAACAGACATTGCATATTTGTGAAGCTTCCAAAAATAACTGCATTTCTCCTGAAAGAAACGCTAAATACTACTAAATCCCCCTTTTTGTATTTCTGCAGGAATGGGAGTCAAAGAAAAGAGCCTAAGAACGTTACTGTGGAACAGATTGGAGAAAGAATCGACGGGTGTGAGGATAGGACTGCTGTGACTGCGATTCAGTCCTTCCAAATATAAACAGAAAAAACAGACATTTCGCATTACTGAGGAATCAGGCTGTACTGAAGAACATTAGCCACTAGGTGGAGGTACATTTCACTGAATAATTAACCATATGTCTTCATGAAAGAACTATTCCCAATGCGAGGACTCTAAAGACTGCTCACCGAATGTGTCCAATTGTTTTTAATGTTTTTGCTGATTTGAAAAAAATAGACAATAGAGAGCACAGAGTTTGAGAAAGAAGAGGATGAGCCTAGACTTGCAGCAATGCAGAGGAAAGCCAGCAAAGGAGTGTGTTCTTTACCGGTGTGGAGTTTGGTGAAATGGTTCATTGCTAAAGTGGAAAATAAGAGAATGGAGTCAAGTCATTTTGAGCCTTTTTATATATGTTTTTTTTTTTTGTCTGCTTGTATAGAGTGTGTCACAGCTTCTGTTTTTGTATGCTTTATACTGTTACAGGTTTCATCTCTCATTGTCGCTGTAGGACCTGCGTGCCGGGGAAATTGAGCTGTGTTGTTAAGGAGGGGTTAAGGGTGCGATTATGTTCGCTTCTCTGCTGGTGTTGAAGATGTACAGCTAAACAAGCTCATCGTTCATGTGTTTGAAACCAAATGTGACATCGACCCTCTTTGACGTGCGCTCTAACGGCATTTGAATACGCACTGGCTAACAAAGTGTTGCTCGAATGAAAACCACATTTTCTTCTTCTTCTAAGTGTTTTAATCTCCTCTCTGATATGACTTTTCTGCTGAACCTGTGTTTGACTTTTGCACTTTACCGCCCTCCTGCCTGGATAAGGGATTAATCGTTAATTATTGTTACCAAACATTCAATCAGTAATTCATTTGTCCCCTTCAGACACTGAATAAATTAAAATGCATCAATGCGTTTTCATTCACTTGTTTATCCTTTTAATTTCTTGGATGTTGTTTTTTGTCATACGAACAGTGTATGAAAGCCAGAACGAGAATAAAATCTACATCAGTCAATGAAGGCAATTGAATGCAGTGCAGTGGATACTTTAAAGCTAGCAAACTCATATTACAGAGTTGTCAGTAAATACATGGATACAGGCTTTGCATTTTCAATTTGCATGCTAATATATATTCATAGTAATCCATTCATACATGTTCAATATAGCTTTGATTATGATGGAAAAAAAACATGTAACTGTAGCTTCAATGATCGCTTTAGATCCAGGCAGTGGCAACTGGTGTTTCGCTCTGAATGAGGAGGTAGAGCAGCTTCAGTGTGGTGAAATTAACAACGCTTGAAAGCGGCGTTCAGAGGAAGAGATAGTAAAGCCAGTAGAGGATATTGACAAAGAGGAACGCCATGGGGAAAATGGTGCGAGCGTGACAATCGATGTTGTGAGGATTTTCCACTTTGAAGACGGCGGCGACCCGACGCGATGCGTTCTTCACCGAGGACAGGTCGCATTCCTGTCCTGACTTACTCTCCTTCGAGCCAACATTTGTCTTATCGTCACTGTTCTCTGCCTGATCCGTGGGTTCCTCTGCAGTGGAGCCAATCTCCACGGATTGCTTCGGCTGGGTGGAGGTGACAACGGGGATGGAGCCGTTTCCATTGGATTCATTGAACTCCCTCAAGAGTTCCTGAGAGATACATAGATTGCAGTGTTTTCATTTTGTAACAGATTGTGGTTGTTGCTTTTTCAATAACAACCCATGTCTCACCCTGTATAGATCCTCTATGGTGTGATGCTGCATGGTGTAGTAGTGGGCGCAGGCGTACTCCAGCAGCGCACCGAAGATGAAGGTGAAGCAGATGCCCAGGTAGACGTCTATGGCCTTGATGAAGCAGTTGGCGTTGGGAAGCGAGGTACGGGCGCCCATCATCAATGTGGTCATTGTCAGGACCGTTGTCACTCCTGGGAAATAAACCACAGTGTTGGTTTCACAATATATGAAGACCGATGGATTTCTAATCCAGGAATCGGAAATCAATTCTGGTGACGGATGCGCGTGCGTTTAGATCCTCATCTCTACTACGAGTTCGAATAGGAGAAAGGTGATATATAGTTTAGCTGTAATGCAGTTTACACCTGATTGTGTGAGCTTATGATCAGTTCACTGCAGGCGTTATTGAGTTACCAAGGAGACGGTCTTCTTGTTGTCATTATTTACATTTTTACATCTAAGCAATTGCAAAGCATGTTGCATCATTTTTTGTTTCAGATCTTCATCCTCTGTGACAAATGACTCAGGCATCTGGTTACGTAACTGCTCCATGCTTCTCAATGAAGAAAACGCTATCCTACAACATTCGTGTTGAAATCAAATCATGCCACTTCGAAAGCATGCAGTTAAATTGTCATAATAGTTGATGCTACAGAGACGTGCAGTAAGAGATCTGCCGCTGACCAATGCAAGTCCGGGCTGGCACAGAGGACTGGCTGATCCAGAAAGACACCCAGGAGAGAACCACCAGCAGAACGGAGGGAACATACGTCTCCAAAATGAAAAAGAGCACGTTTCGGCGCAGCGCAAAATGCAACACCAGTTTGGGATATTGTCCTGCGAGGAGACACAGAGAGAGAGAGAGAGAGAGAGACGCAGTTTCTTCAAGCTGTTTCCTGTAACTCATGTAAAGGGAATTCTGGGAGTTGGGGTGTCATACCCGTCTCATACACCGCCTGTGACACTGATGTATGGTAGCTCTCTACGCTGTACTGAGCGAGCCGCAGTGTGTCGAGACCCTTCACTGAATCATTCCCTCTTGTCCAGTAGAACACCACATCCTGGAGGTTGTAGCCCCCTGACACACACACACACAGACACGCACAGCATTTGATTGTTATGATTTGATTAATCCAGCCTGCTAAGGTAACATTGTCTCTTCTGTAAAATACTCACAACACTGATGGTGAAAATGATGAAGGTGATGATGAAATGGTGGTGATTTATGTCCACCTACACACTTGGTGGACGGTTGGTAGTCACAGGTACTCACAGCTCTCCAGCTGCAGGGTGCACACCTGTCTGTCCATCGGGTACTTTGTCAGGTCCATGTTGCAGGCGATCGTTGCCGTGATTCTGTTGCGTGTTCAAAGCAAAGATCATCAGAAACCTTCAGAGACTCTCCTCAAAACAAAAGTTTCTCCTTTCATCTGATGTAGGACAGGGACATGAATTAATAGCTGCCCCTGAGATACAATCACGCAAAACAAACCACTCATATCTGAAGATTCAACATTAGTCATTTCTCTATGATGCATGAATTATATTGAGCTAGCTTGAACTCAAAGAATGTCTCCAGGCCTTTGGACTCAAATTCCTCTGCTGCTATAAATCTTTCGGGCCAGCAATGCTGTAAACATCTCAATGGCCTCCTATTTCTTTGTCTGCACACAGCAAACAAAAGAAAAAAAAAAAGCAAGAATAATGGCAGATTTTGAATTGAGAAACACGAATGAATAAAAAGAAGTTCAGTACAATGCAGATGTTAAATCGATTTCATCAAATCAGACCCAGTGACAAATACATTCTGCACAATAATACCCTTTCTGTCCCAAATAAAGCTGTCTAGTCATAATAAAGCTCCCTCTCAGTTTGGTGGCCGATTAGATAAGTTAAGACAATTTTTTATGTCTGCCTTCGGGAGCTGTCAATCTTCAGTAACGCAATGTGAGCTGCATTGAAGGTCAGGACAAACACGGAAATGCGTTGGCATTCCCTTGAGTTGTCCGTCTGACTCATGTTACCTAAGTGTCCCCTTTGCTTTCCTCTTCTTTCTCTTTTTTTTTTTTTTGCATTGGTATGTTTTTCTGTCAGCAGCTAGCACTCTTTCATTTTCCTCACAACGGCTGTGAGCATCACCAGTGCATTTTAAATCAATACAATTAAGCCCCTTCAAATTAAATGTACCGTAGCGCGTAGAGGACGGTGCCATTGCTGAAGATACGTATGAGCCGGTTTTCCACCGTGACGTCGTGCAGGAAGGAGCGCTTCGAGTCTGGAATAAAGGTGTCGGGGATCCAGAGCAACGAAACAAGGCGTCCATCCACACTGATGCTCTCATTACCTGGGAAAACCAGCCGGGAATCCCGCCACCGCTGACGGAGGAAGATAGTTGCTGTGTAGTCCTGGAATCAGTGATGTGAATTGGGATGAAGTTTTTATTTGTTTATTCATTTTTCCAATCATACACCTACTAAAAGAGCTGTATACCATATTGATTTCAGAGATGGCATCAATGCTAGCGATATCAAGACTCATCCCAATTTCAACAGGGCCCTCTGTGACACATGGGAAGAGTTGTAAAGTCAGTTAGCGTTCATGTCAGGGACATACCGATGCTCAGAAATGCCACAGCAAGCTCATTCCTACCGTTGAAATTCGGTCTAAGGTAGCGGTTGTATCCTTTCATCAGCTTCTGAATTGTTGGCAGAAGTTGTGAATCGTTCGATTCTGCCCAGTAGTGGCCAGGATACATACAGGCACGACTAAAAAAAGAGTAGAGTGACGGGAACAAAACAAAAAGAGGCGAGATGTTGGCGAAAAAATCCAAACAGGAGACACATTACTCTCATCGGCATGCAGTCTGAGCCCTTCTAGAATGTGTTTTTGACCTCACCCCAGGGTGACGCTTAGGAAGAGTAGCAGCGCATGCAGCCGGCCGGACATTGTGGTGCAGGAGCCTGAGATCAGGACCTGTGCTCAGGGGAGATGTGACAAAACCAAAGTATGAACACAACCACATACCCATCTGCAGCCTGCTCACATTTGAAGGTCTAGCGCAGCCCATCGGGTGGCAGTACCTCGCCGAACATCATCACAAGCCTGGAGCGACAATGCGCTGCCCAGCGGTCATTCTTATTTGCGAGGTTATAAAACTGTTTCACCTTTTCTGCCTCCTCAGTGCAAAATTCTGTGCAGAAATAGAGGTATCAATGCCTCTGTGTTCTATGACTACATCAGCCCCTGCTCCAATTAGCTCTCTCTCACACATAGACACACGTACTTCATAGACAATGTCCAGGCAAATGTGGCTGTGCATTCACACACTTGCTTTGTGTATTTCTTGCACACAGTTGTCGCTCGCTACCTCACGATTTACTTACAAAAGCGTCCTGATGGCTATAGCCCTGTTTCTAGCTCATCAGGGATTCCTCATTGGCTGTTACATGCTGTCACCCCCCCTCTTCATGCAGATAGATTTCACTCAGTCATCGACTTCAGGCCTCATTCCCGTTCAGTTTCATCCAGGTAATCTCCATCACAAATCTGTTTCCAGCTATTACCAAAGCAGGCATATATATATATATATATATGCCTGTTTTGCACACTTGTTACTTGATGGTTAATTAATACAATCATGGCTGTTGGTTAATTTGCACATCCTTGCACCAATCTCACTTTTTCAAACCCTTACATTCCACACACATTTGCATTTTTCACATGCACAATTTGATCATCTGCAGGTTTGTCTCATCGTGCTTCTCCCTGCCTCCTACCTGTTTCTGTTTTCAGCTCTTCTTCTTCCACCTCAGGTCACTCTTCTTTCCACTCCTTCCTTTGTTTCCTCCCCCCACTCTTCTTTCTCCTCTCTGTCCCAGATGCTGCGAGCAGCTGAGATTGGTTTCCTTCCGTGGTTACTGGAGATTTTATCCCCAATGTTCCTTCTGTCTAAATCAAAATCTCAGTTGCTTCCCCCATCCAGTCCTGGGGTATGGCTCCTGTTGTTTGCTTGATTATGCATCTCCCTCTGCCTCTCTGCACAGCTGTATTCATGTCCCCACAGACCCTCTCTGCACCCCCCCCTCCTCCGCGTCCTCTCTCTCCCTCTACTTGCGATACTCAGCCTCTCATCTGCGCCCTCCCCTCTTTTCATCACCACCCCCCCCCCCCCCACCTCCACCACTTGCGGATACACAATGTATACAAATGCCATTCTCCACTTTAGATTTCTTTATTTCATTGTCGCCCTCCCACATCTTCTTACTCTTCTTCCCCTTAATCCCTGTTCCTTCTCTTCCACTTTCACATCACCTTCTGGGTTTCAAAGCACTGTCGCATTCCCTTATGCCCCCTAACCCCCCACCCACCCATCCACTCTAACACACACACACTTGAACTCTATTCTTCTGGATAAACGTCATCTGATTTAGTTTACTCGGTTTTTTCCCCCTATCTCAATCCTCATTTCCATAAAACACACATATGGCTCCCATATGCAGCATTTTCAGCTACTCGTAGTCGCTACCATTTCCCTAAAACCGCAATGAACATTTCATTCTTGTCTTTTCTCCTCTGGTGCAGCTGCCAAATGCGGTTAATGTTGTTGCCTGACTACTGGAAGCAATAACTTGAAGGATCATCTTGGTATTGGTAATGATAATGATGCAAACACAAATAATGCCAGACAAGAGACCAGAAAACACATATTGCTGTAAATGCTTAGTATTTCCTCTAGTACTGCCGACACTGTAATAAATCCCTATTAGATATTGACTGCAGCAGAGCCTTATTTCTAATGATGTAGCCTGCCCCCACTGAATTCAAGTACATGATATGTGTGTGTATTTTGCACCCAAAACTTCTGTGTAGTTTTGAAGCTGTCCTATCTTCACTTTCATGCTCCGATGTCTACAATCCGTTAATGGTGGCAAGGAGAAATGTGAAATAAACACAATCTGATTTGCATCCACCTTCAAGATTTCCACGCACCGTCCAGTGAAACAGACAAATGGAGATGTCTACAAGTCACCGGAGGGGAGGATGTTAATGTTTGATCTGTGGGCTGAGGGGGGGGGGGGCTCATGAATAATTATAGGCAGCAGTGGTGTGTCGGACTAGTCAGTGTCAGTCAGCATCCACCTGGATGCCTCCACCTACCTGTCTGCATGTTAATGTCTCTTTCACATCTGCCTATGTGATTATGCAGTTTCCTCACATTACTTCATTGGTCCAACAATCTATCTCCACCTGTCTATTTCTCTCATTAGTTTGCTCACTTTCACTGTATGACACCTATTACTATTATATATTGAGTTATATTTTTATCTCAGTTTTCCTGTATTATTGCTTTCCTTCAGTAGAGTTGTTAATACTTTATAACAGATCTTCATAAAAATCTGGCTGCGACAGGTCGACGAGGCCTGAGTCTGGCACCAGATGAATCACCAGAACCTGATTAATAGCTTTCTGGACCAGGAGCCAGGAGCACCAGCTGTTTTCTAGCCTGTTATGCTCACTAAATCAAGTCTTCTTTTTTTTTCGCCACAAGATTTATGTATTTTTCATATATTCTGCTTTAAAAAAGTAAAAAAAAGTGATAAAGTTAACATTAATTTGCTAAAATCTAAATTTGGAGAGGAGGATATATTTAAAAAAATAAATGTCGATGTAAGTAAATAACCCAACGACATGGCTTGCCAACCATGGCTGCATAACTAACTAATGTTAGTAAGAGCTGATAACTAAAGAGAGGAAATAGGAGAAACACTAATCTGGCACCAGCCTGTGAAACAGAAAATCCTCATTTTATTATGACAAAGATGTGTAATAAGAAAATAAGTGCATGAAGGCTGACTGCTTTTAATTTAATTTAATTCAGATTTTTTTTCCCCTTGGTGCCAGACCAGATTCTGGTTTCTCCTATCGGAGGTTTTTAAGGCTAAGAACACATAATTAAAAATTTGCTGCAATTTCATTGAAAGTTCGCATTTACCGCGACCCGGTAACGGACAAAGCAGTTCGGAAGATGATCTCATTAAAATATCTTGTCTTGTGCGTTCACTTCCCTCATCGCAAACACATTTCAAACAAGAATTAGTTAAACCCAGATTGTGTAATCTGCCTGGGGTCCAATAAAAGTGGTTCAGGGTTTTTAATTGGACGAGTCTCATCCTATCTTCTCTTGACATTACTTGAGTTGCCACCCATCACATTCCACTTCTGTTCATCACGTACAGCTCCCACGTCTGGCTTCCAGACACATTTAAAGCATATTTTATTCCCTGCATAATCCATCAGTAATGGAGCCTTTCAGACACTCCATTTTATTTTATTTTCATTTTAAATGCAGTCATCAAATCAGTTTGCCTCCCCTAACGGCTTCCCGCTGCCACGTACACGCCCCCTGTGACCTTCCTGCAGTTTCGTTAAAATATTTTGCTCCTCCCATCCAATGTCTGCTTATTTATAGCTTTCTTCCTCTCCCTTCTATCTATTAACCCAGAATTCCATAGAGCATACATACATAGATACATCTTCTAATATCATCGTCTGTCCGGACAAAGTCAATTAAAGTTGTCTTTAGTTACTTTCCCATTAGTCTCATATCGCATAACCAACTTTCTCTGTTCTTCCCCACTTATCCACATAGGTATGAAAATGTCATGGGACAGCCTGAAAGGGACAGTTTTGGCAAAGTCTCTTTATCCCCTGTGACATAAATGACAAGCACTACATTATTTGATCCCTCAAGAATGGTGTATTCACAATTGTACAATTAATGTGAAGCCAGTACTCATGGAGCGTGGCAGAGCATTCTGTTTGGGACTGGGAGCACAACACCCTTCAGGATGACTAACCCCAACTGCATTTGGTGCATCTGTAGACTGCCTCAGTGAAGTCCAAATCATCGGAGCATCATAAACAACAGGACAAAACGATGGATGAAAGGAACCTCGGCTTTTCTGCAAAAGCAAAGTGGTAATTCATGTGAGATTTGCAAAGTGAATAGCGGCTGTATTTGTTTGTTGGTGAACTGCTGTGAATGGAAGTTGTTTTCGGCACAAGAAGATGCGATTGAAAATAAGTTTATGCTTTGAAAAATCTTCAGTATGAAGAAAGATGAATGCTGCACGTTTTATGACCCAAAAAAGGAAAGAAATGATAACAGGCCAGCTGATGTCTCCTTGCATTGAATTGAATTATCGACTTGTTGTATCGCTTGTAACAGTAAATTCATTGGAGAGAGACCCAGTCTGTAAAATAAGGCTGAATATAAGGAGATGAGTGACACTGCGGTGTTTAAGAAAACCGTTTCAGCGATTACTGCCGCTCCATAATCCTTTTGGATTTGTTGGTTTCATCTCTTGACCTGAATGACTCATTCAACAGAATGCAAAACATCATGGCTGAAATACAACTACGGTTAGATTTTTTTTTTTTTTCTTCTTCGGGGGAGGGGGGGGGGGCTTAAAATGTGAGATAATCATCTTTGAAAAATACAAACTGACATTGAGACTCTCTGAAGTTTTATCTGAAATACAGTCAGGTAGAGAGAATTTGCATGACTTTAACAGACTTTTAATCGGAGTCTCCAGATAATAACATCTAATTACACATCTGCCTCCAATCATTTATTTTTATTTGTTTTAATACTACCATTAATCCCTTTATCCCCAGGGATAAAACCATTCTGGCAAATACGCAAATTTAATAACAAGACAGTTCAGAAGCTAACAACCTTTGCCAAGGCTGAGCATTCGCTCTTCCTTGCCAGGAACTTACCGGTAGATCCGTACTTAACTCCCTGAATAGGGAAAACAGCTGTTCCCGCATTTTCTGTCCCGCTGGAAAGATTTTTCCTTTCGTGTAATCACTGGTTTCAATCCTCAATGTTTATCAATTTGTTTGCCTCAGGTCTTCCAGTATTAAATAAAGTGAACAAGGGTCCCCCCTTTTAACTGGATCAAAAATCTAATAGTTCCTGTCTTAGGGAAAATGCCCAGTCTTCTGATGCAGATTTAACAATGTAAAATAAAGGAAAAGATTAATTCCTGGATTCCCCTTTTTTCAGGCACATTAGCGCAAACTGCAAAACCGTCTGTCTGGACACATATTGTTATCCACATCACAACGGATATCATCCCTTGCAATGCATCGAGGAAATAATCTCCTGGAATGGAATCCACCCTCTGCTGTGATGTCGCCACATGCTGCATCCATGGCTGCTAGCACGGCCATTGGTGCATAAAGAAAGGTATAAAATTTGCTTGACAGAATTCGAATTAGTTCAACAATTTTTTATGTAATGACTCGAGCAATGCAATGACTATTCGTTTTATTGGGAACCACAATTCAGCATTCATATAGTTCATTTTGACTGACATGACATAAGTACATGATAATGTTATAAAACAGCAGATAATTGTATGAAAGCAACTGATACGTGTCCAAAAGCATTTGCGATTTGTTCAGAGGAGGGACAAATTGCTACGATGATGTGCAGTAATGACTAAATGTTGTGGAGGTTGAACCAATATTTATGAGAATTTTCATTCTGAAGACTGAGGAGAACTGTAGTTGATTTGATCATTTCCTAAATGGAGATGGCATGGCGACAGAGAACACAACGACCAAATCTAGATTCCTCCCGTCGATTTTCATCTCCATCTTCATCTCTGGCTTCTTCCTCACTTTCCTCACGTCTTTGCTGACGCTGTGGTTCCGACTGAAAAGTCTGAACAAAGGAGCTGATCGCTGCTAAAAGATCACTGCCATGCTAAACAATAGCAGTGAGCCGGATGCTGCAACCGATTCACGTCACACCCAGAATGCCTTGCGACGTAAACAGCATTGGCGACCCCCCAAACAAAACGGATTTGATATCTTATAAGTAATAATTATATATATTTGCCGATGTCAAAACAGTCAGGGATCGCTTTTAAGTGTTTAAAAGCTGACATTTTGGGAAATAAACGTACCCATTTCTTGTTGAGTTGAAATTGACTCAACTGTAATGTATGCATTTTTTAAAAAAGCGCTGACTTTGTTTCTAGTCAACATTTTGAATTTATTTTACCTACCGGTAGTGTGCATAAATCAAACAACTTACCTGATATCACATGAACAGCATATAAAATAAAGTTAATTTGTGAGAATGCGAGGTGCTGGGTATTCTCATGGCAATCCCTAAACAAGACAAGAGTCGCTCTGCAGCCTTGCTGCAAACCTTTTTTTTTAAATAAACCTTTTATCCTCGCTCAATCTTTTGCTGAGTGCTCCCGTCTGTTTTTATCGAGTAACTGAAGTGTGAAACCATTAACCAGTCTGGCAGCCCGGATCCCGCTGGATGCTGGTTCAGGTCATCTAATCATGCATCATTCTACCAACAAGTGGTGTAAAGGACAGGTCCGGGGTGTAGAAGTGCTGCAATGACGGTGTTAATTTTTACACGTTATAATCTTTGAATAGCTTTAGTTAATTACGTTCTTACTTAATTATTACTTAATAATTTTCATCCCTTGTCTTCAGACCTGCCTCACTCTATTTGTTTTGCATTAGCATTCAGATTTGTTGCCTGAATTCTGTCTTTTCTGGCACTTCTTACCTTTATCAAATCAGTCAACTGACCCATAGTCTCCTTCCAAAATTACCCTCGTTCCCTCGGGCAAGTCTTGTCCTTGAAATGCAGATGAGTGGAGTGTCAGGAGTGGTTATCGTCTGGACTTTGGTGGCATCTCATGTAGTTCCACAGGGGTGTTGGGGGGGGGGGGGGTGGTACTTTTTCATGTTGCCTCACCCCGCCAGCTCCGACGGACAAATGTTTTACACAAGGGACACAATCTGATTGCAGCTCTGTGTGCAGACCAAAACTAAATTCCACTCATCCCATAAAACACATGCATGGACAAGCTGAAGGACTCCCCCTCCCCTGCGTCCCGGACTATTTGTTTCAAAACGTATTAATTATTTAAACTCACAGACACAATACACACAATGGTGGTACGAAGAATTGATTCTTTCAGCACATCATTTATTTTGACCTTACATGCTTGCCTCTGCACCGAGTCTGTGCATCCTAATTTTATTTTGCCTCCAGCAAGGCGGAAAAATGTCCCTGTTCAGGATTACTAGGAACATTCCGAAAGAATTACGACTACCGAGGTATCACATGGTCAAAGAAACATTTCTATTAGATTTTGGTGGTGAGCCAGATCATGAGCTGCATACAGAATTCTGTGAAAGAAATAGGCACAATTAAAAGACTTTGCTTCTTAATTCATAGATCATGGCCACAAAGATTACAAAATATAATCTCATGAGATTACCACATGTTTGGGTAATATTCCAGATTCCAGATCCAGGTAGAGGTAGAGAAAAGTAATATTGCTTGAACTACTAGGTGAACTCTGATACCATTATGATTTCGATTCCAGGTGCAGGATTTTATGATCAAGGAATTATATTATTAGGGTCAAACTGTCATGCGACCGTTGCTCCTAGGGGCAAATACATAAATGGGGAAACTAAGCTGCCTTGATGGAAGCATCCAAGTTCTGTCTAGTTTTTAATCATTTGAAATTGTGCATGCGCATGCATCCGCACACACTGCGTGTGTGTGTGTGTGTGTGTGTGTGTGTGCGTGTGCTTTCTCCCAGACATATGTTATTCTCCCACTTGTATAAGCTTAAACATAGGCCTCTATAAATATGCCTGCATGCACACATGTTCTGGTCCTCATTTTGCCACAGGGACTAAGGCACACCAATTAGTACGCACCAGTTGATTTACTCAGGAAATGGAGATCAGCCTGAAGGGAAGATGCCGTCCGTTTCATTGGGCCAATGCTGTTGTCTGTTCTGACCAAAGAGTATAGCTGCAGTGCGGTAAAAATAATTAGGCACACCGATGGCTGTTGGATGTGCGATTACTTTTGGGCGAATTGAGCGCTAAAGAGCCACTTAATGGGTAATGGGCAATAAAATAATGATTTTTCTCACCCTTTTTATGGCGACATCTTGAATCGGAATTCAAAGTCATGCTGACATGAAGACACGAGCAAATTATAATTTCCATATTCTCATAATATGTATCCTAACATGCACATTCCTGCAGATGAGGCTATTTACCCTGCTGCGTGGGAAAATGCAAGCTTTATAGGAATGAAGCTTAACAGCCTTAGGTTCAGTTTATGTAATTGGATTGCTTTTCCAAAGATCTGTCTATCTGCTCAGCAAATGACCATCTGCATACAACCTGATTTTATTGCTGCAAGAACATTATTGTATCATATCCATTGCAAAAACACAATTTTCACACAGAAAATACATTTACAGATGTTTGTCATATTTCCCGTCCAATATGGAAAAAGGTTTTCCAGTTTGTGTGCAGGCTCTTTCTGTGCAGCATAGTCTGACTTAATAAATGTACTTGTGGTTGCATTGGTAATACAACTGTTGGATAACAGTGCTGTTTGAACAACTTAATGGTCGGCACTCTACTTTGATATACACGGGAGTAACAGGTAGACAGGAATTTTAGTTAATGTATTCCTTTTTAATGACTGTCAAGTGGAAGGTGTATTCATGTATTCCTGCTCTGGAAGCTGTTTTCACTCCCTGGTGTTTTTTGATTGGCCACACTTCTGTGGCTTTTTTCCAATCGAAATTCTCCGCATTGTTAACGTCTTTGTATATATCACCCCAATTACCAGTCAGTTGAAAGCACAAATTCAAATCCAATTTCTCCTTTCTGCAAAGATGCAATCAATTCTTCAAGTACGCAATGTGGAATTGCAAAGTACAGTACTGCAGAATAAATAACCGTGACAGAATCTGTCAGTATAAATGTGAGCACGTGCTTTAAATTCTTCATCACCCACATTGCACCATTACATTACACCGCTGATGCTCGCATGTTTGATTTCTAGCTTTTGATGTGACTATCTTTCAACAGTCGTGTGAAACTGTCACCTGACCAGGACAAAGCACGCAATTAATTTGTCATTGATCCTTGCTCAGATCCCCAGAGAGCCGCAACATAATGAATAAGCAAATGGACTTTGTAAGAAAGGCTGGTTCTTTTCTACTATTTAAAACCTTTTTACGGACCAGCAGTATTATAGGATGCATTCTGTTGAGGTGGTGCAATGTACATTGAAACCAACATTTAAATGTACCAAACTTTAAATTCTATGTGTGTAGACTTCAAAAATGATTATGAATAGATAAATAGTGTTGATAAATACAGCAAATTTTACAAAAATAATTCACGCAGTGCTCTGAAATTTAAGACTGAAGCATGCAAGTTATTGGAAGGTTTACTTGAGACTCATCACTGTAATTTTTAGCACAGTACGCATCACCTTTAACTCCTTTCTTACTTGAATTTGTCTCTCCGCCATGCAGACAAACAGAAGTGACATGAAGCAGATGTGAAACCATGTCATCGCTCGCCAATATTATGTTGAAACATATCGACTCTGACGACTGATTTATCTTGCGCATTTAACAGTTTCTTGGCATGAGCAGAAAGAATGTCTCACCCTGCCGAATGTCAGGCTAATAAAATATTGTCAATCTGTTTCAACTGCGACAAACTGTGAGCTGACATGTGGCAAAGAAAAAAAAAAAGATCCCACACGCGTGTCAAACAATATTTATATCCGTTTCTGGTTTGTTCAGCCACAACACAAGTATCATGCTTACCAATCTTAAAGGTTCAACTTCAAAGACATATTCAGTTAATGTACATTCACATAAGGCACCAAAGAGCTGCAGGGATATCCCCAACAAACCTGGGGAGTCAGGATATTTTATTAATTCTTTTGCCTTGAATGTCAAAGCGTTGTGTCATGAGATTTTGGAAGACACACCCATCTGTTTTCAAGCAGGACTAATAATATTGTTAGAGTTACTTACTGTAATCTTTAGCCGCTGGCAGTAACAGGCATGGCTTCAGGCTGAACCTTCCTGATCCAAAGCGATGCTCTCTGTGCTGAGATGTATTTTACCCGACACTGCTTTCTCCTTTCATTTGTGCATTTTGCCTCCAAGTTTGAAAGTGTGACAGGAGTTTGGAACTGTGTGCTATATTATCCACGCAAGGTATATTTCACATGCAAAAAAAAGGAATGACGTGGAGCCACAAAATAAATATAGTTTCTCTTGCTCTTGTGCGTTCGTAGTTCTTCATTACATAAAGGAGTATTACATGCGGTAAAATGTGCTGGAGATTATCAGGATTTAAGCAAGTTAAAACCTGCAATAAGTCTGTCAGACTGAATAAGCATATACTGACTCAAAAATGCATGACAAAAGACAGAATTATAATGAGTAGACGGTGCCACGACGTCTTGGTAATGCACATCACATGCATTTTTGAATCATTTTCAGAAGCTAGATTTCACTCTGACATTTTTTTTACGTGCCTGTAATCACATTACAAAGCTCCAAACAAGAAAAGCAATATAAAAAGAACTCATCGCCTCCCTCCCTCCCACCACCGACAGCTTCACATTATCACATCACAGCAGTTTAACATTCCTAGAGAAGTAAAAAAAAAAAAAAAAAGCTTATTTCTGGTCCTTCAGCTCGGCCATTCTCCTGTACCTGCCTGAAGCAAAATCTACAAAAGAGAGGTGCGTCTCATTTGGAAACGAGCCATTCCTGTTTGTCCTTTCATGGTTTGGTTTTTGGTTGAGCAATTTATCTTCAAAATGGACTCTGTCTGATCTAATTCTTTCTGTCTGGCCCACATTTAGAACTAGTTAATGGAAACAAATGCCTGGATTTGTATGAAGACTGCTTCCTGGATGCAGAAGATTTGATTGGGTGGACTTTATTGTGAAACACAATTTTATTGTAGAAGAAACAATATTCGATATAGCTTAATGTGAGTGATATAACAACACCTTATGTTACATTCCTTCCGTCACTTAGTTCTGCTCACCTACTTTTAAGTCACTCTATATCACATTATATAATGGCATGCTACCATTTGTCAGACAGCACGAAAGTAACACAAAATAGTGCTGAGGCTGATGTGGTGTGAGCGGAGGTTTGTGGGTTCAGAGGTTGAATCATTCTCAAGTGACCTCATTGTGACACAAAGGTACACAACTGTATTCACATGTTTTAACTTAGTGTGTTTTACAGCACGCACGGGCCTATAGTATAGCGCTGTAGCTTGCATTTTATTATTGTCATTACCTTCTGTTTCATGTTGCACGATTGCACCAGACAAATGCCTATAGTCTGTGGACCCTCATTGACAATGGCAATAAACTGATTCTGATTCTGACATCTTCAGAGTCCTTAGAATACTGTGTGCCAGACTCGGTGGTACATCCGATTCTTGTTCTGCATGTTTATGAAGTATAACCTCATACAGTTGTTTCATTTTCTGAGTACCTGTATATGCTTTAGTCCCCATTCTTCCTTCTTCTCCCTCCCTAACAGCAAAGCCCTGTTCATATTTCGCCATGTTTACTGCATGTTGACATGGAAAATATTTTAGGGTGAAATAGCAATGATTCATATATACACACACGCTCACTGCACTCTGTGTTTGTCTTCAAACTTCACTTTTCCTCAAATCGTGTATATAAGCCATGTTTAGGAAGAGGAGATCATTTACCATCCTTTTCTCTGGAGTCTTATAACACCAGAATGCAACAAAAGATGGAGCTTCAGCTTTTTCATTTTCATTTTGTGTTTTAAATGGAGTAACATGCTGGACATTGGCGAAGGCAACATGACGAGCATTTGAGTATTTCAGCATTGTCTTGATCTCGATTGTCTTAAATTTGTCAAGGATGAGAAGTTATACAAGATTTTGTTTTTACATTGTTGTCAGGTTTTACAGAATTTGATTCAAAGGTTAGTCATTTCAAAGTCTATTTGACAGGTTTTATCACACTTTATGCCAAAACTTCACTTCAATGAAAGCTTTGATCTCCAAGGAATTGTGCAAATCTAGTATTTTCTTTTGACCTCTGACAGGTACAAAAAAGGAAAAGAAAAATGTCATTCTGTGACTTCCAGAATAAGGGCTAGACACTTCAGTCCTTTCATCACCTGTATGCATGTGTCTGGAGTGTGTGTGGATGTTTACACATAACATCAAGCTGGTAGAGCAGAGTTGGAGCACTGGCCATGACGACATGTCTCCAGGCTTGACGTTCTCTGCTGCCGTTTACTAAACAGCCTTGATAGGACTTGACTGTTTTAGTAAATACAAGACGGCATGAGGTGTGTGTGTGTGTGTGTGTGTGTTTTGGGTTGATTTGGTACCAGGACAGTTAGCTTTCCGTTCGGGTAGCAGTTACCCAAAGCTATTCCATCTTATCTTTTCAGAGGGCTTGCAAGAGATTTACAAGCGGTGATGTGTCCATGTTCCTCATCCACAACGCTAAACTACAAAGCGATGCGCCAAACAGTTTTAGCACTGCTGCTATGCAGACTGTTCTTACAAGCCAAAATCAGTCACGCACAGCCGCCCTCGGATAATCGGTCTCTGTCTGAGTTTATATTATAAACACTGCACACTTGTTTGCCCTGTACTGCATGAACACATACATACAGACACGCGTGCAGATAAACAAGATGTGTGTGTGTGTGTGTGTGTGTGTGGGGCGGTGGGGGGCGGGGGTTCCGTTAGTTCGGCAGGTGTGTGCTAGACCGCCACGAGCCAGGCGGCAGGTGGAGATGAGGATTTATAGATTTTAATCATGGCTCTGTGTTGAGTAATAATTCTATTGCCTAAGGTAAAGAAGGCTCAAAGCTACAGTAACTTGTTGTTGTTGGATGCTGTGCTGGGTGTCGCTCAAGAAACTGAAGTGTTGTCAATAATTGCTTCGGATGCATTATTAAAGACTGAATGTATATTTAAAGATATCCCAAAACGAATTGGTTTCAGGTGTTATTTTCTGCTGGGAAACTCCCAAAGGCAGATGTTTTGCAAAAGTTGCACAGGGGCGTAAACTGTGGATGAGGTACCCATCCAAAATATAGAATATGTTCAGGAGAAAATAAATGACAGACAAGGGAAGTTCCAAAATAGTTGTATACTGCGTTTGGCGTTAAAATAAGAGCAGATAGTCTTAAGGTAGATCCCTCAGAATCTACCGTTTCTTATCTGAAAGCTCCATCTGGAACAACTCATCCTCGCTCTGACCCTGTCAGCATAATCCACAGGGTTGATTAACAACCGTAAATTTGCATATATACAGTATTTGAAACTGTATAAATACGACAACAGAAGGTGACACCGACTGTCGCTGAAATCTCAAAGACAAAAAAGAGTCAAGTAATGTTACTTTTGGCACAGAGCTCCAACAGCTTGACGGTGTAAAAGACCACTCTTATTCTTGATGTCGCGTCTTTTACCTGTCAGCTTTCAGTCTGAGTAGATAACGAATTTACTGCACGGAGGATTCTAAGTGCCGAGATCATTTGGGATTGATGCGTAACATGTTGAGACAGTCGTGCTTCTGATATTCACCACATTTCACTCCTGTGCTTTCCCACCTGAGCTGTGCTTATTCACCACTTTCTCTGTTTTTACAGCACCTGATCCACTCTGCAATACACACATTAAACGATTATTCCTTGGCACAGCATAAATCATAAATGCTGTCTGAGGTTGTTTTTTACTTTTGATTTATTTATTTTTACAAAGTATCCAGGACATTTGACACAGTTAAATCAGATATGACACAACTCATAAAAATTAACTTTATGAGCCATCCAAATTCAACCTCACCGCATCTCTTGAAATCAGTTATGCAAATTTGACAGGTTGACCCTCTAACCTCCAACCATTAATACACTCTGTCAATTTTATTTTCCTTTCTTTCTTTCTTTCTTTCTTTCTATCCTTCTTTCTTTCTTTCTGTGTTTATTGTAAATGATGGTCATGCTGCCTGTGTTTCGGGGTAAATAAAGGCCTAAAGGTGACATCAGTGCATGGAAGAGTACTGAAATAACACGCGGAATGACAACAGAATAAAACCACAATTTTCTATCTATCTATCTATTATCTATCGATCATCTATCTATCTATCTATCTATCTACATTCATTACAGATTCTGTTTCAACACAACCGAGACATACGATTTTCATGCTTTCATATACAGCATGCTCCTTTTGTTTACCGGTACATTGCTGTTGCTGCCGTGCATGTGACTAACTTTACAAATGCAATTTTTTGCACTTTCAGTCACAGAGGAGAGCAAACTGTGGTTTTCTTTGTATTGTGAAATAAATAAAATGACTTCACGCATGATTCATGTTTGTGCAGAATTTCCTTTGTCAGTTTTCACCTAAGTGTGCGCAATGGAAAGTGTCGTTTGATAGTTGTGGTGAAAATCCTTCTCTGAAGATTAATCATGACTCGGCATGTCATCAACTGTGCTGAGTGTTCATCTAACAGTTAATTCCCACTTATCTGGAGTTTTACTGTTGGTCTCCCGCTTGTAATAAAGGTGCTTGCATGCAGTCAGCAGTATCTGGTGAAAGGATGGAGGGAATTCACACTTCTGTGTAGCATGGAGACTGCATGGGAATTTGGGTTTCTCACTGTGCAGGAGAAGCAGTTAACGATCCATCACACAGAGATCAGGTTACACCAACATGGAGGTTCCACGCTTTGGTCATCGCTTTTCTGACAGGTCTGTTTTCACTCAGGAAGAACTTATTTTAATCTCTTTCAGTGGTGAGTGTGGAATTAGACCATATATAACCAGTTGTTCCTGCATTCTTCTTAAAAAGTAAATTAAAAAAATACAATAATACATTTCTAAAACCTTTTATTTATATTTTTAAAAAAACAACATACATAGCATCGCCATACCTTTGTAATCAGATTTTTTTACGACAATTTCCAATAAACCCACAATCTAAATGTATAACAATACACCACACATTGACATATTTACAGCATACTAAATGCCTTTGCACATTTGTATCAGACCCCAGGATCATCAGCTGTTCAGAAAGTCATCCTCTTATAGAGCATTTATTTGTACACACATTACATGAACAGTGGTGTAATTGAAGAACTCTAAATATGCTGTCTGTCTGCCATGTGGACGATACCATCAAAGAATCCCAGATAATGGTGTGTGGAATAGCCTGATGTCAGCAGATCAGATCTTGGGTCTGTTACTAATGAGTCAGATCTGATAGAGACTAGTTCTAGGTGGAATAAAAGCTGACTGAGGAACTGATAGTGAGGCTGACAGCAGATTTAGGGAGTGACACTTGCCATCCATTGTGGTAGACTCAGCTTTTCCTGTGGGAATCTAAAGCCTTTTTACTCTGCTGTCACACGCTATACTGATCTCAACTGTCTCAGTCAGCGCAAACGTACTGTGCGCGTGTGCGTGTGTGTGTGTGTGTGTGTTTGTGTGAGTGTACATGTATTGTCTTCACAAAAGCGCCTCTCGATAACAAATGTGACTAGACAGGTAAAAAAAAAAAAAGACAATTCCTGCCACTATTCTTCGACTCAAATTTTCCCCTCCTTTAATGTCTTGTTAGACTTCAGTCCCCTCGCGATGATAGAGGATTCCCGCCGAGCCCAGCGTGGGGTAGAAATGCCCACTCGATGAACTGTACTGGCTGAGGACGGGGCTCGAGTAACCGAGGGAAGAGTGGATGGGTGAAGAGGAGAGACCAGGGGGAGCTGGCACTTGTTGTAACCATTCCGGAGCACCTGCATTGGGGGAGTAGCTGCCAAAGCTTCCAGGCTGCGTGGGTCTATGGGGCCCATCTAAAGGAAGGCTGATCTGCAGTGGCCTGCTTAACCCATCGCCTCCCACCTCACTGGCTGCCTCAGCTGTCACGCCGGACATCTCAGACAAGAAGCTGCTAAGACAAGGCGCGGGACCTGACGATGAAGGAGAGGGGATTCGATCCGCTGTGGTAGAGATATCGAGGACGGTGTTGCCGGAGTGTTTGGGGCTGCCCCTCTCGCTGTCGCCCGAGTCTGGAGCCCCCGAGACGCCATCGCCACCGGGGAGGGAATCGGACTTTCTCTTCCTTTTGCGGCGGAAGTTTCCGTTGTCGAACATCTTTTCACAGTTCGGGTCAAGCGTCCAGTAGTTGCCTTTGCCTGCAAGAGCGGTGGATTAACTGAGGTTCAGTTCAGAGTTCACAACACATCATGGAACACAGCAAATAATAAATACACAAAAAAACACTGAATGGGAGGGGGGGGGGGGGGGGGTAGTCAAATGAAAAACAAACAAAATCAACACTTAGATTTTCAGTCATTACCTGGGTCGTCCTCATCTCTTGGCACTTTTTTGAAGCAGTCGTTAAGTGACAAGTTGTGCCGGATGGAATTCTGCCAGCCTGCCTTACTCTTGTTGTAGAAAGGGAAGTTGTCAGCGACATACTGGTAAATCTGACTCAAGGTCAGCCTTCTGTCCGGCGCCCCGTGTATAGCCATGGCGATGAGGGCAGAGTAGGAATACGGTGGCCTGACCAGCTTCATCAGGTCTTCTTGTGACGGAAGAGAGAACCAGCCCATCTCCCCTCCCGGGCCCCCAGCTCCAGCAGGACCCAGATAGGGTCTCTGCATTCCATAGTGCTGAGGAACAAAAGGGGGGCCGGGGTTTCCCGGTGGGCCAGTAGTAGCCAGGTATGACGATGTGTTGATCCCGGCGCCATTGAACCAGAGGTAAGGGTTCGGGGAAGAGGTGGCGTAGTCGCTCAGGTCGTAGGATGTCGGTGTGGTGCGCTGAGGACTCGGCAGTGAGGGAGGAGGATAGTAGCAGTCACTGTACATGCTGAGTTCAGGCGGCTCCTGGCCGAGGCTGGGAAACTGTGGGCCACATCGAGGGGGAGATCGGTCCTGCATCTCAAATGAAGACATTATTCAAATTTCTTCTCACCTTTTCTCACTCCTTTGACCAGGTGTCTTTCCTCTAAACACACTTCTTGGAAGTGATTTTGTTCACCTCCTATAAAGTCCTTTCCTTGTTCAGATCTCTGCAGGTGTTTCAGAGTAAGCCGAGTCAAATAATGCTTCCAAGTTGCAGGCTACTCTTCACCGCTTCTTCCTTGTCTGTTTGCCCTTGCTTTATGTCAACATGTCACCTGTCAAATCTGCTTTATCTATTCCTCAGAAAACGCCCCCATTCTCCTTTGATTGGCTGCTTTCTCAGGTGAGTCCACTGCTTTCACTTTTTTTTTTCTTTTTTTTCCTCAGCTGTCAGCGAGTTTAGTTCCTCCGGGGGATTTGTTCACCCACATTTAAATAATTTTCCACTCAAGCAATTAGTTGTGTTAAGGCTTGATTCCCCCCCCCCCCCCCCCCCCCCCACCCAAGCCAAGATTATTAAACAAATTTTAAACAAACTGAAATGATACCATATGACCAATTTAAATAACTTGTTTTAGTTTATTCTTCATTGTACGACTGCTATGTTAGACAACTTTGTTGTTGGAAATCAGAATAATATTGTCAGCAGTAACAACAGATGTTTTTCTGAACTGATTTTATTATTTATTATTACCAATAACGTTTTAACTCCATATTTTAACTTCTACGCAATGAAAGACTATACATATTGTCTACAGACGGTTTGTGAAAATTATTACATCGCTGTCTTTTCAGTTGAAGTTTCTCATGACGTCATTTTTGACGTCCATCATTCATCAAACACAAGTACGTCATTTCTTTTTATTGGCTAAGGAGCGATTTTGAAGTTCTCGCAGCAGAAACGCCACTGCGTAAGTTGCCCATATTTTCTATTAAATATTGATACTGATACCCGAAATTAAAAACCATTATTTAATATTTTAGATACGATTGTTTTCGACAAATATTGTTATCGCAATAATAAGTTTGTAAAAACCAAAAGCACGCCATGCTAACGTTTCCTGTGTCGCCTTGCCAACGGTAACGGATTAGGGTACGTTTGTTTTATTGATCGTGACGAGCCGACGGCGGAGCGGTGACGGAATCCTCTTTATCCGGACAGCTGTAATTGCTAGATGGCCGACAGTCCGCTGCCAGAACGTCCTCGGGCCGGCGGCGAAGACTCGCTGGGTCACGACAAGGACTTGGAAAGAATGGGAGAAGACGTCGAGAAAATTTCAGGTGTTTAAATCCACGTTATAACTGCCGACACTTGTTATAACAGCGTAGCTGAACAGACTCGTATATGCCCGATGAGATGTTGTTTGATCCCCTGCGTGTGTCCCTTTGCAGCGCAGCTAACTTGGATGGCTTACGACATGGTGGTTCTGCGGACCATTCCCGAGCTGGCGGCCTCCATGCTGAAGCTGGAGGAGGCTTATGAAAGAGGCAGAGCTGCTGTCGGGGGACTCCGAGACCAGGAGCCGGAGAGGAGCGACGGTCCCGGGCCTCCTCCAGCGGCTCACGCTCAGACGTGAGCCGGAGAGAGGAGCAACGGTCCCGGGGAGAGGAGCGACGGTCCCGGGCCTCCTCCAGCGGCTCACGCTCAGACATGAGCCGGAGAGAGGAGCGACGGTCCCGGGCCTCCTCCAGCGGCTCACGCTCAGACGTGACGCGGTTCAGAGATTGGTCTCACTGTAAACGTTTGGCAGTGAGGGTTTTGTTAAAACAGTTGTTGAATAAGTTACAGAAAGGCGTCAATGTTTTTTTTTTGTTTCCATGGAAAAGCATGTGTATGGGTTTATGGTTCTCCTTTTTTGCATGACATTTAATGCATCTCGATTTTTTATTTGCATGGACTTCAAATTGTATTCGTTTTGAAACTAAACTATTTTGTCAAAATGAAAAATAAAAGAGTGGAATGCAAATGCCTCATGTTGTTTTTGACAGACTTTCACATTTCCACGCCTGCTTTTTATTGTCCAACAGTTATTTATTGAAATGTTACACCAGCTTTCAGATTTGGATTTAATTGCATATGTTTCTACATGGGGATGCAGTTAAAGATAGGGTTTACGACTTATTTTTAATCTGATTGTTTTCTAGATGGAAACCATGGAGAGAAGCACAGGACAAGCACATCCGACCGACTACAGTGATCTGGAAAACATGTTGAAAGAGCTGGACTCCTTGTCTCGCTGCATGGATCGGCTGGCATGTACGTATGGCAGGTTCCTCCGACATGTCTGAAAGCATCGTCTGCCAAACGCGTAGCAAGATGACCGAGGTGACGGATTCATTTGCACAAATGCAAATCAACGTGAAGTCTCTGAAATACGATAGCTTTAAGCAGATTAACTCAAAACCAACTGCTGTGCGACATTGACATTATCTTTGAGGTCAGTGGTGCAGAGTTACATGATGCTGTGTAATGTTATATTTCAATTTTCTGATAGGTAGATAAGAGTAACTGAAAGATTTCACACTTATGGTTGTCCATTGTGCACCTGGATGCGAACCAGGATGTTTGTTTTGACATGGAGGGAGCCATATTTTATTTCATTGTGACGATCTTCTTGCTTCAATAGTTAAAAGCCAACGTAAGGTTTCGTTACGCTGAAAAAATACAAGAGGAGAGAGTGTGATCCTTTTTCTAATAAAATCTTTTAAAATGTATATTAAGAAAAGAATGGACCAAAAATAATTAATACAATTCAAGCATGTTGAACATATTTTAGAGAACTCATCCATCCTCACCTGAAAACCTACTTAAATGTAGAACAGATAACGATAGATCTGATGCTCGTACTGTTTTATGAAGCACCATGGTGGCAAATCCATTTCAAAGTTTGTACGATGAGTTTTTGTAAGAGTCTTACTTTGTTCATTTTACCAAGTTAGTAAACAATATATTGATAACCTGGCTACTAGTAATGTGTTGTAGACGATATGCCTCGAACCAAAAAATAGAGTTTAAAATTCCTACGGAGTCAAACAGATTTTGGGTGTTCGAACACGCGGGTGGAGCCGAGGCGAAGCGAAGACACGTCAACGGAGGCGGAGTCTACCCGATACCATAAAAGTGTCCTGAACTGAGGCTGTTGCATTTCCTTTCTGCCTGCAGTGCGCACCCATCTGAGGCAATGTGACCTGATTGTTTGCGTTGGCCACCCTGAGAAGTTGGTGTTACTGAAAACCAAAGACACGCTCAAGCAGGAGCAGCAGCAGGTCCCCAGCATGACCTGAAACCGGGATGTGTAGCATGGGAGGCAATGACTTATGTCTGGTGAGCACAAGTTAATAATGTGATGTTCCTGAAAGCCACAGATTAGCATACAGAACAAAGATAAAAATACCAAGTCCCACATGCAGCTTGATGCTGGACAGAGGCCTGCAGGGTGCAGCATGCAGGCAACATGGCCTCTGCACTTCAGAACTCTGGTCAGCGGCATCGCGGAGCAGCAGCAGGATGTGTAAGTGACGGGTAATCATCTCCTGCACCCCGGAGAAACGCGTATGAGGGAAGCATCAAGAATGATGCAGAGCAGCACAATTCAGCACCACACAGTCATTGGGTCATGCTAGAAGATGTGGACATTTCAGTTTGTTTCAATGAGCATGCTGGCTTCTCAACATTGTATATAATGGCATTGCGGGTTTTAATGTAAACCTGGGCTTCAGCATCGGCGTGAAGGGATGCTCAGCCAAGCCTTCAGAGCCGTCCCTCAGCAAAGTTGTGCAATTCCAAGGGGGAAAAAAATGTACAGATTCACAGAAATATCATCACTTTGCAAAACAAAATCAAACTAGAAAAGCACTTGGAGGAACTCACTCTCCCTATATTGTGAGTTACACCATAAATAATGGTCCTACATTTATTTATTTTATTGTTTTGAAATGCAGGAGCTGATTAGGTGAGATGTGTAACAGGTGCGTCTCGTTCAGATCAACGATGCCTCCGCAGCTGTGCAGGGCAGAAATCAACCTGCAGCAAGGGTCACCATAGCAACCCTCACTCATGGGGTTTTAATGTTAACATTTTATATTGTATTCCTGACTTCATTCTGGATCAGATCCTGAAGACATTTTGCATGACAGTGCATTTCAGACCCCTTTATGGCTGTGATTTTTGGTGAGTGAATTGAATATTACAAGATTTTGGAAAACAAAACCTCTATTATAAGTAAATGGGAAAATCCGGATCACAACAGTATCCACATTCCAGATCCGATCCGGAAGAAATTCGGTAGTAACTGTGTCAAATTCGATAAACATTGGTCAATAATCAACCGAGATAATGAGGAACATATTTTGAAGCTCCATTGACTGCAATGTTAACACCAAAAAAACGGTTCCTGGTCAGATTCCCAACATTTCCTGAATATGTCATCAAGAGCCTTCCATAGCTTCTTGAGTTATCTTTCTAACAGACAGACAGACAAACAAACCAACACAGGTGAAAATATAATCTCATTGGCACAGGTAATAAAATACATTGACACATTTCTGGTCCTGATTTTCTGTGTGTTTGTCCTTACTAGTCTAGAAGGAGGAGAGAGGAGACTGAGAGGCAGCGTCTGGCCATTATCTCTTTGACTGCCTTCTACTTCATGGCTGATCGCCTTTCTTCCAAGTCGGCAAACATGTCAACACTGGATCCACCATAAGGAAGAAGAAGTCTTTGTCCCAAACTCTCCCTGTAACCAAGGGAATTATTAAATTTCTTTTGCAACATCGCCATCTGCTGTTTATTTTCTGAAAGTACTCGAAAGTGTGAAATAGCACAAAAACACACAACCTGAGAATTGTTTGTGTTCAAATTACTTCCAGAAGCACACATTTTAAAGTGGCTGGAGAGGGAAGGAAGATAATTATATTTTGGTAGAATTTGATTTGGATTGATTTGTTCATTGTTTTTGTTTGGATTTTACTTTAATTGATCAAATGTTGTCATAACATCAGCTTTAAATCATTGTTTTGAATCTTATAAGATTAATTCAAAAGTAATTATATCCTCAGTTCTGCCACCTCATGACAACATATGAAGAGTGGGGCAGTGGAAACTTGAAAAACAACTGAATTTATACCATCTCAAATATCACACTCAGCTGGTGCAGACTGCAGCCCCCCCCTCAAACAAACAGGAAGCAAACCCAACAGACTCAGGAAAGGGAAAGATAAACATCATGCATGTAACAGGACATATTTTAAATGAATTTAGCAGGATAAAAACAGCCCCCTTTTTGGAGGCTGCAGCCAATCAGGACTCTTGGTATCTCACACCCAAGTGAGAGAGGAGGGCAGCAGAGAGAATAAGTGATCAATCACAATCAGACCCCCAAGCATGTCTGGGTGAATACATGGGTCCTCCTAGGGGGTCCTTGTGGGAGACCAGTCTCCACTCCGCTGTCCTGATTGGAGCCCCCCCCCCCCCCCCCCCCCCATGTGAGGCATGTGGACGAGGTTTGAAAAATACTGCTGCAGGATTAAACACCCCGTTCCTCTCTCCCTAGAAAGACACTATACCTTTTATAACGGGGACCAGTCGGGGTCATCAGAAGGCAGGAATGTCACTCGTCAAATACTGGCCAATGTGGAGCCACTAATGCACCCATTGGAGGGCGGAGATTAGAGGGGCTTCCAGTGGGGCGAAACCTTCATTAACACACAGCAGGACAACATGGGAAATACAGGATATCCCCAGAAGCAAACAGACAGACGGGAAGGACGGGAGGGAGTGATTTAGTCTGACAGCCTGCAATGTGACTTTACACTCACCGTGCAAGAAAATCATTCTGTCCACACTGACTGTCTTCTGAATGTTTTCATGAACTATATGATTTGAAAGTGTTGGCTCATTAGAAAAAAAGTAGACTCTTGCTAATGTTGGCAAAGTTCTTATAGGCCATCTGTAGATCCACTGGATGCTAATTAACTCTTCATTTCTCACTGAGTCTTATTTAATACCTCTTTAACTTAAAGACTGAAGCTGTGACCGGCCTCCTCTCTGTTAGATGCTTATACCCCCTCTCCCCTGGGTGTGGACCCCCTTATGAAGGTAATAGCCCTGCCATCACTCATTTAGCTGAGATAGGTGGCAGATTTATGACATGTCCAGCTGAGAGGAAGATTTTTCTGGAGATACAGGGGGTAGAGGGAAGAGGGAGGCTAATTAATGGATCCACAGACACAGATAGGCCAGTGGGAGGAGACCAGGCTCCTCTTAGAACTAATTGCTTTCAAATTTTAAGATAAGAAATGATACCTTATACGTCCAAAAAGGATTGGAAATTCTTTATTGTGAATTGCACACATCAGGAATAATAGTGTAATGCCCGGATACACTTTACTGAGAAACAGTAGCTCAAAGTTGTGTTTTTGGTTTATCAGCCCTCTCGGGCTCTGATGCGTCACGGTGATGCATTTGCATTGCCTGTGGGATGTGACAAAGACTTAAAGCTGCAGGAGGGTTCGATTAACAGGACAAATACCCCAACTCGGTGAAAGTATTTCCTTAATTTGTCTTTCAAAGCCTCGCTGCTCTTTGAATGAAATCAATCCGCGTTGACATCAAAGTGGATCAAGGATGGATCAACACCTTGTTAAGGCGCGAACTGCTCCATGTTATCCATGTAATCCTCTGTTAAGTGTATTCGGGCCATTCTTATTCTAATTCGCCATTGCGCGTCCTGTAATTAAAGATAAACGAGCATCGCATTTGCGTAATAAAAAAAAATGATGCAATAATTCTTTCGTTATTTACTGAACAAACATTCAGAAGTATTTACATTTTTTAAAAAAAGTTTATTTCAATAGACAAATCACAAGATTCATAAATAAGGCACTATAAGCTATACGAGGCGTAAAGGAATAAAAACAAAGTGCACACAGGCAGCAGATGGCTGAGGTCATTTGGGTCCGCGGTGTCTCCGCTTGAAGCTGTGCGCCTCGGCGCCGTCCCTCCTGGCGCACGCGTGTTTCACCATCACCTCGGAACAGTCCTCGCAGTTCACGGCGCAGCACCAGTGGAACTTGCAGTTGCAGTTGCTCACCACCTCCGTGCGCGTCTCCTCCACGCGTAAACCGCACTCGTGGCACAATCTGCGACAGCTGCGCCGCTCCCACTGGCTCGAACCCTCCCGGTGCTGCACACACTCCCGACCCTCGGTGCCGTGTAACCCAAAACTGAGGTTCTTCTTACAGAAGTCCGGGGACTCCTCCAAATAGATGAGCTCCGTCTGCGCGATGCTGCCGAACGCGTCCAAGATGGCACCTCTGTTGTCCGCGCTGTTGCCAGCCCGCATGCGCTTTTGATCGACGGCGAGTTTCTTGGCTTGACTGTACTTGATCTTCAGGTAGTTGCCGATCTCTCTGAAATCCGACAGCTGCGTCCAGCACGTTTGGACGCTGCAGCTTTCAGACATGCCGTGGCATCTGCAGGTGCGCCGCATCGTTTCTTTCACCGCCTGTGGGAGAAACCACGAAAGGCGTTGTCACTGAAGACAAGGTTAAAACTGCGGCGCAGGTAAACGCGTGTTGTTAAGACGCAACTCACCAGCCGACCAGCAGCGTTGTTGTGCAAGTTTACAGCCGCCCTGGAGTCCTGCCCCGTCTCTTGCGCGTCCACGTACTGTCTGGAGATCCTCTCTCCGAAGTCCACATTATCACTGCAGCCTCCCCACAACCAGCCTCGACCTCCTGGATGCACGATAATGAAAGTTCAACTATAAAAAAATCAGATCATCCTTTTAATGGGTATATCAAAAACACACATCAGAATCCGATGAACGTATATCTGAACGAGAACCTCACCAATTTTCCCATTCTTGGAGACATCGCAGCCGCAGTTGTCCAGTTCTCCCAGGCTACAGTTCCTGGTCAGCGTGTGCATGACCCCCGCCGCACTGATCGCATGCACAAAAGAAGTCTCTCTGGTCGCTGTCACGCACGGGACAGAAATTGGTTGTCAACTTTGATATCTCATTCGTGATATAAGCTTCAAAATGTGTGTGATTATTGTCAGTTTTTGGTGCAACGGGATCCGAGGCGCAATGAAAATGCGTGAAATAAATGTAACTAATAACAATGTCATATTTATTTAAGTGCGTAAAGTAAAACTCCAAATAATATAACGCGCAATCTCAACCTACCGCGTCTCAGTCCTTTGAGCTGGGTTGCGCTGTCGGGACAGTTCCATCGATCCCACGCAAACTGGTGTTTGCACTCCTCCATCCCGCTCTGCGTGCCCATTTGTACGCTCCTTGCATACGTTAGAAAGGCCTGCATGGAGAGGCAGTGAAATTTGGTTTCAAAAATTAATTATGCGATAATAATCCCACCCACCAAATATCGTTGCGCTTACCTTGGGTCCCGTCATGAGCAAGTTACTGGCAACCCTGAGAATAAGATAAAAAAAAAAAAAATAGAATAAAAACAATTAAGGAATGAGGTCATTTACCTGAAGTGTAGAGAAAATAATTCAGGAAGCAGTGTCTTACCAAGCTTGTCCCAGACATAACAGCTGCAAGAGTAAATATATTAAATGTATCATGTCCATCGCCCTAACGGTTAAGAGCTGGCCTGACCCTGCGTGCTGCAACTTTCTCCGTTATCTGGATGAAGAACAAATGGAAGTCTTGTGTCATTGTCCCTGCTGGGGTCCGAGATTGCTGATTGGTTGATGAGTTCAGGAAACGCCTCGATGCGAGCTTCAAAGAATGCTATTAGGCGACAGTTTATTTATTTCCTATATAAGACCAGATGCGAATATACAAACAATAATGATAATTCGGACAAATCGGATTGAGTCGCGTTTATTGTATAGAAAAAATATTCATTAGGTATCATGTATGTTTCAAAATACATATAAAGTCCAAGACAATTATCAATTGTCTGAGAGTTCAGTCCTTTGCAACGAAATATGACGTATATGTACAGAAACAAGCCAAAAAGATAAAGTGCATTAAAAAAAACTTCATATGTTTTAACCCAGAATGAAAATAGTATTGTCAGACACACAACAATACGCATCGGTGTCTCTATTGTCTCATGGAGTTCAAAGATCCTGATGCGCCAAACGGCTCAGGTCCGGCGCGCGCGTTCTCTGCGCCTTATTTTAATAGTGTGCGTTTTTCTCCCGCTTTTTTTACGCACGCAGTAATATTTCGTCACAGTTTGCCTGCATTTGTCACACTTTACTGTGCAGCACCAGTGGAACTTGCAGTTACAGCTGCTCACAACCTCAATGCGCTTCGCCACCACTCTGAGGCCACATTCATGGCACAGCCTGCGGCAGCTCTTCCTCTCCCGCTGCAGGGACGTGCTCTTGTCACCCTTCAGACACTCTCGCCCCTCCGTGCCCTGAAATTCGAGGCTCTGGTTCTTGACGCAATAATCCGGGGAATCCTCCAGGTAGATGAGCTCCGTTCGAGCGATACCCCGGAACGAGTTAGCAATGCCCCCCCTGTTGTCCGCGCTGTTTCCAGCTCTCGCTGGCTTCTTGTCCAGGTCCAACTTCTTTGCGTGATTGTATTTCATTTTCAGGTAGTTGCCCACTTCTCTGAATTCGGCCAGCTGCATCCAGCAGGTCTGGATGCTGCAGCTCCCGGACACGCCGTGACACTTACACGCTCTCCTCATTGTAGCTTTGATTGCCTGTCAAGAAAGCTCCAGTTCAACATGCGTAAATGCCGCAAAGTGGTGAAATAACTCTTGATTATACATTAATAATAAAGTTATAATCTTACCAGTCGACCTGCCTCGTTGTTATGTAGGTTGACTGCAGCGCGCGAATCATGGCCACCTTCGAGCGCGTCAACAAACTGCTTGGAGATCTTTTCTCCAAACGCCACATTATCGCTACAGCCTCCCCAAATCCATCCCCTCCCACCTGTGGATCCAGACATGCAAATTGTTGTCAGAATTGGAGTCAGGTTGAATCAATTTGTGAATCTATAGAAAGGAGATGCACCTGTTTGTCCGATTCTGGAGTCATCACACCCGCAGTTATCCAAGTCTCCCATGCTGCAGTTCTTGGTGAGTGTATACATCACCCCCGCCGCGCTGATGGCATGGACAAAGGACGTCTCCCTTGTAGCTACAATAAGAGACAAGGTCTTACTTTTCAATGTTGTTTGGTAAAAAAAAAAAATGTTGCAATGGTACCGCTCAAATTCGGTGCGTAAACCGTGCGTAAAGGCAGCACCTGTGCGTAAAACGACAATAAAGATAGATAATAGAGTACACTGCTTTCAGTTAAGGT
The DNA here is from genome assembly GCF_040956055.1 of Brachionichthys hirsutus. Lineage (NCBI taxonomy): Eukaryota > Metazoa > Chordata > Actinopteri > Lophiiformes > Brachionichthyidae > Brachionichthys > Brachionichthys hirsutus. The sequence goes on from NC_090902.1 coordinate 11,109,440, forward strand.
GTGTGCGTCCTGTCCTGCATGTAGACTCGGCCCCTGCCGCATGTCAGCATCCTACCTCTTCGAATGCCGTTGTGCGTCGATAATTGAAGCGTGTTCTCTGGGCAGTTCCACTTCTCCCACGCGAACTGAAGTTTGCACTCTTGCATTCCACCCCGTGCGCCCAGCTGCACACTGCTGGCATATGTCAGAAACGCCTTGGTAGGGAAAGGGGGGGGGGGGGGGGGGTAGTTGCATGTAACTATATAATTTTGATGAAGAATATGGTGTTGCATTTGTTTTACATGAAATAGAAGCGCATATATAGGTCAAGCCAAAATGTATTTACCTTAGGTCCAGTCATAAGGAAATTGTTCACCGACCTATGGAACGACGATAAAAAAAAAAAAGCCACATTAATGCCCGAATCAGCAGGAATTTTTTTTTTTAAATAAGGCCTCTGAAAATAGGCGACATACCACGATGACGCACGATGAACACGACAGGACATGAACAGCGTCATGACTGTAACGAGATTCAAGCATCCCATGGCAGCTGTATTATATCCCAGAGGTGAGTATACCAGCAGACAGCGGGGCGAATGATGCCGGACGCAGCCCTGGAGATACTTATATATGCTCGTGCACCTTTGATTGGCAGATTTGTCTTGCAGGTAACGGTTCGCTGTGAAAATGCGTCCACGACGGCAAGGATGCCGCGTCTTATAGCCGTGGGCGCGCATTACTGCACTTCAAAGACAGACGGATAAACAACCCTTCATTCATTCACCTGTTGTTCCCATGGCTGTAATCCTGAAACATTTTCCCTGCATGCAGGAAACGATGGAAAACCGACGAATCAAATCACATATGCATCATCCCGCTCATAATGCGGGACGAATATGACAAATAAAGCAATAATGAAAATTACGGAAACTGTTTTCTTTACATTTCAAGTGAAATGAAAAATATCAGAATGTTGTATAAGTATACTTGATACGTGCTGGAAAAGCTTCAATAATATTATTGATGTGTGAATAGTACAGTGATTTTTCGTAAACTTTACTTAAAGTTAAATACTTGAAGGGCATTAAAGTTAAGACCCTTGTATTATTATTATTTTAAATCACCACAATTCTGCACGAAAAGCTTGTAATTCCCTCTGAGCGTAGCTGGAAACATTTGGAAAACGGCACCAGCGTCCCTGTGGGAAAGGCAGCGACTCCAAAGTCATAAAGTCTTTCAGGAGCTGACGGCATAGTCATGTAAATACTTCCTCACACATCGGCGACATTGGCATCGTCGTGATAATAGGATAATAGATGTTTCTCATGGGAAACAAGTTGGTGTGAAAACAGTCTGGAATTTACAAGAGTGTATATACGGGCAAACAAATACACGTTTTTCTGTTAGATCCATAAATGGTCAGTGCGAATATCGGACCTTTCTGTTCGACATGGGGTTTGACTTTTGGCAAAGCCTATTTTAAATCTCTGGGGCTGATCCAGCGGTTTTCTGTTGATGACCTTCATTAATCTATATAGAGCCCGAAATTGGCCCATTATCGTTCCAGTTTCTGTCCATATAAAACGGATGATTGAATGGCAGAGACGTTTCGAACTTGTTGATTAACAATGCCGTTTTATAATTAAATCGCTTTGCACTTTCTCAAATTCCCGTTAAACCACTCAATGTTTTTTTAAACACCAATTCACTCAACACGACGAACAATGGACGGAGGGCAGGGTGAATCCTCTCCCACGACGAACAGGTCTATGAGGATAATCCCAGATAATCACTTACAAGTGGGACTGAAACCGGGAGCCCCTCACGGCCTGCAGGGCCAGAGATCAACACAACTGGACGTCCCATCATTTAGCTGCACGTTTATGCGTGACGATAGATCTCAACAAATAACGTGTTATATGTATAAAGTCTATTATTATTATTATTATTATTACTATTAATAGAAGAAGAAGGCGGCTTCAGCCTATTCCTTTTTCGTTTGCGGAGTTCTTATTTTGTAACTCAGCATACTGAAGATTGTAACCGCAGTAAACTGTGAATGCATTCATTCAAATTATATTTCTTGCAATTTAAAATTGGATTATGTGTATTCGAGCTAAACGTCGCAGTTTGCAAAATGAAGAACAGCAGGGTCGGTGCGCCTTTGAATTTACGCTATATGCTTAGAATAACATGAAGTAAAGAGCTGCGTTAATTCAATAGCTGGGACACACAATTCAGACACGTTAGCCCGATCAATGACTTGATTAACGGCGGTGCCAAGGTGAGAGAACTAGAGCAATAAAGGCTCCGGAGGTGGCGGGCTTAACAGGCAGAGGACGGTTGGCAGGACTGGTGACGCCAAATAGATATCAGTCAGACAGAGACGCGGCGCGCATTTCAAATGGTTACTGCAGCAAATTGCGAATTTAAAGAAATATTACGCAATAATAATATGTTTTAGGCCATAGGGAATTTGTCATTCGTGCAACATTTCAGAAATAAATAGTGTAATAATCTAAATTTAAAGTTGACATAATTGTTTTGAAATATTATTTCATTATTCCATCATATAGTGATTTTTGCAAATTAATTTAATACTTCTTTAAAATTCATTTTTTAAAATTCTCTCGAAGCACAATATTTTGGATGGATTTCGTCACCTTTGGCGAAGATTCCCCGCCCCCTTTCTCCGTTGTCCAATCAACTTCCACAGGCTCGAACATGCTCAGCAGTTGCTATGAGAGGATGAGAGGACGAGACGATAATCAGTCAGAGCTCGAAGGGCACCGAACAGAAATCCACAACACTCTTCATATCCTCCTGTCTTCAGATAAATGTTTCATTACCTCTTTATTCTGACAGTATTATCTTAACAATAAATCATTTTATTAATCACGTCCCGATTCCCTACGACCCCTTGGTGAGGTCATCAACATATTTTAAAACACCAAAGGTAAAACTATTCATCTGACAAACTGGAATTAGAGGAAGGTTTTGTATTATTTATTCATTCACACACTTGTTTATAATGGATCAATGATGCTTCCTAGATATTTTCCTGTCCATTAATAAACCACAATTGGTTCCATGAGTCGAATATCAAGATGAAACATTCAAAGCTTGCGGAGCGGCTTGCATATAGCTTAAAGGTCTCAGTGAGGTGTATTATATACTGTGCTGCTTCTACCCTTATGTAATATCAATTACAAACTGAAAAGTTAGTTATGAGTATTTCAAAATTTTCAAGCCATTTAATGACATGATAATCTCTATTCTTACATATGTATAAAATATAGCACAACATTGATGCATAGAAGTCAATATGACCAGTCATACTAGTTTAATGCTGTTTAAAATGTATTTTGACTGCTCTTCTATACTTTTAAAATTATTACATGCTTGGATCTCATAAAAGATCCCTGGAATCAATTTATGACAGAGTATTTTTTTTCTTTAATGTTTGTTACCTTGCCAACAGGCGTTTGAGGAAATCAATGGACAACTCATGTTTGTTTGTCTGTGACAGGTCAATAAATTTCCATAGGGATGGATGTGCAAAGGAAAGCAGCCTCTTTTTAATATGGGAAAAACACCACTATATACACAATCAGCAAGTTAAAATACAAATACAATGTTAAGGACAACTCATGATGATCCATTATGTGCAATTAAATCCAAATGTGGATTAAATCTGAATCTTAATCTGGACCTGGGGGGGATTGAAATATTTAGGAAGGTAATATGATCACTGTTATTTGTAGCATAGAAGCAGGAGAGGCATGGAAGTACAACGACTGTGTGGCTGAGATGGATTCATACGTCATTGAAATTGATTTCATGTCTCGGTAAAATGTGAGATTTGCCAGTATGAAAAATGATATTTTGTTGATAACTTGTAAAATACTGATTCCAGCCTTGACTTGTCTTAAACGCTAGCTTGAATTATCAGCCAGTTTATTACAATAAAGTTACATGTGTCACCAACCCTGATTCTTAACTGATCCTTCCAGTGAACTACAATCAAATATGGCTTGTATGTGGTATGAATGATGGACTTTTTAAATGCCATACACACAAGGAGTATGGATTGGAGTATACAAATTCATGACGTTTGATTTACGTAACTTTAATTTAAATTTGCAAGCAGTCCATGCTCATAAACATTGTGTGTATTTACTCCATGTCCGTACAGAATGAGTCCATCCCTCATGTGTTAATGAAATAATGTGCACAGGTATACAGAAAGGAGCCGGTAATATGCTCAGGTCCGACTGGTTCATTCATATTTATTTCATAAAGAAAAGTAAAAAGTTTAAGAAATCATCCCACATGATTAAACATCCATTGCTTTCATAGTCCCCCCCCCCCCACCTCCCTCTTCTTAGCCTGGATGCCTGCCTATCTCTCTGAACGACGTCCTCACACCATTTCCAGTTTGGCAATATTGGAGACATGTGAGCCATAGGCTACCAGTCTGAGATAGGCACCCATTCTAAAAGACCCCCCCCCCCTCCCTCCCAAGCAATGAGAGAACACCACAGGTCAGGGAGTATACTCTTACTGCACCCCATAGGGTGCCCCAAAGCACCCTTATCTGAAGACAACAAGACCAAAATACTGTGATAATTAAAAGAAAGTGCTTTTTTGCTGTGGCATCTCAGCTCGTTTCCTTCCTGTGCTCAGAAATCAAGGCGTGGCATCGCCTTTCCTCTCTTGCTCGATCGCTGGGGAAGAACAGATGAAGTTCAGGTTAGCAGACTCGTATTAGGGCACATGAGAGATGCTGTGAGTCAGTGATTGTTTTCTCGCTCTGCTCGCTGAGCTTGTAGTCTTTCTGGAAGCAATGAGTAGGGACGGACTGGACGGGGATGGGGGGGGGGGGGGAACGCTTCAGCAGAAACACAGCCACACGAGGGACACTCACTCTCTTTGGTGGGCAGAGGGTTTTTCTCTTTCGTCTCCGTTTTCTTCAGCTTTCCCTTGTCGAAGCGGGCGATTTCGGTCATGTCAGGCTTGTCGGACATTTTGGCTGTGAAAAATGAGCGAAAGCACACAGCTTTGACCTTTCCTGTCAACAGTACAGAAGATGCAGCACGGCGTATCGGCTCTTATATTTATGTAATACGATTATTACCAAAGAGCAAAGACTAACAGGGATCGGCAGAGGCATTTGAAATCTTAAAAGGCTTTGCCTGCATTTGAAATAAGTGACTGCATATAAAGGGAGTGGCTGCATGCGTGGCTCGGACTCATGCATACCAGTGCGTGGCGGCTGCCTCCCACGCATGCTTGTCTTGATATTCTGCCCTCCGACATGCCCATGTAGTGAGCATGTGCCTATATTTGATTTTTTACCCAGCTGTCCGCTCTTTCCTTTGTCCCTTCTTTTCCCCGTTCGAGGCTGAGGTCTTTGTTCTCTTCCTCTACCTCGTCTCTCTCTCTCTCTCTCCCACCCCTGCAGCTGGTGGATGTGGGCTTCCACTGCAGTCATATCTGACTGACCTAGCCTCATCTGCTTCACGCAGTCTGGCCCAGTCGTGCCATATTTGAGCTGCTGCTCTGTGGAACTGTGACAAGCGCACCAGCCTTGTATAGCCAGTCATTTGAAAGCCATGCTACTGTAAAAATGACTTTCACTGATCTGAATTTGAGCAGGGCCTATCGGGAACGGCTTGCCATAGGAATATAGACAAGATGGGTGGTGATCAGGATTGTAGTTATTTCAGTTTCTTGAAAAGAGGCGCGGTGAATCATTTCTGCCTTACCCTCAGCTGCAGAAGGTTTCTATATGCAGCCCGGCATGGCGTTGCTATTAACAACCATCGTCATCCCCATTTTCCTCAATTCTGCCAACCTAATTATTTAAACATATTGTCCCCTTATCATTCCCAGCAACATATCATCATTATGAACCACTGCTCTGTCTCATCGTTCCACAGCTGCCATCAGCAACTCTAGCTTCTCCTCATCCAGCCACACCCCAATCCTTTGTTTGATTTCGAGCAAAAACAGAAGCGGAGAAGGAGAGACACCAACACAGAGAGATGAAGACCAACACCAAATGAGAGATGGTTCATTCTTACCGGTGTTGCACAGCAGCGGGCTTAAATCTGCCAGCAGAGAGAGAGAAGAGTAAAGGAGGCGAAAGGAGTGCGATGCGGAAGCTGAGAGAATCTGCCGGTGTGAGCACGCCTGCCTGCATCCAGGGTGTGGGTATAAGAGGGAGGGGGGGCGGGGGGGGGGGGGGGGAGAGAGAGAGGATGACTGAGAGCCTGGTCAGCCTCCATCGTCATCACCAGCATTGATGTTCTCAAGGGGAAAAGATAGAGGAAACCAATCACCGACGAGAAACGTAATTGTTCAGTCAATACATTGTGTGTCTTATAGATTGTCTTACAGTCTGTTTTCGATGACTGGGCAAACACACAGAGGAGACAGTGGGAAGAGGGTAGTGCTGCGGCTGCTTCTATCCTTCTGTAATAATAATCACATACTTAGAATACACCAAACGTATTAATATTAAACTCATGTAAATACCTGGTCATCTTTATTCCGACTTACATATTTAAGTGATAAACTCAATACATCCAGTCACGATAGCTTGCTGCAGTTTAGATGCACTCTGCCTGATCTTGTGTACATCTATCACTATTGGGCATTTAGATTTGGTCAAAACATATGAATATCCGGAATTAAATTACCGGTAAGTGTATGCAGTTTTCCCCAAAAGTCTCCTTCCATCCCTCCTTCAGAGATTCTGGATGATAGTGAGAAATTTGAGTCCGTGCTCGGCCTCTGAGAGGACTGCCCTTATAATAATGTGTGACACAGACTCATCAGCGGGCACAGGCTTCATGCATGAGAGCAGCGTACCCACACAAAAACAAAGCTGACCCACATACGTGTGGATCCCAGGAGACCCTGCTGTTCCCGTAGGCTCAGTTGAATGGCTCTAACGGCCCTCAGGGCTACGGTGGCTACCATAGTTGGTGAGGCAGTCTCTCAGGACAGCAATGTTGCTCCCTCCGGGTTCTCTGTTGAACTGTCCCTCCCTCTCCCCTCAAGCAGAGGGAGATTGGGGGCAGAGAGAGTCACCTACTTGCCCTGTTGTGGTGCTTATATTATACATTTGGGGGCTACTGATACTGCAGGCTAACGGTCCACCTCAAGAAGAATTTTATCAGTCCAGATTTGTTCTATGTTTTCAAAAATAATTTTGACAAAAATGCAACAGTGCTGTTTGTGGTTAATTATCGACTTCATATTAGCTTCTTGTTGGAGGAACTGTTCTGTATGTTGTTATGTTATAGCGGGTGTCCCATAAACCCATGTGAGATTAGAGGACTTAAAATTTAACATGTAATAATAAAAAAAAACAATTTGGGTATATTTATTTAAACATTGGCATTTTGTTGACAAAATCATTGTACAGTATTCATAAAATCAGCATAGTTAAATAATAACTATCATAAAGAACTGTACATGTAATAAACAATGCAGCATATTTATTATTGATACACTCTCCCACTTGTATTCCAACGTTTTTGCTGGCCGTGACATTCATCCTTTGAACATTTGTCACATCCTTTATTTTGCGACTGATCCAGCAGCTGTTGATTACATCAGTCTCAAATAAGTCCATTATGCGTTGCACTCATGACCAGCATATTTCATAATGCTGATTTAAAAATCCCTGCTGATGATTCCTCTCAGATATTCCCTGAGGTAAATTTACAGCCTGCTGCAGACAGCCGGTCAGGATGTCTATCTCAGAGATAAGAGCTCATCTCACTGCCACAAAGTGATGCGTCAACCCTTCAAATAATACCAGCAAGTGTATGTTGGGTTCTAGTAAGCACTGCATTAATCTATGACATGTTCCTTGTTTAGAATGAGATCATCACTTCCTCTTTGAAGAGGCTGTACCGCCACCTGGTGGCAGAACCTGGTCATTTAACGACCATTGTGTTTAACGACTGATAAACATGAGAACATGAATCCCTCTTAAAAATATCACTTGGCATGAAAATTGATAAACACAAAATACCTTCTCTCATGTGATTTTCTCATTGAGCTAATTACATTCAGTGAACTCTACTCTTTGGGATCTGTTCACACGTCCACCGGCGTGCACACTGTGGCGCCATTACTAGGTGTTGGAGTGATGCAAGTAAACAGCAGCATGTATTGCAAACATCATGCACAAAAGTGTCAATGAAACACTTATTTCTGGGCCAAATCAGAAGAAAAACAAAACTAGCATGACCAGAAAAATGGACTCAATATGACACTGTGGATATATTATTTGGAAGTAGAAAATGTGTTAATAGTTAATATATTAAAATGTATTTTAATCTAAAACGACAATCAGAGATTGCAGACCCTCGCCTCCAAAAGACTATTCGATCTTGTGAGACAGTAAACAGGGCTTCCGGATCAGAGGGGCCAAACCTGCTCGAGCTTGCTTCTCCGGAACGTACTACAAGACTCCTTCTGGACTCTTTTTCCCATCATGCCATTCGTGTCCCTCCCTCTTAAAGTGGCGGTTTACAGCACAGGCACAATTCCAGATGTAAAAATAATTCTAGAATCTGGATCCAGATCCGGATCAATGCCATTCTCGGGGAGGACAGAGCCACGGACAGAACCTTGCTTGTGTAAAATTTTCAAGTCGATTGGGTTACTAGTTTTTGAGTTATGCGCTTGGACAGACAAACAGACAAACAGACAGACAAACGCACCCAATTGCAATACCCTCGCTTCCGCTTCGGCGAGGGTAACAATCATGTGTACGTGTGTACGTGTGTATGTGTACATCTGGTGTATACTGTACTGGGATTGGGGGGCTAGGTGGAGGTGTGGGGAAGGGGGAGCAGTGGGGTGCGGTTGGGTGCCGCTGGGGCTCCGGGCTGCTGCGCTGTAGGCTTGATGTGAAATTTGTTAAGATTTTCACACTAAATCAGTTTAAGATCAAGTGCACATGGTAGGTCATATACTAAGGCCACATAAGTCTTGCTAAAATCTAAACTGTGAAAACCGCTACAGTTGTTTTCACCATACATTGATGTTGTGTATGCAGGATTTCTGTTTGTGTTCTATAATACATCATTTTACTGATTACTGTAATGTAAACATGTTGTTTAGTGTAAAAGTTTATGTGGATTCTTGAGACAATTACCCAATCAGAATGGAGAAAAAACAAAAAGGCCATTGCAGTATTACTCTATTAGGTCATTTGGTGTAATTCAATGCCACCCTCTTTTTGGTAATAAAAATTTATTGCAATTTGACTATTATGTTTTGGTCTTATCTGCATTTTTCTATTTCAGAGTACTTGAAGATATGCCAACTTCAATTAAATTCTAAATTAACTTACACCTGGATACATTTTAAAGTTTACAGTTTAAGATAAATGTCAGAAAATGGCTGCTCAAAAGAGTTTTCTCAAATAATATACGTAAATTAGGTTAATTGCTGCCAAGCATTGAGGTAGACAAGATCTCCAATTTAAGACAATTATTAAATCCAACTATGAATATTAATTATTTCAAATGAGAAAAGAGGTTAAGTATATTATATTACTATAATTGCTGCTGTGAGTGTAATAAATTAAGAACTTATAATCACATACTTGCATGGTTTAAATGTAACATTTTGAGAGTTTGCCCAACCAGTCCACATGTGTTTTGTGGATTTGGAGACGGTGTTTGATCGTGTCCCTTGTATCTTGTGTGTGTGTGTGTGTGTGTGTGTGCGTGTGGGGGGGGGGGTCCTGAGAAGTTGAAGCTGGAGTCTTTGACCTTCTATATATTTACCCAAGCTCTCCCATTAACCTTTTGCTTCAAATGCTACCATATTTGAGTTGAGTCCTGGAGACAAGATGCACACTGACAAAAGGTCAGATCTCCCAGCCAGACTGAATGCTGCTGGTGGGTGGTGTTAGTGTGCCTCTGCTTGTTGTCAGTGTTTGGATGAAGACACGTCAGAATTAACAGACTTTAAAGGTTATATAGAGCAACAACCAGCAGATGGCAGCACCAGACAGTTTAAGATAGATGTTTTTATAAATATTTAAAGAGCATCTGTGTGCAGAGGATGGAAGCACAGGACGATGAATTAAGATGAACTTCTTTTGAGGGACCACCAGGCTGCCCTCCTCCCTCAGCACAACCTGCAGAAAAGCCTGTCCTGGGTGAAATACTGGCGTTACTGTCTTTACAACAACAACAACAAACCCTGAAGGAATCTCCGCACACTCAAGTGTTACTCTTGCCATTGCGACTCCAGCATACTGATGATAAAAACATTGCAAAACTTTAGACAACGCGCCTTAATAAAAAATGGTCACTGTCTCAAGTTCCTTCCTAATATATTATTTAGACGTCCCAAACCATGTTGCAGTCCTCAGATCAGTAGTTTCATCAGCAGCTTACTCTCTATAGGATGAATCACTGCATAGATAAATAACTGCATTATTTTTGGTCTGTCTCCCTTCTATGTGTCATTTCTGTCACCTGCTCTCCCTCCCTTTGTTTTTGTCTCTCCCTGTCACATCGCTGAGAGGGGGGGGGGGGGGACCAAAAAGCACTTTAATGGTCAACACATGATTCACACAAACAGATGGTCGGTCAAAACAAGTTGACAAAATCAGTGAAGGGGCATTGCAAACAGGAAGGCCCAGGATACAGGCAGCGTTCACAAACTTGGTAATAATTGGCTAATCAACCCAATCAGACAGATTAATCAGAACAGGGGCAGGGAAACAGATGAAATTCAAAAACACACACATGGATCAAAACCTGACCAGGACTGCTGGCGAACAGGAACTGGTCACTAACAAGCTGGCAAGGAACGGTGGCTGAAGGGAGTGGAAGTAGAGTGAGAGCTGATAAGGAGATGAGCTGCAGGTGGTCACAGCAGCACAGGTGACAGGGAATGAGCTGATTGCAAGAGGAGAAGGATCCGGGAGGGCAGGAGAGGTTAGTGTGTGGGTAAATACTAATCATTGTTCATGCTCTGATACTCGCTATACTGTCCCTCGCACCCTGTCATTGTCTCTCTGTCTTTCTAACTGTCTATTTATTTTTTATTTATTGTGCATTAGACCCCCCCCCCCCCCCCCCAACCAGCCAAGGCAGATGGCCACCCACAATGAGTCTGGAGTTCTGCTCAAGGTTTCTTCCTGTTAAAAATATGTTTTTCCTTGCCTCCATCACCAAAGAGATTTGTCCTGTGGGACAAGTTGGGTTCTCTACGACCAGGTATTTCATTAGCCATCATTTGTTTGCACGTGTAATACATATATTGCTTCTGTCCCTGAGAGAAAGCAGAGAGGTGGCACGCACGGGGGCGTAGTGGTTCACGCCGTCGCCTCACAGAAGAAGGTACTGGGTACGAATCCTACCAGTCTGTTTGCATGTTTTCCACGTGTTCGTGTGGGTTTTCTCCGGTTTCTTCCTCCCTCCAAAAACATGCAATTTAAGTGAAATGATTTCTCCAAATTGTCCGTAGTGTGAGTGTGTGCGTGAACGTTTGTCTGCCTCTGCGTCCGAGGTGTACCATGTCTTTCGCTCATAGCAAGCTGGGATAGGCTCCAGCAGCTCCCGTGACTTGAAAAGGGGAGAAAAATGGACGGATAAAGCCGAGGGATGACTAGGAAGGAGACGAGATGGAGGGTATTTCCTCTGAACCTGAGCTCACCCTCAAAGTACGGATGGTTCAGGAAGAATCTTGCCACATAAGCACAAACACCATCATGACCACACACCACTCCGTCAGCTACTCAATCCACAATTTGCTATTACTACTTGTTAAGGTGCCTTACAATCACATTTATAACAACGTTCCAATCTTCCATCTGTCTCTTCCTTCTTGGTTTCTTCGTCCTCATCTTGGTCCCCATCCCGTCCCCTCCCTCTCTGCTGTGTTCCCTCTTCTCTTTTCATCTCTGTCACTGTCCTCCAGCTGGCTAGGTGAGATAACTCCTCCACACCAAGCTAGTCTCAGCTCATTGGCAGCGTGATGGAACACAGGGCACCAATCAGAAGCTACTAAATCATTAGTTGTTGAGATAGTGCTGAGGCAGTGTGTTTATCTGGTCTTACTGACCCTGCACTGTCCTCATCCACCCTATTCAAATCACAACTCTCCATTTTGTTCTCACACCTAATTGCCCTTTGAACAAGGAGCAATAACGCTGATAAAGAAAAAAATGCCTGGAAGGATTTAATTCAAGTGAATGTAGTTTATAGTCACGTTATTCGTATCAACTTGGGTGGTGAAAATAACCGAACCCATTCACACAGACATTCATGCAGAGGCTATACTATGCAAGGTGTCGATGCTCATCAGGAGCGATAGCAGAACAGCCACTGGGAGAAAAACAGCTCCCAGTGGATTAGTATCGAGCTCAAGGACACTTCAATGTGTTGACAACAGGGGCTGTCCCCCCCACCCCCCTGCCAAAAGACCCCCAGAAAATCTCCCAATGAAGATAAATAAGATTTAATTTAACAACAGTCCTTGTAAATCCCTCAGTCCTATTTGAACATGAGTGAATACCTACTTATGTGCTCGTCCTTCCAAATTTACATTTTTGGACCTTACAGAGCTGCTGTTTGGCAGGTTTGATTTATATTTCATGGAAATCATTTGCATATCATTGCCAGATTTGGGCCTTGGTGAATGTTTCCAGTCTGTCCAGCTCGAGGCAGCTTGATCCTGGCATAAGGCAGCAAATGATGATAAATTGGCACCATTATAATTAAGTTGAATTTTTGAGCCCTTGTTAAGAATTCAGTATTTTCTCCAAAATAAAAAAAAAGCGACACACTTGTCCAAATTGGATTTTGTTGGAATTAAAGAAATGTAACACACTTAACATCAAATAAAAACAACAATGTCAGGGATTACATGAATATAGTGGCAAATCAACACTCCTCTGTCACTAGCAGGAGATGCTAATGTTTGTCTGCAGTTTCTGACCGGCAGTTAACAGCATATTGGATGCTTTTTCTAGTCTACCCAATGACCCAGAACCTAAAGATATTCAGAGACAAGCATCCAAATCATCAGTTAGAAATGTGTCTTATGTGATATTTTGGACTCTTGCTTGAAAAAATCACACGAAATTGAAATCAAAATGTTTCTTCAAATAATGAATTTGTCATCAAATCTTCACTGCTCCTTTTTCTACACTTGGATTTAATTTGTTTTGCCTTTTTATTTCAATCTCATTACAGAGTCAGTGTTTCTTCCTGCCTTTGAATTTTGTCTCTTAATACGGCCACATTTTGGTTGATGAGTGTGTTTGTTCTGCATTGGACTGTGCTTTTGATCTCAGCAGTAAAAATAAATCTTGCCAGTTTGAATGAAGTCAGTCTGGGTCCGAGTTTGCCAAGGCATAAAATATAACATTAATTTATAACTGATTGTCTGATGCCGGAAAACATGAGTCTTAATTCGGTAAATTTGCACGTGCTATTTTAACTGTTGACTAAGCAAATTGTTAAAATATTATAAAATGTAATTTGGATTTCATTTGCACTAACTGAATCACAATCATGATTTACAAATCATAAATAAAAACACACTCCATAAACCAAATTGCACCCTACAGAGCAAAGCCATTCCTGTAATGCCTGAAGTATATCACATGATACGTTTTATTTGTTTTTACAGATGCTTTTGTGGTTTATTTCAGAAGATAATCTTTTCATCCTTTTGCTATGGAGTGTTTCATTTAACTTTCTTCTAAATCAAATAGAAGGTATTTTATTCCCTTGGCTATAACTGATGGCATTGTTGTCTTTGTGACCGCAAACAGAGAGAGAGAGAGAGCTACTCATGGCTCACCGTGTGGGCTGAATGAGTCATCGTGGCTCTGAACATTAAGTTCTACAAGCCTCTAACGGGGACTAACAAACTGCTATGATGGCCTTTAATGAACAGGAAAAAATACAGAGAGAGGTAGACTAAATGATGGCCTAAACCTCACATGATATTTAAGTAAATACACATTTGCTTGGCAGTTCAGTTCAGAAAATGCTCAGCCACCAAATTAGAATGTACAGACATCCGGTAAATTACTGTCACGGGGAATAAAAAAAAAGGGTCATTATTTTAAAGCGCCTTTAACAAGTGTCCCTAAATCCTTCCAGCACCGTTTGACTTGGCCACGATGAATTATAATCTCTCTGTCAACTTGTGTTTCTGAGCCCCTGAGGGAGAGATCAATGCAGAGGTTGTCTAGCTATCAGAAAAGTGCCAAGTTCAGCATATGTTGACACAACATTAGCAAAGGCAGCCAAGACATTGGCAGGGGAGACTGAAAAAAACTCACCATTTATTAGGATCAAAGAACAGAGCACTCACATAACGACACACACACACACACACACACACACACACACACAGTGAATGCTCAGTTCCACCGCGCCTTACAAATAGTTTGCATCATTCCTCTCAGGCATCTCCAAAATATTTGTGACCTTGGGAGGCATCTAAAGTGGTGAAACTGAGCCATAATAATATACAAGGAGTTAATGTGGGAGAACAGGAGCAGATGGGGAGCAGAAAAATGAGCCTTTTATTATGCAGTGTTCTGAAACAACGGCAAAACCGGGTTTGCTTTTGTCGCCGTGGTTCCATACCCGGCAGATACGAGGTGACATGTGTTCAAGAAGCCTTCCCTGCACACCTGAAAGTCATTAGTGCTGCTCATCTGAAACAGAAAGATTAATAAATGTGCCTCCGACTGGTTTCGGATTAAACACACACACACAAACAGGCACGCACACACACAGCACGTTATCTCCACACACCCACCTGTTTAGAAAGAGGGATTCAACAAACATCACATGAATTCCAATGAGGCTCACCCTCAGAGTACCAGCACTTCATCACTATGAGGCTCGCACCACTGTAATCTAAATCCCTCATTGGAAAGCTGTGTGTGTGTGTGTGTGTGTTGCAGTTGAGGGAGATTAAATGTGACAGTTTTTGGTGTCTCGGGGGGGGGGGCGACAGCAGAGTGAGGTTACGATGAAAAGTCTTTAGTGTCAGCAAGGGATCGATGACTGGGCTAATTTGCAAGGACTGTGTTTCATCACGAAACTGACAGGTAAAATGTAGAATCTAAAGTTGTTGTGTAAAACACATTGTCAAGATTCTCCATATACGTGTTTAGTGAAGTGTCCTTAAAGCGGTAGAGCAAAGTATGAGCGACGTTTCTTCACCAGCTGAATATTCAACTTGTGTGCCCTGCTCCCATTTTCAGACTTTGGCAATAAGACTTTTTAAACAGTCGAGAATTAAAGCTACTTAATCCTGAAGATTAATACAATTGAGTTTGGTGGATTTTGTTAATGCCCTGTTTCCTAAGCTTTGCCCATTAGGCACCTGCTGCTGTCACGCTCCAGTGGTCTCGCAGGAAATTGCCTGAATTTAGTCGGGTGAGGGCGTGCTAGGGCATTTCAGACAAGCGCTCACACAATCGCACATTTAAGTACGTCTCGCCACAAAACGGCAACAACGAGACACTTTGCTGTTGTTGTCCTTTCGCTTCACGAGCCCAATTGGTGTCTGTTTGTGGATGTGTCTGCATTTGTTTTGCGAATGCATCGGCGCATGTCCGCAGGCAGGTGTGTCAGCGAGACCCCAACGATGAGATTTCATGCACCGAAGGGCTCTGACGCAAACAGACGTAACGCTGCCTGGGGGGTACGAGAGGCGATTGGGTTCCCGGCTCTTTCAGGAAGCTTTCATGAATACGCCGATTACAAGGAGCCCGATTGCGAGCGAACCAGCAGCTGCTGATGACCATACCGTCTCGCCTCACCTCCTCTGGCTGCAGAGATAGCATCACCCTTCAGATCATGTGTCCATGTGTGTGTTTGCATGCTTATTAAATGTAAGCAGCGTGTGCTTTAGGATATATGATGCTCTTCTCTTTATGTTGTATCCCTCTCAGATTACATACAGCATGCAACATAGGCACAAACTGAAGAAAAACAGATGCTGTATTGCTGCACGCCTGTAGATGGTGCACTCTAACATTCCTTTACTGCTTGCTGCCACATCTGGCACAAAGCTTGCAAGTCCCATAGAGCTCTACAGCAGAGTTTTACAATTGACTGTGTCTCTCATTGATATCACTACAGCAATGTTAATCAGATTATGCTCAATCTGGCCATATATTGCTTTAATTTTAATTCCCACACTGAAACTTTGTGAAGCCATGGAAGTGCGGGAGGGTGGCGCTAATCCGAGCCAGTTCCATCACGGACAGCTATGAATCAGCCTTAGAGCTACACATCCAACCTGCTGCTTTTGCTTTCTTTTCCTTTCCTGCTGTTTCGCATGAGTCAAACTGTTCGGACAATGACTAACCAGCTCCCACTGCGGAAAACTCGAAGGCTGCTAAATGTGAACGTGTCAGCGAGAAACAATCCAGGTCCATCATGAGTGAAAAATGATGCAAAAAAGACTTTTATAAATAATGTCTACAGCGAGTAAACTGAGAAGGTCTTTGAATTAACTTCACGACGCTTTGGATTAATTTATAAATCAAACATTTATAAACCCATTGCCCTATTTGGCATCCTTTTTTTTTTATAAATCACTCACAAGGCAGACACGTAATATCCAGAGCACCAGCGAGAGCAATGCATCACAGTAACACAAATACGAATATGCATCCACAGTGCAAAGGCCAGTGAAAAATAACTGACATAATCCCTCACACGTAAGGTAAACAAACGGAAGAGGCGGCGCAGTCATTCCACCTCCTCGCTTGCTCCCAAACAGGATTCCGGGTGCTTATGTGCTTTCACACTTGCATTTTGCTTATTCCGTCACATTTAAACCCGGTACACGGGGTATAAATAGGCCAGCACAAGTCATTACCCCCCCCCCCCCCCCCCCCCCCCACACACACACACACACACACACACCACCACCTTTTTTCTGTTTCCACCATGTTTCCCTCACATGTTGCTCTGCCCTGAGAAATTACCAGTCACTTCATCACAACCGTGTAGCGATGCCTCTACTGACCCCATTCTCATTTCTCCAGCTCTCCATTTGCCACTTGCTCGACACCATTTGCATGTACAACAACCCCCCAGGGGGGGAGAGAAACGAGTAATTAGCATGCTGATGCATGAGCCACTGGTGCTGCGGTAACTAGCCAAATGGCTAGTTCTACCTCTTCCTATGTAGTGAAGCACTGAGGAAGCCTGTGATGTGTGGGTGTGCATGTGGCGCCGGAGTGTGTCTCATAATGAGGCTGAAGTTACACAGCGGCACATACTGTTCTCGTCACACTGAAGGAAATAGCGCTGATGACAGATGCTCTCACTATGTGGTCCGGCACTGACTCACTCTGCCGTCTATCTGCCTTTCAGACTGCCGTCTCTTTCTCCATGCGTGGGGTTGTGTAGTTACATAAGAATCCATACAGATTCCAAGGATGTGCACTCTGTTTTGTGCAGGCAGACGAGCGAGGGAGCGTTACCATGACGATGGCTTTCGAAATCAACCTTACATCAAACCGTGTGTGTGTGTGTGTGTGTGTGTATCTGTGTCCTCTTGCTCTGTGTGTGTTTTTATTTCTTTTGAGGTGGAGGAATGTGGGCCTTCAGTAAAGATCTGAGACAGGATAGAGAGGGAAATTGAGGATGCAGGGGAATTTAATCATTCTCACAAACACACACAAACATGCACACGAAGCTCCCCGCCTCGCTTTCACGCCAGTGCTGGGAGCGCCCTGTGCACCTTAGCCAGAAGTATGACTAAGCTGTGTGGGGGTTTGTTTGTCTGTACATGCACACAACTGTTTGAGTGTACGCACATTTTTCACCTGGCCTACTCTGAACAAATTACTGCTGTTTTCTCTCGCCAGTGCTACGGGGTGAGTCCATGCTTAACCCTGCCCTACACCATGGTTCATGTCTCGCTCCCCTCCAGGCCCATACATCCCCTTCTCCAACTTCTCCAGATGCTGGACGGGTGGAATTTGTGTTGATCAAATTTAATGTTATTGGTGGGTTAAGATTCTAACTATTGGGGATGATCTTCAACTTCACAGTACACGAGCGTGTGGTTGAGGTCGCATGGGACTCATGCAACAGAATCGTCAGATTCGCTTGAATGAATGTGCGAATTGTCATGAAGCCACCAGGGTAGGTATGTCAGAAAGCTTCGTTGCATGAATGCACCATTGCTGGGATAATGTCCTGGATAACCAACCGCGGCTTGCTTCTCTTTCCCACTGCTGGGAGCAACATGTTTCTTTAATAACTTAATCTGCCAATGGTGTCAAAACAAACATGTGTTTTTGACACTACAGAAGTGCATCATGGGGTCCAATATAGCAACATGTTTTTCTCTTATTCATAGACAAGCCCAAATCTTATTTTGTTCTTGAAAATAAAGTATAGCATTATGAATCTGAAATGAAATGAACTTGAACAAATGTCCTTTCATTTTTCTTACACGAATGCCGATTTCTTTACTCAAATTCTGCAAACTAATGCTTATTGATCAATTAAGGATTCTCGCCTGAGACCCTTCTTTGAAGTCATTTTCTATCTAAAGATGTAGGAATGAATAACAGAAGGATAATTAGAACAACCTTAATTTTGCTGGTCACATGTAGGGGTAATAATGGACATAGTCCACCAACTATTAATACCATAGAGTGCCATGGCTTGTTGCACATGATGTCATAATTGTTTAAAGCTATTTCACAAGGTATCGTGTCTTCCAATTATATCCAAACCCTGAGGCTTTCCATACTGTCGTATACCCACAGTATAAAGGAAACATCTATCCAGTGGAATGATCAATTCTAATGCACAACTGTGTAATTTAAATCCATCCAGAGGCTCATGTCTACTTAATTCAATTCCAACCCTCCCCTGATAACACAGACAAGCCCTGACTATCTCCTCTGTGTTATTACTCTCACACTAGTCCATGAAATGGTCTCTTTAGCCCCGCACTGCTTCTTCCCATTCCACTGTGCCCACTCAGATACTGAGGGGGAATTTTACAACCTGCTACCCAGAAGAGAAAAAAAAAAGTTCCCATTGGCCTCACCTTTTTCCCCAATGTTTAGTTTGATCAGATAATTCATTTGTGATGCAAAATACCAGCTGTTAGTCTTGAATACAGCTGACATCTGTGCTTATGCTACATAAAAAGGAATTAAATGTGACCCAATGGAGACAAAAAATAAAATGAAGAGCCATAGATAAACAGATTGAGGGGGGAAAAAGTGGTAATAAATTGTGCGCATGTGTGTGTTTTCTACCTGTCAATCAAGCTTTCGGGGTTTATCCGTGAGAGCAAGGATTTAGCAGGCTGTAATGTGAGGACAGCAGATCTCTGTGTATATTCCATCAAGGGATATCTCTCCACGAGAAGGGAGAGCTATAACGCCATGATGTGCAATGGATAAAACATTCCTAGCAATAAGATCTTCTTTTTATGTGTGCCTCTGTTTTGTTTTCTTTGATCACTGCAAGCACAGCGTGCACACGCACACACACTGGATAGGGCAGATAGAACAGGACACGGATACGTATGTTCGCCTCAGCCAGTTATCTCCCCTCAGTCAATGCAGCACACGATGACTCCCACAGAGGCTTGAAATTACAATCATGCTCATGTGAAGTGAAAACATTTTGGATGAGCGCATGCATCATCTCTGGTCTTTTTTTTGTTCTGTGTGTGTGCTACACTGACAGACTTACAGGCAAACACGATCGGGCATTTAACTTCACACACAAACAATCTATATGTTCGATGTGGGGGGTGGATGGTGGAACATTTTGACAGCTGAACACAGATTATTAGTCCCTGAGCCATCTTCCAAAATCAAAACAAAAGGTATACATTCCCATGAGCGGTAGCGGTCGGACGTGCGGAGGCAACAGCAAACTTCTTATTGGCATTAAACTGTTAAGGCAAAATAAATTCATCACTTTTAACACTGGACTCATGATAAAGTAAATCACAGACGCATTTAATGGAGCGCCTGATCTGGCGTCTCTGATCCTCTGACACGTGGAATCCCACTTTCCTTCCACCAGGTGTCCACATGCATTCACATTCACTTTGTGAATAAGCTACGCTCAACGCTCCACGTGCCTCCTCCAGACACCTCCAGTGATATAACATCACTGTGTATTCAAAGCAGACATAGTTACTTTCAGTGCTAGATTTTCAGAGCGAATAAGTAGATCGACCACTGCGCCATAAAACACAGACGAGGTAGAACATAGCAGCATCAAAAACAGTCATTTAATACAATACATTTGGTTCTGGGAATTAAAATGACGTTAAGTGGACACACACCACCACAAGGCCAAAAAAATATCACACGCCTTTTAACCACGTGCCACTTCCCTCAGCAAAGACTCGTGGAAACCTCTTCTCTCGGATACGCCTAAGAGAAGAAAAAAAAAGGACAAATTCTTGCATCCATTCCATTATTCAGAGCCGCACCAAAGTGTGATTGGTTGTTTCATGGCCAATGCCTCATCCTTCTGCCAAGTTTCAATCCATCCTGCAGTGTTGCATAATCCTGCAGATGAACCAACCAACCAACCCGAGGACACATGTGAAAACATTGCAACAAATACACACCCGGAGTGTTAATATACTCTACGATAAAAAAAATAAATGCACGCCAGTAGCTAAATATCATTCTTGAAATGAATACATTATATCCACCCATATTTATCAATATTCACATTTTATTCCATGGATGGAAATTCCTGAATATATGGAGACTAAAGTATAGAAAGACTTTAGGCTTCCGTTAATAGAAATGCTAGAAGGATGGCTTTGAAGATGGATTTGGCTCAAGATGTAATTTTTCCTCCTGATGCAAGAGCAGTGGTGAAACTGGAAGATACGAATGACATGGAGAACAACATTACATGACTTAACATGCCTGTGGGAGCATGTGCTGTGACTTTTAGTAATTATTCTTATGAAATTATTCACTATCTGATTTTCTTCTGGGTTTTTTCTTTTCACCACCACACACACATATCAATATTTGTTCCTATCATGGCTGAAATGAGAATATTTTCATTACCTCCTCCGAGGCGAGGTGGAGGTAATGTAATTGCTGGCATCCGTCTGTCTGTCTGTCTTTTAGCAAGATAACTCAAAAGGTTCTGGAGGGATCTGGATGACATTTTCAGGAAAGTTTGGCAATGCTACCAGGAACAAATGATTACATTCTGGTTACGATCTACGAGACATCCTGGATCACTTTGAATTTTTTGTTAACATTGCAGTCAATGGAGCTTCACAATTTGTTCCTCAATATCTCGGTTAATTATTGACCAATGTTTATGGAATTTGACACAGTCATGTAGGGTGGGGTCCTCTACCTCACCACCAAATTTCTTCCGCATCGGCTTGAGAAGGACGTTAGGAAAAAATATTACATTTTAACATTTTGATTCACGTTTACTTTTCATGGTTGGTGTATAAAGATACCAAGAACAATTTAGAACCTTTTGATGATGATCCAGATCACCATGTGGATGGTGTAAATGTAATTATGAGGGGAATGAGCTACTTGGCGGAGGTCTGCGGTCTCTGGTTGCTGACTATTTAATCCTATTATAAATAGCTACCACAGATTCAATCACACGAGGACATAACTACCGGCGGTTCCAGAGGGGTTTGCATGGCTCTGTTGATGCTAAGATGACCCTCTCACAACAAGGCTCCACCATCACCCCGTCAACTTGTTTAATATGTGTGTATTAATGTTTTATGCATACATTGGATCACAAGCAGATCTTTCCTCACTAAACATTAAAAAACCACATTTGAGCAAATTCTTCATTGGAAATAGAAAGTGCTATTGAATAATGTTGTCAATATTTGTAGACATTAAATGTGGTACAACGAAGCGAAGCAGTTGAGTTACGTGATTTTAAGAAGCGTATATTCACTCATCCGGCTAACGAGACATGCATGCAGTGCGCACACACAATCTGCAGGCACAGCTTACACATCTCCTTGTCTTTCTAGCAGGACTATTCAAACTCTCAACTGCTCTCATGTCTCCTTGTCCCTCACTTCCTAGACCTCTTTAGCCAAATCCCTTTCATTTTGGCCCACTAGTGTCTCCTGTTCTTCGGTCATGAGTGGCCATCGTCTTTTAATAAGACGCAGGAGGCTCGTGATGAAAGCATGGTTAAAAGCTCTCTGCCCCTCCATTTCCCTCACTTGAACACTGTGATGAAGGAGTCTAATGTCTGGAAGCTTTATTTCCCCTATGAGCTTTCTAGCATATCCTGTTGTGTCATCTGTAGTTCTTAGATGGCTGAGCTAGTGAGCACACCTCAGCCGAAGCTCCTCCACGAAGCGCCTCAGTCTCTGCCCCCGTCTGTTCGCCTACAGCCAATAAAGAGAGGCGATATTGCAATGGACGATCGGTTTCCTGCCACGGTGAGGGTGCTTCAGGGCGATGGGGCTGCGAAGGCTGCTGCCGCTGCCCGGAGGATGTCGTGTCCACTGTCATTGCCTGCATCAAAGCGGGTGCTAGCGGCAGTTTGGGACATAATGCTAAAATATTTATGCAAAACGTAAAAGTAAACTAAATGAAAACACATTTTTCAAATTGAAATTTCTGGAATAGGTTTAAATAATAAATAGGTTGCTTGGCCATGAACCATTCACCCCTGATCTGCTGTTCCTGCACAGCGAGCATTCCAATCTCACATTTCAATGTAGACTTGAAAGCATTACACAAACGCTTATTTCTTGCCGCTGACATATATAAATATGGATGGCACATCTTATATAAATACGTTGAATAAGTACATCAATCATGGTGTTTCACAAATTGTTAATAGTTAAGTTAGTTAGTTTATTTTTTGTTTCAAGCAGAAAATAAATAATACCTTTTCGTGTACAAGAAACCTTAATTCGGCAAAAACAAATCATAAATGGGACGAAAGAAAGTCCCATTATACAACTAAGATTTCAAATCTATTGGACTTCTAATAATGTAATAAACAAAAATCTAAACGGAGTAGAAACATTTATATATAGCACACATTACTAAATAATTAATAAGCAATATTTTATATACAATATATTTCAATAATTATATATTAACAATGGTGATGATAGTGACACATAACAACATAGGAAACAACAAGAGCATACCAACAATGGTAAGAAGGAGCCATTTATATAATAGGTCAGTTTTAACATTAAGCCCCACCCTCTCTGTACTGAGACAATATTATTAAATAACAATCATTTGTCCATGTCCGTTTGTTTGTTTCAACATGCGGCACAGCTACAGATCCACAGACCTGCTGTGCTTTTACGACTGATGCTTAACTGTGATAGGTCAATTCCTGTTTGCGAAGAAGTAAACTTCATGTTCCACAGTCAATTATGTGTGTAGTTCAAACACTGCTGCTGCAGCGCCCCATTCAAACAGCCGCTGTATAAACCGCAGCCGTACAGGCTTCCAACTAGCTGTTCAAACAGATAAAAAACTATTATGTGCAAAGCAGGAGATTAAACCACAGCAGGAAAGCAATTTGCTGATAGCATTCAAATTTTCAGAAGGTTAATGAAGCTAAATCTCCGGCTTTGAATGGGTGGAAATGTGCAGAAGAACTATAAGCTGCTGTCAATCTGCTAAAAATCTATATGCTGCCAAGACAAAAGCTGTTTAGTGCTGTGAGCTGGGCGATAAGCAGAGTGAGAGGGACAGAAAGAAACCATTTTGGAGTGACACAAAAATAAACTGCAGGCTTGAGAGGAGCATCAGTATCGACTATGTCAGAAACGGCAGAGTACAAAAGAGGAAAGTGTGAGAAGCCAAGTCGTCTAAGGATACGCCAGGTAGCGTGCCGTCTCACCCTAACATCGAGTCTGACTCCATTCACTCCTGTTAGATGCTGTCCATTTCTTCTTTTATACTTCCACCCACATCTGCATCAATTCGTGCTTTTCGGCGCGACACTCCTGTCTTTCTAGTTGTGCACAAGTTTGTGTGTGTGTGTGTGTGTGTAACTGTACAGGATGCGTGTCTGCTGTCGTCTTGGCAAAGACGCAGAGATGCGGTTCGTGTTTTGCCTGGCACCAGCAACATGAGGCTGTTAGCCCCAGCCTGTCCTCTGGGATTTTAACCGTGCTCATCACAAGGCCCCAGAGCTGCCGCCGCACTGATTCAGCCAAAAGCCCTAATGGGGCGTAATGAGCCACGCAGTCACAGCCCCTCGATCCGCGGCAATGCCTGAGTGCAGAAGATACAAAGAGAACCATTCCCAGTGTGAATTATTCATGGTGTCTCCGTGCTCCTAACATAGATCTCTTAACATAATAATAATAATATTCTGTTTTTATTTAAGTTACACATTTTCCTTGATTGCCTGCCATGTTATCAGCTGTTATATCTAAGGGCATCCACACCGGACAGATGGGTCTCATCAGGCTCCATCACTGCTGGAGGCCAACATGCAACTTGCTGCCTCTCTGTTGTCTGAGTCCACAGAAACCTTTACAATGGACTGTGTCAGGACCGGTGGAAACGGAGATCAAAAAACACTCTTTCACTTCTTGACCGTCCGTAAATTCGACAGTACAGAGACAGAGACATTCATTGATGCCAAACCTAAGGATGATGGTAACTGTTCTGTCCTTAGATTTCATGCATTCCAGGCAAAACATCGTCGCACATCCTCGTATCCAAGAACTGCCTCTTCGCAAATCCATCCTCTTATTTTGGCGGTGACAGATTTTAAATTTGCATTCTCCACCACAGAGCAGACAGCTGATTCCTCTGTCTGTCAAAGCCTTCTCAGCTTGTCGCCTGCATTTGTTGAGAATAGGAGACAATTAGAAGCTGCATCCTTTTATGCCGAGATTTACCAAGATCCAACAAGTGGCAGCAATCAGTCACTGCTCTCTAAATGATCTGCGTCACACCCTTTCCCTTCCACTGACATAGGTTGAGTGTGCCAGCTGTTTTTTTATTTGTATTTTTTTTAGCAGAATACTTTGTAGTCTTTGTTTCAACGTCTCTGCTCCTGACAGAGGGAGGAAACGAACTCGAGCTCACTGTGCTTTGATCACACACTGGAACATCTTCACACAGACGGAGGGAAGGGAAATAGGGGGTGAGGTGGAAGAGTGACATAGAACAAGAGAGAGAGAGAGAGAGAGAGAGAGAGAGAGCGACGGTGGATAGGAAGTACAAATTGGTGTTGGAGCAAAATGAGCAGAGGATAAGAAGATACAAAAATGAGATTTGCTGCTGATGACAAAACCAGAGTTCATGAGTGGAATAGTGGATGAGAAAGAGATATAAATGCAGCCATCATTCTGACACACACAAAAAGACCCTCGGACGTTCTGCACTGGTGGATTTAGTATTAAATTATTAAATATATTCAGTAATCACAAAACACAATAGCCTGAAATACTCTCTCTACTATTGGAATATTCCCAGTAGCAGTAAAAGCATGTTTAACTATTATTGTTTGAGTGATTATTGATTCCATTTAAATGTCACAAGTATTGTTAAACTTTACAAAAAGTGTGGTGTTTTCCTGTTTTTAATGACACTGGAATTTATTTGAGCATTGACTGAGCATCTCTTCGGAGCACATCTGTTTGGGAGCCCTGCCTATATGAAAACAATCAAAATGTAAATCCACATGAATTAATTTCTATTTATCCACATCAACTTTTTTTGGGGCACTCAGGCAGAATAAATCAAGGCATCTCTGCATTGCTGCTTCAGTAGAACAAACTAAAGGGTGAGCTCATTGTTGGCCTTTATTGAGAAACTAAACCGCACAAAGAGATCCTGGAAAGTTTCTCCCGTTAAACAATAAAACCCAAATAAAGCTGCATGGACTTCAATCTATTTTTGCAAAGAAAGCTCTATTGTTTGAATAAATGGGCCACCGGGTTCACAGAGAAACTATTTAGCATTCCTCTATTGCTCAACCACATTTTGAGTAACACACACACGACTCCTGATTGTATTTAGTTCTTGGGTTATAAAAGCACAACATTTTCTCATGAAAGTGATGGAAAGTGAAATGTCCATGATAAAACATTGACTTTTTGTGCATAAATAATAGCTGTGTGAAGTTTTATCTTTATTTCTGATTCCGTTTTATTCCTGTTTCTACTATGTGTATGCACCTGGTTTAAGTCTGGGCTGGGCACGCTATTCTGCAGGTGTAGGGGCAGTTTGTAGTAGAGTCATGTGTGATGCAGAACAAGAAAGGGACTCAGCATAATAGAGTTGCATCAAAATGTAAATCCACATGAATTCATGAAATTTCAGTGGTGCTTTTTACTATTTTTACCTCCACCAAGGAGGTTATGAACTCAGAACGTTCTGGACAGATCTTGATGACATTTTCAGGAAATGTTAGGGATGTTACCAGGAATGGATGGTAAACCTTTTGTCAGCCTTTCGCCACCAATCCACAACAATTCATGGAAACTGGTTTAGTAGCTTTTAGATTTTGGGAATTACAAAATCTGACAATTTTAAGGAAAGCTGTAAAAATACTTGGATTCCGTTCTCTACTTCTGGATCTGTCCCAACATTTCCTCGGTTCTTTTCCTGGCACCTGCTCCGTTCTTTCACTGTGTTTCAAGGAAGTACATTCTAAAAAATGTTATGTAATCCTGCTCACAAAAGAAATACAAATGCACAAGCCAATGAACAGAAGCCTTGGTTAAGGCAAAAGCGCACACTGAAAGCTGCTTATTCTGTAGTTACATATCCATGCACACAATCCTGGAACACCTCCTGCTCAGTACAACATTTCTTACGGAAGGAAGTGAAAATTTCATCAACAAGGTGTTAGGAGTGTGAGGAGCCCCATGTGTGGGAATGAAGTGTTTCCCTCAAAATCCCCTGTCATGTGGGTGGTAAGAAATACAGCCAGACTGAAACACGCTGAGGCTTCTGAGTTTGTTTGAGTGCAGACTTCATTTTTAACTTAAATTATTATTGGTTTAAAAGCTCAGATTTGTGATTCTCTCTAATTTTAGCTTTGTTCATGTTATAAAAAAATGTGGTACTGCTAATCAGTATTGGTGATTTCATTTATCGATTTATTTCCGCAAAAGAGCTGTGTAATGCCACTTAAACTCCATTAGGCTGACATTTTCAGGAAATGTTAGGGATGTTACCTGGAATGGATTGTATTTTGTATACTGTATACTGCTTCACCCCAGACAATCTGAAACCCCTGTCGATCAGTCTATGTGTTGTCTCTGATGATACAACTAAATGTTGTGCAATCCTAGTGTTCTATCAGCATGTGTTACGGTTGTCTCTCTGCCTCTGCGTTGTGTTGTGTAACAGATTTGCAGGTCCACACACGGCTGGTTCTGTCGTCTTTTTACTGGGTTTATACAAAAAAAAAGGTACATTCGTTCATCTCGGGATCATGTACTGCTCCGTCCAGCGTGTTCGAATGAAGTGCTGGGGGAGGGGAAGCAGGAAGTGGGCCAAAACCATAGGACGGCAAGCCAGGAGGGACAAAATACTCCAAATCATAAATACCCCGAGATGTACCTTAAAATAAGTGAACTAAAAGAACGTGTGTAATTATAAAAGGAAAACAAAACAAATACATTAATAGAAAATAAATAAATCCCATTATGCAGGATTTAACTACTTCTACATTTACTCCGTTACATATGCATGCAATCATGTGTGGAATTACATCTAATATGGAAATTCCCTACATAACCAACTATCATCACTTGCTCTTACAAGCTCTTACAAGCAAGCAAAAAGATCACATAGAGGCGTCGTAAATGAATAGTCCTGAAGCTGAACTAGCAGATGTATGGAAATCTAAAGCCATGAACATTTGCTGTCAGACATGGTTTGGTTTGTGCCTGGGGCTGCGGCTGCATCGGTTGTCTTGATCTCCGTGAATGCGGGGCTGAGGGAGATAAAGAGTTGTTGCAGTCAGTTGGCCTCGTGTTAGGAGGATGTCTCTGGCCCGCGCTGACAGATAAGGGAATAGCACACCTTTCCCTCAGATTGCCTCTCCAGCTCTTCGCTGCCCGAGCACTGTGAAAGGCAACACTTCTAGTTACGTACGGAACAAAACCAAGGACACGGTTACAACACGGCTTGTCGGTCAGGGTTGGATTTGCACTGGGGTTTTGAGGATGTGCATCTGCTAAGCACATTCCACACTTTGGTAAAGCCCACCCGAGTTATGTTATCGCTCCAATTCACATTTTCTCTGCCCAATTTAACATAATTCTGTTTTTCCACATCGTTTTGTTATTATACATTAATGGTATTAGTTAACAAACACTTCTAATAAACTTGGGTATCAATAAAAGAGATTCCCAATGAGTCCTCATCAACAAGTTATTGATCGACAAGGCCTATGAAAACGTCGTAAGATATATGTTCATCTCACTCGTCTTGAACTACGACAGCAGAGGCAAAGCGGTTTAACAAGGCAAGTGGGACAGGTGGAGGGGAAACATGTTCTTCGTAATGCAGAGTAAATTACTGCAGCATCCTAAAAGCAAGGATGAAGAGGAAGAAACTACGATTGAGTAAACACATTTGTGAAGAGATGTTTAGTCCCCAATTGCCAGCGAGTTAGCGCGTGACGTGAGAGATGAGGGAGAGACTTTAAATTCCTCTCTGATCTCTTGCTAAATTACTGACAGATGGAAACCAGCCCACGCCAGATTAAACAACGTTCAACTCGGATCGCTCCCACTGCGGCGTCAGCGATGACGGGAAGCACAGAGTAGTGATAAAGACTTTTTAATATAACAGTAGCCTTTGTTTGGGATAAGGAGAAAACACATGAGAGTCAAAACAGATTAAAAAAAAGATACAGCTGAGATTCCACACAAATGCATGCAGCGCAGAAGCGGTTAAGCATTGTGTTGTTCATCCAACCTTGTTACTGCTCAGGAAACCCACAGGCACCGAATGGGGAGTATTTGTTTCGCTAATATTGATTACACTATAATTACAGATTACTGGATTATGTGCTGAAAACACTAAACGGCCGTGCATCTTTTTCTCAGTCCAAACAGAGGAATTTAATTCCCGTTCAGTGAACCACATCCTTCAATCAGGAGGGCTAATCAAATTAGACATGATGGAAATGAGAAAAGGCATTCATTCCAGTTGGAAAAGAAGCCGATCTATTCTCAAAAGCAAAGTGTTCTTTGCTTCAATCTGAAATTAGCTGCAATGACAACAAGACATCGTGTTGCGTTGCGTGCTTCTTAAATAACTGTGTGCTTTGGCGCAGGCGATGAACGTCTTAACATAGATGTGGCAGTGTGTCCAGAAGAATTGATAGCTTGTCCATGTCACCAGTATGTCTCTGAGGAGCCAGAAGAAGGCAGCCATGTTAATAAAATATGGACTACCTTTACAGAATGTCTATGCCCACAATTGTTTCTGCATCATGGACATTAGTGTCTGCTTGGGACAAAAATGACATTGACACAAAGGACGGATTTCAGACCGGCTCAGTATCATTTGCTGCTGCTTAGGTTAAGCACATTCACATCTGAGCGAGGAAGAGAACAGAGAGCGGGTCGGACCTTCTTCCTATAAGGACCAATTGGAGTGTTGTAGTGTGTGTTCAGTCTCCTGTGTCGGATATATAAAGTGTAGTTTCATGTACGGCTGTCGAGGCCTGATTGGACCATCTTGTACTTAAATGTCTTTCTTTGCCAAGGGGGAACGCGCTGATGAAACATGTTCCTGCCCGTTACAGATTCTAGTTCAACAGAGATTCGCCTTTTGCTGCTCCACACCTCGATGGGCAAAGACCACTTTACTGACGCAGCAACAGCTCTAGTGCAAATGGAGGAAGGAAGTTAACCGAGTGAAGTGCGTACGCACAACGCTAAATTAAGTATCGCTCCATCACCTGTCCAACAAACTACTGCATCTGCTTTCTCTGGCATTCTATTTTATTTTTTACAACTAATTTAAAATTTAAGCAGCAAAGAGACAAGGCAATATTTCACAGAGCCCATCATTCCTAAACTGGCAAACCATTGCTTCGTGAATTATGAACAAATTATTTGAACCCTTCTCTTTTCTTTGTGTTTTATGATCTCTAGACTCCCACATCTTTTCAGGTTGGGCTTCTATATGCAAATTTTATATGCACTCTCCTCTGTCTGTGAAAATTGTTCCTTGGATAAATTATTGTCTCATCCAGTCATTTATAAAAAAAAAAAAAACATGAAAAACTGGTAAATTGTAAAAAGACTTAATGTATCAAAAGTAGTTTTTATCATGATGTTGTGATGCAACATTAATGATAGCAACAAAACTTTTCAAGCACTAAATTATTATATACCATTAAAGTGAGCTCTTTTGTTGGTCTCTCCATGTAAATTTTAGTCAAACACTCAAAGCAGGTTTTGTAACAATTTTGGAATTGCTCGATTTGGACCAAGACATTTTTTTTAAAGGTTGCATAAGAGTACACAGTATTTTTAGAAAATAATCAAGAGAAGTAAACACACGAAGCCACACAAACTGAAAGCTGACTCATTGATTGGACAGTTTTTGAGTCATCCTGTATTTTCAGCACACGAGGAGACCGACAGGAAGTGGTTAGGACTTTTATTTCTACTGTACATGTCCTATCTCTATAGTTACTCAGGACTGTTGAGTGCTGGTAGGAACAGGACAACAAATTTGTGCTGTATGTGTTACTCTTTTTAAATGAACTTATTAATAAACCTAGCACTTTTTACCTCATTAGTGACATAGATTGTTGGGCAGTTCATCTTTGGAAATTACCTTGTTTTTAAAACATGTGACTGCTTAGTTTGTTTTCAGATCACAGAAAACCCCTGAGACTCTTTTATTAGTTTTTTACAGTTGCTTGGTTTGAAGAATCTCAATGACATATTTTACATGAATCTAAAACTGAGTTGGTTTTTAATGGCATAACGTGTTAATTTTGTTTCTAGTATTTCTGTCTTTCATTCTGTTTGTTGCCTTTCTCTCTCTCTCTCTCTCTCTCAGCAGTGGGCGTGGCAGAGGAAGGCTCGGCAGGCACACCTGCTACCCATCCTCCCATCAACCAACTGATTAAATCATTGCCCTTTATTGTCTCCAGGTGCGTCTTGCTCGTGTGATACCGTTCCGTTCTAACCCTAACCCAGTTTTAGGTTATATTGCATTGTTTTGCCCTTCGTGATTGTTCTCTTGCATTGTTTTGATTATTGTGTTTTTCCCAGCCCATTGTCTTGAATTCTTTGTGGCTGTGATTTGTGTTTTTTTCTTCTGACATTTCCAGCTGGCGTGCTTGAGTTTTGTTTTGGCTGTGATTTTTGGTTTTCTCACTAGATGTTTCAGCATCCACATGGTGATCTGGATAATCATCAAAAGGTTGTAAATTGTTCTTGGTATCTTTATACACCAACCGTCAAAAGTAAAATATTGGTCCCCCACCCTACATGAATGTGTCAAATTCCATAAACATTGGTCATTAAATCGACCAAGATATCGAGAAACAAATTTTGAAGCTCCATTGAATGAAATGTTATTGAATATTTCAAAGTGATCCAGAATTCAGGATCATCACCAAAATGTCATCAACTGTTCCTGGCAACATTCCCAAACTTTCTATAAATCTCATCCAGATCCGCCCAGAACCTTTTGAGTTATCTTGCTAACAAATGGATGGATGGACGGACGGACAAACGCCAGCGATTATGTAACCTCCTCGATGGAGGTAATAATTTCAGGTTCTTTGTTTTTATTTAGCTGTCTGTTCCTTTATATGTGCGTGTATGTAAATAATGTGAACAGCAACACAACACAAAAAAAACTATTTCTAAATTAAGCTTTACTTACAATGCTAAAATACTGCAGCACTGATACCGGGTATGTAAATGCAGATTTATAATATAATTAAAGATTCTGGCAACTCAAAATGTTCATGAAATAAGTACCGTCTTCAGATCAAGTTCAGATTTTTTCCTATCACAAAAAAAAAGGACTGTATGTAGGAAATCAGACAATCACTTGTTTGAAGCTTGGATGAGATGAGAGCCTCATAGAGATGGTTGGAAAGGGGAGATGGTGGAATACAATGAGACAAAAAAAAAACAGTGCTATCAGAAGCAGGCGCTCGACTGTTTCTTTGTCACCACCAGCAGCAAATCCCCCCAGTAACAACTGCACCCAATTTCAGTGTTGCAGAAAAAAGAAATGAAGGAATGCGGTTTAGGCATTAAAGCGTGAAAACTCCCTCTGTGGTTGAGCGGTCTCCCTCCTGGTATTATGGCAGATCTTATCAATGAGGGGGGGGGGGCATTTGGCAGGATTACCCAGGCTTTGTGAAAGGGGATATTCATTAACTCCTGTTGACATCTCTCAGAGTGATCATAATGCCATAGAGGAGCAGAGGACGCAGCATACGAACCAGAGCAGCGGCTTTCTGCTGTTCAGCGGCTCAGATCTGGAGTCCACCCCCACCCCCAAGATACGGAAGACTGCTTTACCAAATAAATACAAATGCCACTTAAGCGAGACATAAAATGGAATTATGGCCACAAACCATAGAGTGTGGAAAAAGGCCTCTGCTGATAGCATCAAATGTATTATTGAAGCGGCTTTTGATGGTTGGGTGTGTGTTTGCCTCCTGGCACCATCACTATCTGAGACCTGACTGAGGGTGACCCGACGTGACTCCGGGGGACTCGATATATTCAGAAGAGTTTGTTGGATTGTTCAACAACTTTTCCATTTGGGACTGAGTCCAACACTTTCTTAACTTTTCAGAACAGCACCACATTTCCACCATCACAGTATCAACACCTACAGCATGTTGTACATTTACTTCCTCTCCGTTAATATATCAACCACATTTTTATTTCATCTATAGAAGGTATTTTTAGTACACGTATTAATGTATATTTATTCTATTTAGAAGGATTGGAGTGAATTACAATGTCAAATTCAGCAAAACACAAGGGTTTGTGTTTTTAGTAGACAGACTGGTTCATTATGTACTTCAGGTACATGTGATGCAAATGTTTTACACACATGACTAAATTACTGCCGACTGTAAAGCTGCTGTATAATTCACAGAGATTTTTCTTAAAATATATATATTGTGGATAATTTTAAAGTCTGCCTGTGCCTGTCATAATTATATAATTTCACCTGATGATTAATTGTAGTAGATATAATTGCAATTAGCGGTATAATTATCTTCTCTTCATTTTATTACATAATTGCAAGTCTAATCAAAATGTATTAATAGAAACACATCTACAAAGAACAATAACCTTTCACTTGTCCTGTCATGTTTTTAATCTCAATCATTTTCGTCATAGTTGTCCTGGATTGACTTCCAAAGATATCGGCTCTGCGTTTTTACTTGGCTTCAAATTAAAATGTGCTTTCCTTTGTTGTGGTTTTTCAATTTGCCACGAAATTATAAATAATAGGTGGCACCCTGGCGTAGTGGTTAGCGCTGCCACGTCACAGCAAGAAGTTACTGGGTTCGAATCCGGTATGTGCGGAGTTTGTACGTTCTCCCCGTGTCCGCGTGGGTTTTCTAGAGGTTCTCCAGTTTCCTCCCGCCTCCAAAAACATGCCCTTTAGGTCAATTGATTACTCTAAATTGTCCATAGTGTATGAGTGGTTAGTCTTTGTGTGTGGCCCTGTGATGCGCTGGCGACGCACTCGGGGTGTACGCAGCCTCTCGCCCGTAGCAGGCTCCAGGATGACCCGCAGAAGCAGAAGGAAATGCACGGATGGATGATTAATAATGGTCACACCTATGCCCATTAAAACATGAAGTGCCTCAAGAGATAACTTTATCCCACAACAATCAAAAATCAAGTGATGGAAATATGATATTTATGTTTCATCCCCATGTATTTACACACATTATATCATGCAGTAGAACTGTTGTCACCAATACTCTATTAACTATTATTTTATAATATTGACTGTCTGCCCCCGATGAAAGAAAAAAAACATATTGGCCAATATATTGAGTGCGACATTAAGATAAAAAGTTTTGTTTCCCGATATTGTCAACCTCTCCTGCTCCCCAAGCTCAGCAAGAGGCCAGCAGTGCTCATAATATTTGTCTCTCCTATCTGTCTGTCTCTTGCTCAACCCAACCGGTCAAGACCGATTGCCGCCCAATACGAGTCTTGGGTTCCGTTCAAGGTTTCTGCCTGTTAAAAGGAACAGTGCTTGCTCTTGAGGGACAAGTTGTGTTCTATTTTTCCCTGCTACGCCTGAAAAGTGCCTCGAGGTAGCTTCTCTGTAATGATGTGGTTCTATATAAATAAGAATGAATTTAATTGAATATCTTGATTAAATATGTATGCGCTGTTCTCCCCTTTCTACCCACGGCCCAGCAGAAAACTAACAGAAAAATGCAAGGTGATGGCACCAGTCTAGATGGATTGTCCTCACATGAAATGTTGAAATTGCATCTGAGTAGCTATGAAACTAGACATCACCTAAAAAAATGAGGAGAAATTATCACGAGAGATGATATATCAATCATAATTCAATATACTGAAGCCCATTACAGGATTTAATGTTATTATACACATTCTGCTCACATTAGTTTCTAACTTCTGTTAATCACGTTAAATCAATCAATCATTGGGGCATTGTGTAAGAGTTGCATACTCGACCGGATTTGTCCTTTTATTCTTGCTATTAACCGTACTATTATACATCCCAGGAAGGGCACAGCCTGCAGACCTGCAATAGATCACTGTAATGAGTGAGACAGGTTAATGGCATGTCATCAACACCGTGGGGCTTAGCAAAGACCTTTAAGTGGAAAATGATGACACATTCATTATTTTTAATCAAATGTAAGTACTCTGGTGGTGACAGCACAACACTTGACAGCTTAATGTGCTTTGTTTATAAAATATTATTTTCAATACAACCTAAACCGGATACCAACTCCTTCACGATAAACAAAATCTTTAAAACTCTTCAGTGTGAAGAAATATGCAAATGTAGTTACTAGTTTGAAAGGTGGCCTCATTAAGAGTCCTCATCAAAGATTATTATATTATAGGAGTTTCTTCTAATTTGGTAGGCCAGTCTGTGAGGAGCGGCTGAGTGGCTGAGTCAGGCAGAGACTTGATCCATTGGTTTGAAGGAGAGCTGGAAAGCTGGCATTGACACCAAAACAATGAGACGACTCGAGTACAGCAACACTGCGCTGCTGAGGAAGTCTGTTTTACTGAAACAGGAAGAATAAGCTGACGTGTAGATGACAAGGGTGGATGAGGTCATCGAAAGTGTAGGGATTTCAAGATGCCAGGAAGCAGTGAGCCGCCCACACACGCACACAAAATGCAAAAATATTGACAAGGGAAATAGCAGTCCATGCTCCTATAAACAAGTAAAACCAAGAGCATATTTTAAACAATGTAGAACTGTAGCACAATGTTTTGTTTAGACTTTGAGGTTGCTAGGTGACAGGAGAGTGTCAGAGAGGATGAAGGGAAAGGTCTATAAGACAGTGGTGAGGCCAGCCATGATTTACGGCTTAGTCGTGGCTCTGAGGAAAAGACAGGAGGCGGCGCTAGAAGCGGCTATATCGGTAGAAGGATGTTGAGGATGGAACTGCCATGGAACAGGGCTAGAGGTCGACCCAGGAGAAGATACATGGACGTAGTGAGGGAGGACATGAGAGTGGCTGGTGTTGGGGAGGACGATGCAAAGGACAGGGTGAAGTGGGGAAGGTTGGTTTGCTGTGGTGACCCGTCCACAGACAAACAAATAGCTTATTCTATTATATATCATTGCTACTTGCTTTAGCTTGGAAGCACAGATAGCATCAGTATGATCAGTCTTTTGAAATACTCCAAACAGCTCCAGGCTATGGACTCAGCCTGCCTTACTCTGCTTCTCATGCCTGCAGGTAAGGCCTCTGGCACTTTGCATCCCCGTTGGAGTGATCCTCAAAGACACTCTCTCTGTGTGTGTGTGTGTGTGTGTACTGTGTAGGCGTGCATGGTTATGCCACATGTCAACTATAATAGCAGTCATCCTTCAGATGATACATTAGGTGTGTGCACACTGCATGGCAATCTGTAGCCATTTGTTTTTTGTAAAGTGCCACACCATCCTCATCTGTCACATGTGATTTCAACAGATTAACTGTTGGAGCCAAAATCATTTATCCACTAGAGACAGTAAGTTAGATTTCATGACCAGAGGCAACGTGTTTTCAGGTTGGATGTCTTTCCGTCCGTCTGTACGATTCATCCACAGTAGCTTGATCAGGAACTGATGCCAATTGGAAAAAAATGGTGGAGGCATGGCATTTTATATTAAAAGCCATCTTTACTGTCTCTTCATTATACTCTGTACGTCATTACAACAAATAACATTATTTGACACTCTGAAAAACAAAAGTGCAGACTGTGACCCTATTTCCTATTTGGCTGGATGCTGACATGGTGACAGTGATCTTGTGTGTCACTGGTGAAGCTGGAGTTAAGATCTTTTGTGCTTTTGTTAGTTTTGATGAATGCTTTCCGGAAATGATCGTAACATGTGCATGCATCATTGTATTCATACTTCTCCCCTGTGGGACAGACAAATCTGATAAAGTGTGAGAGAGAAAAATGGAGAGGGGACACAGCGCTTTATAGAGTAGGTGGATTAAGGAGCAGAGCCGAGGGACCCTCGTGATTTCTCATGTTTATTTCACATTGCATGATTCGCCACCCTCATATCCTGACCATGGGCTGCCACATGTTTCTGATATTATTCTAGTACTGACCTCAGAAACGAGGCTAAAAACTCCCAGAAGGAAAATATATAAATCTCTGGCTTGTTCTGACTTCAGTACATTTGTCTGCATCTCTTCTCTTTTTCTGTCTTTTTCTCCCCTGCTCCTTCAGCCCTCTCACTCTTGTGTCTTTTCTCTATGTATCTCACTGAGCCTCTTTCTGTCTTGCCCTGGGTTTGTTATGTAAGCATCTCATTTTATGTACCATATATTCATTTGAGGGTTTTTTTCTTGCCATGGCAATGTGCAACAGATCTCATACCAATGAGTTGCATATATCCTAACAGTATAACTTCTCTTAAACTCAACCCAACGCTCAGCAAAGCATGCAATTCACATTGATCCCTGCTGCCTTTATTTTCCAATCAATGCCTGACAAAAAGCTGCAGGTTTTGGACGATGCTGCTTTAAGATAATCTTGATGTTCAAAAGCTGAGGGCCCACTGACTCCAGCCTGCTGACTCTCACTTCACTGTCTCCCAGCAGCCTGTTGCCATGGTTACCCAAGCTCAGTGGCAGGCCGATGCAGCAGCAGTCTAATGCATGATACAGCCGCCTTCACTAGTCACAAGTGCTTTTGTGTTGCTGTCATAAGCCACCTCCCGGATGACCTCTGCTCACGCATCCAACGGTCACTGGACTCTGTCATCCCGGCTGGTCAGCATGGTGAAAATGACGGTTGTGAATTAGTTTGCAAGTACATGCACTCATCTGGTTTGTTTGCAATCATAATGAAAGAAGTGCACTTACACAACAGGGTAAAGACCATCAATTTAATTATATTTTTCTTTCTTTCTTTCCTTTCTTTCCTTCCTTCCGCCTTTGTCTTTGTTGAATCAATCTGAAACTGTTGGTGCAGTTGAGAAGGTGACCAAAGGTGGGAGATGGTACATCTGACAGAATGGCAAAGAGATACGTTAGAAAGTGCTTTTAGATGGGGGGATATGATTTAAAAAAACAACATAAAAAGGCTCTAATTAAGGCAACAGTTGGATGTTGGAGCCTCTGCAAATCTAGGCCAACATTAATTCATGATAAACGTGGTTGAAATCAGGACAGTTCAGGGTGTTCTGAGGTGTTTCTTTTTTTCAGTTTGCACTGTGGGATGTTTCATCTGTAAAATGGCACCTAGTTTAAATGTCACTTAGACACATTGCTGCATACACTGACAAGAAAACTTAAGAGGCACCGTCTGTAGAAAAGTGTGCTACAACTGTCACTCTACCCTAATTTGTGTGTTGCAGTAACCCAGTACTCTGAGCCTGCCTGCCTGTATTTGGATAATGAGGCCATGAGTTATATAAAGTCTCTGGGATAGTGGAGCAAAATGAGTTCGGTGAATCTAGCCTAGGGGGGGGGGGGATCTCAATGGCCCCCTCTTGCCCCAGGCCGACAGTCATCCCTAACAGTTTCATGCAATATTAACATGTCAGAGCAGAGGAGCGCAGCCTATCATGCCGCCCGTAATAATCGCCAGTGGTTAGGACTAGTTCGCTGCACCGTGTTCAAGGAACACCCCCACCCCCCCCCCTCTCACCCAGTCTCACCCAGTGGCCCACATTCACAGCCTCTGTTGGGCAGACCTGGGCATCTCAATTTCACCCTTGTCACTGCAGCTTTTGTCTTCTCTCCTTGACCTCAAAATGATTGCTCTGCTTATGTGACACGATTCACATGCAGCATGTTTACTCATGCTTTGATGTAAACAAACTGGGTAAATACAATATTTACATATGCGGATTATTTTGTCCCATGATTTTTACACATTCTACAGGACATGTTTCATTTTGATCTGCTGCTCTGTTGGGACGCGAGAGAGAGAGAGAGCTTCATCATGTCCACCCACTGTTGACAGCACAGCTTTGTATCCCAGGAGAGCAAGTCTCA
This sequence comes from Brachionichthys hirsutus, assembly GCF_040956055.1. Taxonomy (NCBI): domain Eukaryota; kingdom Metazoa; phylum Chordata; class Actinopteri; order Lophiiformes; family Brachionichthyidae; genus Brachionichthys; species Brachionichthys hirsutus. The sequence goes on from NC_090902.1 coordinate 11,148,159, forward strand.
CAGGCATCTGCTTGTCCGTGCATTAAACAAGACGACAAACACACAAAAAAAGACATTATAAAGAATTAGACATTATAAAGAATTAGCAATCGAAGCAAGCCTCTCATTGCTGATTAATACTAAACTGTTGTGCGTACAGCGATCGCTGATGAGCCGCGAAGAAGTGACCGATGAACAACATGGGAATTATCTTGAATCAGGGAATCCAAAAAGTATATTTCAGCCTTGCCAAAATAAATTAATAAATCAAACTGAAGAACACATTCGCAGTGACTCTTTACAGTGTTCAGCCCCCAAAAATCATTCTGGGTGCATGTTGGGCAGACAGCTGACATCGGTGCTGAAACAATCCCTTTGTTATCACGGCTGTTCAGCTCTACCAGGTGTGAGCTGACCTCTGGATATCTGCCTCAGCATTGCACTGCAAGCTGCTATTCTTGACGCATGAGCACGTTACCTCCCTCGGGGCTGTCGAGACATAAAGGAATCGGATCTGAGCAACATGCGACACCATTTAACAGCAAGACACTTGAAGAAAGGCATTAGGGCGATATCGTCTGTGCCTTTTTGAAATGTGTCCAGTTTAGGAAATGTCAAAGAACATACAGCCAGCAAACTGAACACCCCCTGCCATTTCACCAGGCTCAGCAAAGTAAGTGTTTCAATCAGCTTGTCTTTGATGTATTACCACATGCACCAACTATCCCTAAGTTTCCCTTGTGGTATTTGACCCTGAACGGTTGATTGTTTTGACATATTAAAAACCTGAAGTGCACCCTATTGTCTCTGTTGTGTCCGCACTTGGGAGACATCCATGTTCTTTACCAGTTTCCAGTGCAGAAAAGACAACAATTCACATCCACAGGCAATTTAGCATTTCCAATTGACCTGTAATAATACATGTCTTTGCACTGTGGGAAGCGGGTGGAGTAAGCAGAAAGGCGCTGCTTGTGAGGTAAGGGCGTACCCACGTGAAGAGGTCTACTAAGCATTCAGCAGTCCTTTCTTCAATCTCACTGCTTTGTGGAAACAAATAAACTAATTTGCCAAGCTTGATTTTCTCAAAGCCGACAGACCGAGTGTTGCGGCTCAGCTTTACAGTGAAAACAACTATATATCGGTGCTGTTTGAAGAGGTGATGTGTAGAAAATAATCTGATGAGAAGCAGTTTGTCCCAGAACTGTGAAATGATAAATCACTGTGGTTAGACAGACGAGTGCCTTTAGAGCCTTTATCTCTGCCTATTTGTCCCTTTCTTTTGGCAACACAGAGAGCACCAGCTTTATTAATCACATCAATCATCAGTAACACCACGACGACCAAAGGGAACTCTAATCGCTTCTCACTGAGCTGACAATGAATTTTCTGAGGGGCTCATTGTTGTAGTGTACATTAATTTGGCGTGTACATATGTCTGTGTGTGTGGGGGTGGGTGGTGGTGGGGTGGGGGGGGGGGGGGGGGGGGTATTATTGCCTGCCAGTGTCGTCTTCATTTATTTAGGTTTATTTAAGTTGGTTTATTGAATTTGTTAACCGCATTTATTTTTTGAAAGAAGTAAGATGTGTCTGCCAGTATCCCTGATATTATTTATACAGAACGAGCCATTCACTTTTCTCATGCTTGCAGTGAATGTGCAGAAAGCAACAAAAGGCTAGCTTTGTTAACATGGCTAAGTTGTGCTGCATCCACAATGCTGGTGGCAAATGCATTTTTTTGGACCCCTTATTGACAAAAATGATAACTGGCCAGCAAGAATGGGACCATTGGGACAAAATAATTGGTTCAAAAGTCATACATAAACAAGCCAGCAGCTTAATCACCGACCAGGTTCAACATTTTATCATTTCATGGTGAGTGAAAAGCTCTATAATCAATAGGGTTGGTTATTTAATTGGTGCTGCCTCCCTGCTATCCTGTTATATCAGGTTTAGGCCAGTAAATTAGGTTTTGATTATGGTGAGATCTGTAACACTCCCTGGGCTCAGGGAGGGTAATGCCGCCTACATGTATCTGTGATGTGTCTTCGGCTGCTTTCAATCCTAATAGTTCTCTGCACTCAGACTGTGTCCCAGAATATTTTGCTATCGCTCATTAAAATTCCAGGCTCACTCAGTCAACATTTGCCATTACAGACCAATCGTCGAAATTAATTAATTATTGTCTCAATGCAGCTCCCTGAAGCACTGCCACTAACAAGAATTACAAAAATAAATTCAGGTTTTCAGCCACGTCAGAGTATTAAGAGTAGAAAGTCAAATGTTCTTTTAAGAATGCCCGACAGGGGTATCCTGGTACATCCCTGAGGAAGTCCAGCAGGTTTCTTGAAAGACCAATACCGGTATGTTCTTTTTCATCACTTTTGAAGATTTCTTTCACAACAATGACCTTTCGTTTCTAGGTATTTTTGCTTTACACTTTTCAGAGATTGTACAGTATTTATTTTCTTGGTGCCACACTTTATGATTTTTTTCTGGTCTTTGAACAGGTCTCAACTGAACCTTTTACATGATTTAAAATTCCATATGCGGGTCTGTTCATCATACAATGTTGAATATCTTATATTTGTGTTTGTATGTTATGTTTTTCTTTAAATTGAAAATACAAATGACTGTTAATGCTATTTTTTTCTTTATAAATGAAGCTACAAAAATAAAACTAGAAGTGTAAAAAAGCACAGCTTTGCTTTGGTAATCACAGTATGAAAGCTTGACGAGTTTATTGTGCATACAGTTTCCATTCTGGACATGGTTTCTTGAGGAGAAGCAGCAATCTCATGCTCTGTTTTCATGCTGCGTTGCTGAGCCATTACTGCCTGTATCATCAATCAAACTGTTATTTTCACAAATCTGATCTACAGAACTATTCATCTGCTTTTTAAACCACTTCTCCTCGCTCCGGCTGAACATTTAATCTTAAATATGAGGCACTTCATGCAAATCCCGCATTCACAACATCCCTAAACGTCCCATTTCAGGGAAACAGGGATCATTTTGTATAATATGAGCTTGTGGTGATTCCTTGGCAAGCATACAATGGCTTGCTAATTAAGCATAGCATGATCGGCATCCCTCATATCACATTCAGTTTCAGCTGAGCAGGCAGATGGTTCATGATTTCTTAATGGAGAAACACTTTGCCTGGTATCCTGGCTGCTTTGGCAGATCAGTGTCAGTAAAGAGGTGAAATTCAGATTACTGTTCTGTGCATGGCTTGTTTTCCAAATGGGGCTTTTTGTCAGAGTCCAACAGAGTGCATTAAAAAGTAAAAGGTTCAGTTGAGGCCTGTTCGAAGTCAGGAGAGCTATCATGGTGAATAATAATAAAAAAGAAATTGTCAGAGTTGAAGGCCCAAGAAGCCTGGCTTGGTCACATGAGAAGTGGGATTGAAAAGAAGACTCATAATACATCTCTTTGTTTCTCTCTTCAAAGGCTGTGATCAGAGCTGGTTGGCAGAGAGATTGAGGGCAAAGCAAGGCAATGGACAGAGCTCCATCAGATAGCGTTGGCTGGTGTATTGGCAGAGTCTCGACATGTGTTTCTTTGACTCTTATGGAGAAAGCATGATTAGAATTCACAAGAATACCTCCCTTACATGTACAGACAGACCTACTCCCTGATAGTTGTAGCCTTCACTCAAAACACTGTTTTTATTTTCTTTTTCAGTTGGCATTGTTACTTTTCAAACACACTTAAATTTTTGGAACTTTCATGTTGTTTGATGATGATGAATATATTTATTAGATAGAATGTGAGAGTACAAGTACAGTCAAACAGTAGAATGTATTACAGTACAAGTACAGTCAAACACCCTAAGAGGAGCATTTCAAAAAAGCCCTTGCCGTCTTCTTTCCGTTGAAAGTCCTTAGTACATAAATCATCGACATTTAACAATACCAATAAAATAAAAATAAATTACTCCACAGATGCAAAATAACAATAAATTGAAAGACACATAATATGTCGTAGGTGGTCAAAAAAGGGGGTGGGGGGATTGATCCGGAGAGAGTCGTGATGACTATCTCCGTTTCTTGATGGAAATAAATCAAAAAAGAGATGCCCACAAAATGGAAATAAGCATGAGAGACTCTTAAAATGCAAAATGAACAAGGCTCAAAAGATGACTGTTATTTCCGTGGCTGAACTGACAACACACATCTACAGTTCATTTAAACCGGCGTTTGCATGCAACCAAAAAGAATAAAACACAAATGACTGATGGATTAGGTAATCCCTCATTTATGTCTGACATTAGCATGGCTGGTGTTGGGTAGGACGATGCAAAGGACAGGGTGAAGTGGAGAACGTTGATTTGCTGTGGCGACCCCTCACGTGATAAGCCGAAAGTAGAGTAGTATGTCTGACATTAACCTGTATGTGATTTTGTGTGGTTGGATAATCAAAAAATCAAAGTTATCCATATTTATTACCAGGTGTGTGTGTGTACACAAGGAATTATTTTACGTAACGTATGGAGGACGTTCACATCTAACTGATTCACTGCTGATATTACCATCATGCATGTAGTTAATAATCGTCTGTAGAAAAACATCAGTCATCACAGGCACTGAAATACACGAGAATGTGTATCGACTACAGGGTAGAAAAGTATGGAAATGCCAGTTTGGGTGGAAAACACAATTAATTTATCTGTGCTAAACTGTAAAGAGGTGAAACACAGGAATGCATACACACACACAAACACACACTGATTGTATCATCACAGAATTATTGGCATATGAGGAATAAGAACTGTTCATTTATGTCTTTTGTTTGTATGAAGATACCAAAATACTGCATCAGAGCATCTGACGGAAAGAGTCTGACCCTAAAAATAGTTTTTTCCTCGTTCATTTACATCGTGCACCTCCTACCGGCGCACCTGCTAATGAGGCGAATGACATATGTGTTGCTGTCACTTTGTCTTTACATGAAATGTGTTTTCCTGCACTGGTGATTGATCTCCACTCCTCTCTCTTCTCATGTTTGATGCAAGCAGTTATAATAACTCCCTTACCTCTTTTCCTTGACACAGTTCATTACCGTCTGTTCTCCTGTGTGGGCAAACAGCCACGATTGCACAACTCGCTGAGACTCTTTAATGAAGGTCAGCGGGCCACTTCACTCTCATGTCTGCTCCCACCTGATTCCCTCCCTTTGCTCCTCTTCCCCACTCGGGACCGCTGTGAAGACCCCATGCCGCACATTATCTTATCAGGGCAGTTGCAGTGGAAGTGCTCAACCTAATGCTAATGCGCAAAGACATTATGAGTTGAGTGCAGCTTTTTAGTTTAGCTTTCATTTTCCATTCCGGTTGATGGAAATGCTGAGCGCAGGAAAATTCTGCAGCCAGACTGTAAAATAAACAGTCTTCTTACTTAAAGTTTAAACACACATTTTATTTAAAATAAAATAAAAAAATCACCCAGCTGTTCATTGCAACCACTTACTTGGAAAATGTGAAATTATTGAAAATAAAGCATTTGATTGAATTGCTTGAAATTTTAGGCTAAACTTTTACTTAAATATAATCAATTTGAAATGCATAACACTGTGTGTTATTTAAAAGTGTGGTTTGGCCTGTAAAATATGTCTTTCATACACTGAATCTCTTTCAGTTGATCGTATGTGATGCAAATGTAATAATCACTACGCATTACTGTTGTTAAAGCTGGAATAAAAACAGGCCTAAAATGATGGTTCTATTGTTTGAGGACGGTTGTCATTTTATTCCTGTCATCATCTCACATTTACTGTAAAGACTGCACATATTTGTCTTTTAAACTGAATAATACATTTCTGACAACTTCCCCAGTTAGCTGTCGGAACTTTATGAACTTATATCAAATGACGAGGACTGAAATACGGACCTAATTTCATATTATGTCCCAGTTTATCCAGGGATTTAATAGCTGCACCTATACATCCGTCACTGTAGCCAAGCATGATTAGAAAGAGAATATGTGAAACAGCTTTATGTAATTAATCAATCAAAATGGTTAACTGTATTCTGTTACAGGTTCATTAACAGGATTACAATTTTCAAGAAGGTATAATAAAGAACCCTGTTATGTTGAGATGCCAAATCATCATCAACAATTGCCTTTACTACAGAAACTATTGAAGTAAAATCTAAATTTTAGTTATTTGTATTTGACTACAATACTCCAGAACATGGAAAACCTTGGAACCCCAACATGGTACATTTCTACATGCTTCAGTGTAATCAGATGATCTTAATTCATTCATAGTATGGATATTGAAAAATTGCCTTGTTCCCTAATTGGTTATAATAATGCAGATGCAAATGGAGATAATGGTAGTAATGGGCTCTTATTGGATTGTCACTCATAATGTGCTGGCTATTCCCCGAGAATGAAGTGTGAAAAATATACAGAAATGAACTCCCTCCTTGCATTATGTTTCATTTCACGTTCAATAACTCAAACTCATTTCATTAGACTTTTTAGAAGCAATAAGCAGGAACCCAAGTGAACCCGACTCCCATACTAGAGTTGTTTTTGATACTTTCAGAAATGAAGATGTTTTGTTTCTTTTTTAAATTTCTTTCAATTAAAATTACATTCTGAATGGTTCAAACTGGGTTTTACCAACAGGCCATCAACAACTTGATCTAGCTGTCGTGAAATGACTGCTAGATCAAATGAAGACCTGACAGACCACCAAGAGATCACGTCTATGCGGGCGAGGTTCTCATTGCACAAAGGTGTGACTCTATATGTGGAAGGAGTATTATTTCGAGATAAGAGATATGTGAAGAAAGAAAGAAAACTTTTGCTAGGCAAATCCCCCAGTTCCCATCCTGTTCAAAACATCATGCATAAACTTGTATGGATGTGCAAAGAAAAACATGGAATGACACCCTTGGCGATCCGACTGTAGCTCATTGTGGAAGCCGCTGGCAAAGAAAATCACATGAAGTAGGTGTGTGTGTGTGTGTGTGCGTGGGAAATAGAGATGATATATTATTCTCATGATGTTGTGAATTCTATTACTGGAGCAATATGAGGAAGAGGAGATTGCTGCGTACTGCGTAAAGCAAACCTTCATTTCATTTCATTTTCTAACCGCTTATTCCGCTATCGGGTCGCGGGCCAAGCTGGAGCCAATCCCAGCAGTCAATGGGCGAGAGGCAGGGGACACCCTGGACAAGCCGCCAGTTCATCGCAGGGCTAAAGCAAACCTGCTTGTGTGAAATTAGTCATTTTTCCCATAACTATCTTGTTGTACCTTGCTGGTCTGTGTGTTATCATCATGAACTATGGAACTTGTATTCTGCTGCTCAGTTCGCTTCCATACCGGAGCTTTCTGCTTCAGGCCGCTGTAAAATCACACGCGGTCCAGCTCTCACTGAAAAGGTCATCGATCCTCAAGGACTAATGAACTGTTTGTCAAACCATGAGGGAATGATTTACACTTTATTTGTTGTTGTTTTGTTGTCCAAAATGTGTTGATGTGTGCTGCAGACTTTTACACGACCACTGAGATATGATAAGCCTGCATAACCTGGGATTTCTTTCAGATGTTTGGAGGTTTTGTGACTTGACATTCAACGTCCTTGGTTTTATGGTGTGGCTGAGTTGGTGAAATCCGCAAAATCAACCTCTTGTTGTGTCCTTTCTCTGTTTCGGCTTTTTTTTTTTTTTTTTTTTTTGCATTCATGCACTTTCAGTCAGAGATTCACTCCAAATATTGATTGTCCTTATGGCAGTTATGTCAGATCTTGGTCTGCATCTAGAGCTATTGTTGCAAGCCTGATTTTACAAAGGGCATAGTTGCTACGTTCTGATTTGGCCCTGGATGCCGTTTCCATTGATTGCTTTTGAGCTGGTAAGCGCAGTTATTGTAGCGCATTGCAGCAGCAGCTAATGGATTCTAGCTGACATTCTCTGACCTCCTGCTGCTTGTCTGCTGATAAAGTTGCATAGAATATTCCCTTTCAACAAACACGGTAGCTCTGCTTTATCTTAGCAAACAGAAGAACAACCACATCCATTCAGAAGTCGCCTTTTTCTCTCTGTTGCACACGTTCCTGGCTTCTGACTATTATCTGTTCTGAGAGTTCTGAGTTTGCCTTCTAAAAAGTTCCTTTTTGGCCCAATTTAGAATCCAGGTTGTGCGTTGCCGCAGGAACCAAACTCAGCCTCACATCTCATTCCGAATCTTACCACATCTGTAGAGCTTTGAAGATTAGGCACACTGGTCCTGCACCAGATTTAAAAAAAAGACTAAATTCTTTGAGATGCAAATGTTCAGCAACAACAGAGTTGTTCTATTAATTGTGTTAGAAAGTTAGAATTGCAATTAAATTAAGCAAATGAGACATGCAGAGTTTGGACGGGAGACCGAAAACAGAGCCGTCTCTGCTTGGGCTATGAAGTGTTTGTATTTATTTGACGCCAGGAACTGAGGCTGAGGGTCAATTTAAAATGTTTTGATCCCGAGTGCCTGGAATGGTTCCTGAACTCGGGGAAACGTTCCTACAGTTTTCGTTGTTTTCCTTTGTTGCAAGCTATCTCTGTGACCCACCTGTATAAAAAAAAATCCAGTTGTTAATAGCAGCGCTGTGGATCAACTGTAAACAAAATGCTTCATCCGAAGCTTTTTATTGAACTGAACTTTGTAGCTGAATGCATCCTGACATTTACCTTCAGGGAATGTACAAACAGCGCAGCAGGGTTTTTTTGTTTTTTTATTTTCTCATTCAGTACATATCGAGCCCAAAGACCTTTTTCCTGACCCAATGTTCGGCTCTAAAAACATACTTCATTCAATGATCGACACACTCGCACCTTCACACAACATATCGCCCGATGAAGACTGATGCTTCACTGTAAGGCGCAGCTTTAATTTGCCTGGGCTGCTGCCAGTCCTGATTTGTGAGAGGTTGCTCTGCCTCAAGAGTCCTGTATGTCAACACCCTAATTCTCTCCTGTTCAACCTCAGGTCAGAGCTTTCTGCCATTAGACTCACGTAATCCATGGCCGCTGAGACTTCCACTCCACAGAAAAGTGCTCAACAGTTGTACTGTATTGTATTGATGTCAATTACCCTGGATTTCCTTTTTTTCTGTGGTCCACTGTCTGTCTCAAGGGGTCTCCCTCTGTCGCAATAAGAACAATTAATTTTGGCTCACTGCTGTGGGCCATTTGGAAATTAAAATGGCCTCTCTTGGATTATTCCTGCTAAAATAAAACAGCTTAAATTTTCCCTCATGAATATCTTGCTCATTGTCATTGCACATTTCCCTAACCCCGAGTATAGCCTTGATAGAGTATGACTAACCTCTTGATCGTTTGGGAGGGAGCTCCCTAACTACATTCACCAAATGTGATGGCCCTTTTCTTTTGCTTTCTATATTTCCTTCTGCTACAAAACATATTTTAAGGTTAAACAACATGGATTACATCATTAATAAGAGATGAGAGATGTGTTGAGAACCGAAAGTCCACCCTTCAGTCATGTAAATCAAAGACTTCTCAGGGAATCTTCACAAAATGAAATCAGATGAACCCACAGTAAAATCTGATGGCACATGTGTCAATTGTTAAAATCTATAATGTTGCATTTTTAATATGTAAAATCTGATTAGCGAGTGGCTGGTGTTGGGAAGGACGATGCAAAGGACAGGGTGAAGTGGAGAAGGTCGATATGCTGTGGCGGGACAAGTCGAAAGAAAAAAAAGAGACTTTAAATGTGAAAATAATCTTCCAAATAGTCAAAGTACCTGGCATCTAGCAAAAAAAACAAATACACATGAAAATCTTCCATTACTCTTTTCTGAAAAGACTTCCTCATGGAAAACAAAACAACCATACAAAAATACTATTTGTTGAGATAGCATTCATATTAAATACTGTTTGTTCTCTGAATCCTTGTTTGCTGAAAATAGTCAAAAGCAGGATTAAATCATTGTGTGTTTTATCACTGCATCAATCTGTTTTATGCAGATCAGTGTGCTGCCATAATGAAAGCACTGAGTGACTTTTTCATCAGTGCAATTATCTAAGTTCAGAAGCAACGATAAACACATTTCTGTCTAAACGACTTCTTAAACGCATTAGTCGAGGTGCTCTCATTTTACGATCTGCATGCCGAGACAGCCTATCTATTTCCGAGAACCGCTTCGGCCCCTTTCTCCCATCAATTATCACTGCCACCCCCCCTCTCAGGATCTACGGGAAGTACGGAACCAGTGGACAAGAGAGGGTGTATCAGCATCCCTCTCCTGTTTTAATTAGAAGACCCTTAGTGAATTCTCTTAACCCCGTCAGAGAGGGGGGGGGGGGGGTGCACGTCCTCAATAAAATATTTACTGGAGAGATTTACATGCATTGGGGGGGACTAAATGGAATAGGAGAAGCGGTATGGCTGGAGGAAAGGTGGGACTTTACAGTCATCCAAGAATGCCAAGTATAATTATGTATACCGTACTGTCTACATAAAGACGCAATTTACATACTATAAACAGCATAATTACTTTCATAAAGCAGTGCACCTTTGAAACATTATAAAAAAAAATCCTCTCTAGCAAATGAAATGATGGTTTCCATGCGAAACCAATAAGTTGGCTCGCCTCTCACAGTGAATAAAGGGTCATAGTCAGACCTGATGCACACTCTGTAGGCCTCAGACTGCCTTCCTCACCAAAGGCCTGGCTAACATGTAGAAGCTGTCATACTCATTCTTTTTTTTTCTGGTCCAGTGAAAAAACACAATGTCTCTGGGAGGAGCTAAAGGTTCCGTTTACTGGATTCTTGCCTCACCCTCTGGATTACACCGAGATGCTTTGGGCATTTAATTTCCTCACTTTAGCAGCAGTCAGTATATTAAAAGAGAGTATTTTAAGTGCTGTTGCATCGAGGTGAAATCTCGATGCAGTTCTTGAAAAAAAAAGATAATGGAGTTTGATTTCAAAGGGGAAAATTAAAAATACTTAGATAAGGTTTCCAATTTTGCGATCACACATCTAATTGAAAATCTTCAATACATGCTGCACAGAAGGATTTGTGGTTCTAATGAGGCCAGGGTGCCGAACAAGGTCAGCCTTGTCATTGACAGAAAAATCTCATTATAGAGACGTTTTATGTAGGAGGCTGTGTGGAGAATTTGACCAACGTGTTTTGACAGTTTAGGTGTGTGTGTTTGTGTGATCAGGCTGCTGTTGGATAAATGTGTCCACGTGTATCAGTATAAACCGGTACCTTACTTTGGGTTTATTGAACCACTCCTAAAAATATCCTACTTCTTTTTTTAAGCAGCTTAATTTAATCTCATATTCATATGTTTAATCCTCAATTCACACAACAGCTGTTTTCTGCTGAAAGTCTCCCACTTCAGTTTTGAAGGAAGCTCAGAAAACGCTTCAGGTGCTACAAGAGTGAAAAGAAAAATGATTGAAATGCTGATTATGCAGTGGAGTTCTCAAGAAAGCAGAAACAAAAAAGGTTTGCACAGCAGGTAGTTTTTTTTTTCTTTTCTCAAATCAGTCACTTGCACTTCACTTACATGGAAGCTTCTCAAACTACTTATGCAGCATAATTGACTTTTCTGCTGTCCATCTGTGTACTCAATATGTTCTCCGGCCACATTTTCACGAAATATCTTCAGGATAAAATGAAAACCAAGCAGCATATTTAGCCAGCTTTGGGTAAAGCTATGACTGGAGCATATGGAGCAAATTGCTGGACTGTGGACAGTGCATTATGCTGCAGAGGTCTCAATCAAAATGATTTCCACCGATGGTTAATGGCTTTCCTATCCGCTGTACGAACTTTCCATGTTTTTAAATGCATTGTAACTGACCTAGTTTGAGCTAATAGCTGCTGTTCTGCCACAGAAGCATATATACAGTACATTGTTTGAATTGCCTTTTTCATAATCTGACTTTACTTCAGCCAAACAGCAAAATCACTGAATATAGACAGAAGGAACTTTAAATCAGGTGGCGCGGACAGAAAATGGCTAAACTGCTGAATGCACTGCCGCTTGCTGCTATTAGCAGGACAAATCTGTGAGTATTGATAGACATGTAGGGGCCATAAAACACAATGGCTAATTCAATGAGGCCTGTTTCCACCAAACATCTGAGCACTGATGAGCTGCAGAGACACAATGGTGAGATAAGGGCTAGGATATTAAAGCCACCACTGAATGTAAACAAAACCACTAAAGATACAACTTCTAAAGTAGGAGAATTGTGTAAAAGTATGGCTTTGCATGACTAATGCTTCAGTATTACATCTTATTCATGACCTTTGACCCAGTAGTACGTGGCGGTCTCTGCAGAGACCCTGTGAGTACCTCTCTCTTTATTATTGTTACTGTTTTGCTGTGTCGGGGAGATTGCTGGGAATCAACCGGAAACCATGTGCAAGGTGGGAGCTCAAGATAATCAAAGGCTGCAAGTGAGCAGGTTACATTGACAGTGTTATGTGTAATTGTGTTGATCTATTCCCTATATTTATTTGTACTTTCATAAAATGAAAACATAACTTATTATTTCTTTTTTGTACATTTCTAACATTGCACTCTCTCCCTCTTGTAAAAGCCATTGACAAAAACATTTTCCTCACATTCTGCAAATATTTAAAAAATATTTATCTCCACCATGTGAATTGGATCCACACAAACCTGTGAGTTGTGGGGTTTTCCCTGTTGCATGCTACACCCTCTTACACCTTCTTAAGAACCTGACGATCAAGTCCTTATTATTATTGTAATCTCAGCGTCAAACAGACCAACGAGCAAATCAGAGTTAAACTAGAAAAGCACTCGGAGAGCGCAGGCCTCCGCCGAGCACCTCAGTCTCCCTATTTTATCTATATTTTTAGATTCCTTAACCATGAAAACACACATTTAGCAATTTTGATACACACTTATATAATTATTAGTTTAGAACTTATTCACAAAAAGCACACTTTCAGTAATGGCGGCTTCTTCTGGATCTCGATCCATAACTTTTGAAGATCCACTGCTAATTCCACAGTGTCTTGGTAAAGGTAAGTGGAGGTAAGGAAATAAGACATTATTATAATTATTGAAAGGGTACAAAAACAAAATCTTTTTATTGGAAAAATTGACCCCGATTTCATCTGGATCTGTTTCCTCAGGTATGAAAGATGAACGGGATGAACACATAGAATGGGAGAACCTAAAGATACTGATGAAACAGAGAGGATGTTCTGGCAGAGAACTGTCCAGAGAGGCGGTTTGTCCAGAATAGGAGCTGCATTTCACACTGTGAGATGTTTTGTTACATGTGTAGCGTGACACTTAAAGAATAGAACATTTTAAACCATCAATATTGCTGCAGGCGGCTCGGTGGCGCAGTGGTAAGCACTGTTGCCTCACAGCGAGATGGTCGCAGGTTCGTCTCTGACTTGTGGCCATTCTGTGAGGAGTTTGCATGTTCTTCCCGTGTCTGCGTGGGTTCTCTCCGGGTTCTCCGGCTTCCTCCCACCACCAAAGACATGCAGCCTAGGCTGATTGGTGACACTAAATTGCCCGTAGGTGTGAGTGTGTGTATGGCTGGTTGTCTGTCTCTGTGTTGCCCTGCGATGAACTGGCGGCTTGTCCAGGGTGTCCCCTGCCTCTCGCCCATTGACTGCTGGGTTTGGCTCCAGCTTGGCCCGCGACCCGATAGCGGAATAAGCGGTTAGAGGATGATGAAATATTGCTGCAATGCTATGTCTGTGGTTCTATCTGGCTACATGAAATCATATCACATCTGCACTGGCAACTAAACTCAGATGTTACTGCTGAACCCCGTGGAATTCATTGCTCATCCTAATGAATTGCCTCCTCCCAGCAGTTTCACTTCCACCTGTTCGACAGCTCTCGCCTAATTGACTCTGACTGGATGTTGTCGCCTAGGAAGGGGCTGCTGATGCTGTTGAAACACCAACTATGCTCAACCAATCCCAGCGCTTGGAGTGTGTGCTGGAAGGCAAGCAGCATGAGCTGTTGCCCTCCCATCTCTCAGCCCTCCTGGAGTGGAAGCTGGGCCTTTCATCCCCACCCAGGCCTCCTGCCAACAAACATTGAATAATTCACTACCTTCTGGATGAATCAGCTTCAACAAAATCTCTGCTTATTCAACACATTGATGTCAACATGTAACAACATAATCATTTTTTTTAATAGACCTTGTCGACCCATTTAAGCCAAACAAGCCAACACAATAATAATGATGATAATAATAATAATAATAATAATAATAATAGTATCTGGTAATCAATTATATAACTCTTCTTTTGAAGTTTATTACTTACATTACATTTTCTTTCTGGGAAACTGGCCTTATGGGTTGATTTAAATGAATGTATATACTCTGTATATACATTCTATATATGTATGAGTGAATATTTGCTACCATGGATTGTATGCTATTTTAATTTTGTTGTACAATGTACAATGACAATAAAAATATTTGTATTTATATTTGAGAATATAAACCTCCCTTACAGACAATCCGGAGTTATGACATTGTCTGACTGTCGTTTTGTCTGTGAAAGGTTCACATCAGTATTTATCTGCCTGGAAGAGTTCAACCATTCACAAAGTCAAGTTTTTCAATGCAACGAGAAATACCTTCCAGTTTGCAGGCAACACTCAGCAACCTTGAACTTTTATCATAAAACCTGTCATCCATGTCTTTGCAGAAAATGAGTGCTTCCCTTAAGCCACACTTTCTAGCCATTATGACTGCTATCATGTTTTTTTTTTGTCAACCCTTATTGCAATTGGATTAAATGACTAGTTTGTACCTAATTAATATATTAATATGCATAAATTATTAAACCAACTCTCTGATCCCTACATATAGTATTTCATGGTAACTGATCACTACATGTAGTATTTAATGGTAACTGATCCCTGCATGTAGTATTTCATGGTAACTGTTCCCTACATGTAGTATTTCATGGTAACTCATCCCTGCATGTAGTATTTCATGGTAACTCATCCCTGCATGTAGTATTTCATGGTAACTGTTCTCTACATGTAGTATTTCATGGTAACTCATCCCTGCATGTAGTATTTCATGGTAACTGTTCCCTACATGTAGTATTTCAGGGTAACCGAGACATTTGACAGCTGTCAGGTCTGTATTGTCAGTGATAAGAAAGTCATTATGACAAGCTTCACATCTTACGATGCCGATAGGCATCCTCGGGCTCCATCTGAACTTACTTGATAAGTTGCGTTATCTACGTCCTTGGCTCATTTCAGGAGGTGAATGTGACTTTGTCTGGAATGTCATACTGATGTTGAACAGCTGGAATTGCTCAACTCAGCCTACAAAGCTTTGACAGTTTACTAAAAAAAAAGCTCTCAATGTTGATAAAGATCGTCATCCAGAATCATTCTACACAGAACACAACTCTGGCTTGTCCTCTGGATTTCCAGTGCTACCTATCTCAAAATCAAAGGCACATGTTTATATTTCCTACACAGACATGGTCACAACATACTCCGTAGATTAACATGTAAATGGAACAAGTTACTGCTGTTGGATTTCTTTCATTTGTATTATTACGTAGCTCATGGAAAGCTCCATCTCCTTCCATTAACTGACATCTCTGTCTGATATCTTCTAAATTCAGCAACACACTTCATAAGAATCTAATTAAATAAACTGCACTGTAGGTAAGCGAGAACACTATATTCTCAATTTTGGAATAAACTGGCCATTTATTATTAAATAATAATATTTAAAATAAATCATAATATTCAAAGTCTTGTTTCAGAGTCTGACCAGCTTGAGGGGCATAATAGGCAACACTACATGCTTAAATTGCTATTTTGCCCATCTTGCCACTATCTCTTTCTTGAAATAAGAATATGACAGGAGAAATTGCATATAATTAGGACTGGTACTGTAGTTTCAGTCTGGCGTGTTCATATGGTGCATACATTTTGAGGAAATGTGATGTGTCAACACGGCATTTCTATTTGAATGTTGGCCAGTCCAGTATAACCGCAGGGCCAACAGAAGTGTCTCCAGATGGGCTGCCTGGGGCTGGGAAAGGAATGACTCACAGCATTGACCACAAAACCATGTGAAGAGATTAATCATGCTGATGTGACCAACATAATAAATACAGCCTCATAATGGGTGGGGTCTCCCTTGAGTTGGCCCCAAGCCCGGATAAATAGAAGGATGCTGAAGGAATGGCAACTGACTTCATTCAGAATGAAGTCAGTTTCATTTCTTGTTTGTACTTAGACCTTCTAGTCGATTGCATGCTTAATTCTGGCAAAGTTTTATACCGGATGCCACTCCTGCTGCAACCCGGGCTTGGGACCGGATAAATGCAAGCAACTTTAATATCATAACAGGCAACTTTAATTTCCCTGCCATAGCTTACTCAGTTTAGAGTAAACAAAAATAAAAAAAATCACAGTAATGCATTAAATCAGTTCTAACTCAAGGGGGTGGAAAAAAAAACCTCCCTCTTGCAGGGAGGGTGATTCCATGGCGGAGTCCAAATCTCTGCATGCAGCCCTATGTTTATGTGTGAGGGGAGAAGCACAGAGCATCTGTCGACCCTCTGGCTCACCAGATAAGACAATAGCCATTGTTCAATAAACTATGAGGCTTCAAAATGAGGAAAAGTTGAAAGAGACCGACAAATGAACATGTATAGTGCATTTATGGCATTGGATTGGAAAATTACTCCAAAATTGAAGCATGTATTTCTAAAACAACTCAAGCGTCATCATTTATATTGTATATGCTAGGTATAAAAACAGATAATACAGCATGACTTATCATGAAAGTAACTTACATTTTATTTACCAGCCATTAACCGTTTGGCTGAAACACTAAGATTAGCCCCAGTAAGTCCTGTTCTCAGGCATTGGCTGAAGACAATTCAACTAAAGCAACTTCGAATATGATTTGCTCATTGGAATATAAGCAGTTAGCTGAGAACACAACGCAATGACATATACACACACACATATGCAAGAACTTTGGGTTGTTTACAGCTGGTTACCAGTAAATTAAGATTATTTTCCTGATGAGTGCAGCTTATGAACATTAATATCTTAGGGTCACTATGTGACAAGAGGAAAATGATTAAATTAAAGGAAAGCACCGTATATTTGCCTCAATTTAGGGTCTGCATCATTTGAAAAATGCAGTGTGTGTAGGTGTAGTGCTTTGCTGTATGCTAATAGATAAGTGCTCAACACTGATTGCTGTTTACTGATTTGATTTGATTTTTATCTTGGTAAATATGCCTTGTGTAGTTCTCTGTCTTTCGTTCTCCACTTTTACCTTTCGCCATCCTTCCATCCTCAATTTCTTTGTTCTGGCATTTCTATCTCATGGTGTTCACTATTTTTTTCTCCATAATCAGACACATGAATTCATCTCTGTCACCCTCAGACGACACGTAAATCAATTTCCCAGCACTCTCCCATCTTGGAGGGCTGCTGTCAGGGTTGGCATCTCGCAACTTGGAACACACCGATAGATGCATGCACACACTCTTATTTGCCCACACAGTCATGAAAGTACAAAGACAGGCAAGTATAAAAAACACACACACACTCATGCCGGTGATTCAACACATGACTGTTCTGTAATGTCTTACTTGCTTCATCTTTGTAACATCCATTTGTCACTACTGACAGGACCTGGCAGCAGCTCCCATCCATCCTACTCTTATCCGGGCCACACTGTGTATTCCTCAACCCCCGACCTGCATACCAGCTTGGTCTCCTTCTGAACATTGGAGGAAGAAGTGCGGATGGAACACAAATAAGGCCACATTGATGCAGGGCCATGTCTTTAGGATGTGTTCTGTTCTGATGCCAGCGTGTTCAATCCCTACAAGGGGTGTGGGTTGAGCAGTCAGGCAACCAGCCACACAGCCGAGATCAGCGATGTGCAGGGGCAGCATGTCATGCGTTAGTATAAAGGACTGAGCTTAGGCTGACATCCAACAGAGGATTACTGAGACTTGGTGCAGTGGCTGTGTGTGTGGCTGTTATGGACAATTTACCACAACTTGCTTCACAGATGCCATAAGGGCTGCCCACTTTTCCACAGAAATGAGAAGAATTCAGAGAGCAGATTGTCATGACATGGTGTGCTATGCATAATGGTAAAAAAGCTGATTAATGACAATGACAATAAAGCTGTAAAACCTCTTCTTAAAGAACGATGTAACAATGGGATCATTTGATGGATTTTGCCAAACAATTGGGAAAACACTATGAGGAGCAGAATGGGTAAAGTGAAATGTTGTGTTGTGTGTTGTGGCCTTTGCATGTGCATCATCATTAACTATGAAGCTTTAATTAAAAATATAAAATATCAGTTGTGAGCCACCTGATTTTATAGATGCAGTTTAATAGAAATCATGGTTGAAACATGATGATAATTTTTATTTTAATGATCTATTGCCTGCATAAGAACTGGAGTAGACACCTTTACTACTAGGTATTGTGTCTCCAAGAGGAGACAAGCACCGGGCCCAAGACAGCACCTTAAGGGACGCCACAAAGAGATTAAATTAAGGACACCTAATTGTCAACTGGAGCCCCAATCAACAAACAGTAGTCAACAGTATGCTATCAAAAGCACCACTGAGGTCTATTCAGACCAAAACAAAACACTTTTCTGCTTTTGGAGTCTCAAAATATTGTTTGAGACTTCAAGAGGAGCAGTTTTTTTTGGAATGCGGCTGAAAACATTTCCTGAGAATTTCATCCAGATCCGTCCAGAACATTTTGAGTTATCTTGCTAACGGACGGACAGACATACAAACAAACAGCGGCGATTACATAACCCGGCTCAGCGGAGGCAAAAAAAAAGTAGGACAGTCATGCGGCAACAGTTCCGAAGTTATCCTCATTCATATGATTGCTAATAAGTCTATAAAAAAAATGAAAAATGACGATGTAACCTTTCAAAATCAACAGCACACACTAAAGTTACAGCAGTGGTATAAATCAGTATAAAATATTGACTTTCAATGCTTTGCAATCAAGAATTCAAATTAATTGAGCAAAAATTCTGTGAAATGATTATACTTTCTTAATTAATTCATTATATGACTTACTGAATGGCCTTATTATCATAGTTGGCCAAATGCAATATATCATGCTGACTATACCCGTGCATTAGATGGACCTTTTTAAATGTGTGCAGGAGGGCCTTGATCCTTCAGAAATATTCAAAGCACAGAGCAAATCTGTGAAAGGGTCACTTTTAAAGGGAGGAATACAAAAAGCACATAATGAAAGCGTTATCTACCGCCTGACCTTAAACGTATTCTTGCTCTGCCAGCCCATTCATATTTCCTCCATTACTGCTTCTATGTACTGCATGTGTGTGTAAACTGATTCTCATCGAACTACTGATCTCAATGCTTATCATACGCTTGCCTGCAGAGTGAAAAATATTAGGAACCAAAGATATAGACTCCATAAGTAATAGTCATATAGTGCTTACTCTGTTTGTATTTAATCTGTAGTAAGACAGTAAATATTAAAGAATTCCTTAAATTTTACTGGCCTCTTTACTTATTGAATGGTCTTAAAAAAAAGAAGAAGCTGAGGTGCCGTGTAGAGATCATTTAATGATAAATGTGTGCATGGAGTCTTGTATTCAGATTTGAATTATGTGGTGTGTGTGTGCCATCAGAAATCGCCTCACTGAGGCCGTGAGTCAACAGGGTTTGGTGAATAACGTCTGTTTACAAAGCCATTCAATTCCACTTACTGCATAAATACTTGTCAACACTGGGGAATTTAACAACAAAGTCTTGCCTGTTCTTGACAGCATATGTAGTATTTCACCACACACTACTTGTTCGTGATACACATTGTATATCACATTTTGGGTGAATGCCTCTGCTTTTCATGTGGATTTTGAACAAGTACTGCGAAAGAGAAACAGACATACTTTAGATTTATCCTGAAGGTGGAAAAGCCACATGCATTGGGAAGCAATGGGCAGCAATTGCTCTGACAGCTTGATGAATGGTATGTCGGGGGGGAGGGAAATCATGAATCAAATATGACAGCAGTCACGGAGGGTGACTCGAAGACACGGAAGCCTGGATGTATCTAACAACCTGAAAGAGCCTTTGTGTTTTGCCCTTTTCGGACAAAAAGTATGCTGATTCCTAAAATAAAATAAATAATGGGAATGCTAAAATAACACATCCTAGATCTGAATGAATGGAATCTTATTATTAAATACTTTGTTAGTTACATGGCTGAATGTGTTGATGACAAAATCACACAAAATGATCAATGGGAATCAAATGTATTAACCCAGGGGTCCCCAAAACTTTTTCTGTGAGGGCCACATAACTTTTCCCTTCACTGATGGATGGCTGGGGTCAGTTTGTCCAGGAAAAGTGTAACGTTGGCAGGGGTGCCGAAACATTTATTGTTTTCCAGACAGCCACACATAACCAAATAACAATTTCTTCACAGATAAAAAAGTCAGGAAATAAATAATAACACTATTAATAAAATAAATAATAACCAAATAACCTTTTCTGGGTTCATCCTGGTCCATGGAACATTAACTTTCTGGTTGTATCTGATCATCACTTAAATTGTCCCAAACGAAAGGAAGAATGCTTTTCTTCAGAATATTAATATATTATCCTCTATCAATATTATATTTAGGAAACAAAATATCAAATGAATGACCCCTCTTAAATGCACCGAATACCGTTATTGATCCCCCACCAGCTACTCATGTTGTATGGAAAGGAAAATAAGTCTCTGGTATTGTTTATGGGGCCAGGCCAAATGTGGA
This sequence comes from Brachionichthys hirsutus, assembly GCF_040956055.1. Classification (NCBI taxonomy): domain Eukaryota; kingdom Metazoa; phylum Chordata; class Actinopteri; order Lophiiformes; family Brachionichthyidae; genus Brachionichthys; species Brachionichthys hirsutus. The sequence goes on from NC_090902.1 coordinate 11,168,968, forward strand.
GGCGGGCCATAGTTTGGGGATCCCTGTCTTAACTGGAGGTCTGGATTTGGATTTACACTCAAAATTAAAGTGGAAAAACACACTACAGGCTGATCCAACTTTGATGTAATGTCCTTAAAACAAGTCCAAAGAAGGCTCAGTAGTGTGTGTGGCCTCCACGTGCCTGTTTGACCTCCCTACCATGCCTGGGCATGCCCCTGATGTGGTGGCGGATGGTCTTGTGAGGGTTCTCCTCCCAGACCTGGACTAAAGCATCCACCAGCTCCCCGACAGTCTGTGGTGCATCCAACAACGTGGTGTTGCTGGATGGAGTGAGACATGATGTCCCAGATGTGCTCAACTGGATTCAGGTCTGGGGAACCGGCGGGCCAGTCCATGGCATCAATGCCTTTGTCTTGCAGAAACTGCTGACACACTCCAGCCACATGAGGTCTAGCACTGTCTTGCATTAGGAGGAACTCAGGGCCAACCGCACCAGCATATGGTCTCACATCACTGAATGAAGAGCTTTATGAAAATTATTCAGTCATTATCAGAAGTGATTATCTGAGCAGCTTCAAGTTCATCGACTTGTTTTCATCAAAAGGACACCAGAAGGATACAGAATTATATGGTTAACAGGTAAGGCTTTTATTGGCATGTAAAACTTGCTCTCAGCCTTTGTGGTGCGGCCAGGAACTTTTCATTCTCATTATAAATTTGTAGAGGTGACCTTGATGCCGTCTGATGTATTGCATGTCTTTTTAAAAGTCTGTATATTTTTTTTTACTGCCTTTACCTCCAACTGACTCATGAGAGACCTAAAAACCGTAATATAGAATCTCTGCCTCTTTATTCTCGGCTCTCTCACAGAGTGGGTCTTCTGCACCTCATTTTATGACAAGACAATAGATGTTCATGGGTAATTTCACATCCTCGTAAAATGTTAATCTGCAATGATAATACAGCAAATGGAGTGCAATAATTTCATCTGGCATGGTAAAACCTTTTGCTCTGACTTCCGTCTCCCGGTCTCTTGCCATCTTCCTGCTCTTATATTTTTCCTTGTGTTCTTTTTGGCCGGCCCACCAATATTTAGTTAGTTCTGGAGGAGGTTTAACTCAACTAGATGTTCGTAGATCCTTTATGTTTCAAGTTTAATAAAGAAACATATCTATTTATTTGTTGTGATTATGATCAATCTCTCTGGTACCATCTGATTTAAGGCATCATAACACTCTCAGAGGTTTTTAGGCAGTGAGAAAATTCATGTCTGTAGATCAGAGGGACTGGCTGACTCTCTTAAGTGAAAGCCATTTTGACTATGATAAATAAATAATCCTTTTAAGACTATTAGTCTGTGTCAATTGACTGACTCAGTTGATGGGAATCATACATGTGAATGTTTTTGAGAGGCCCAAAGGTTATTTGAATTGTCTGCATTTTAAAGTAACCACGGAAATTGAATACATTAACAAGAGAAAAATGCAGAAGTTGCATGTTTTGTCAAAATAATTCAAAGTTTCAAATAATTTGAATTTTGAAATGACGTGACAAAGGCTGCTGTATTTCTGGGCTGTAGCTGACGTTGCTAGCTAATGTTACCTTTAGATATTCAACCGTCTCAAATAAAGTCACTGACTATCTTGTCCTTTTTTTTACTTTTACTCTCCAGCAACTATCTGAAAGTCTCTATACTTATTATTATTAGAGATATTGCAAAATACATTCATTTATGTGTCTTTGTTCAAAGCTATAGCGCCAACAGCAAACAAAAACATGATTAAGGAGAAATGTGCATCCATCCTACTGAATAAGAACATGGCCATCGGTGATGGGCATATATTGTATACATGGTATTATTATTATTATTGACATAGCCCCTATGGTGACTATCAGGCAAATGCATCAAGTGACAAACGTAAACAGCTCCTATTGATTTTCTCCTACGGAACTGCTAGAAAAAACTAAGCGACCCAAGAGAATCCGTCCGGAACAAGGCAGCAACACATTACGCCTCCTAATAGTCATTCAATTGGATCAGCAGCAAAAGTCATTATCAGGCCTGTGTGTGGGTGTATGTGTGTGTGTTTGTGTGTGTTGAGGTCAAGAAAATACACCAAGTGTTAGAGGGAGGACGGCTACACAAAGCACCTAATTAATATGACTATGTGTAGTCACTAAGCAGAACAATAGAAGCATGGCATAGAGTTCTTTGGATTAACCATTATCTAACTTCTTATTGACATATTCATTCATTCTTTCTTAAGGTCCATTTATCAGGTCAGAGATCAATTCCAGTGACATTACATGAATAATAATCATAATAAAAATACAATTATTCAATAGATTATAAATTATTCGAAAACCAGTGTACATTCAGATACACCCATAGCCTAAGACATAGGAGAGGATTCGTTGTGGGTAATTTTGACTGGTACATTAGATCGACTCATAATCAGCTTGAAGAATGTAATCAATACTTTATCAGCACTTTAGTTTTTATTATCACAAAGCCTAAAGCAGCTAGGCCAATGTTAACGAAGGAGAAAAGGATCAATTCAAGATGAAAAGTCAGGGAATCACAAGAAAAGGCAATACTGATTTTGCAGGAACCATTCCTCCCAGTACCAGATTTTGCCCTACCCCACAGAAGGGTGAAAATATGTAATTTTCAGGTCTTGCTCATAAAAAGCATTTGGGAATCACTGTGATGGATGTGTAGCCTTTCAAAGCATCACTGTTGAACTTTTGGTTAGCTCTCTGAGACTGAATTGAAATCCTTTCAAATGTCCTAATAATGTCGGACAGATTTGGATCGTTTGTCCGTCTTTGTGAGAGGTTGCACTGAGGTTGTTTAATGAAAGTTTCTCCAGACCTCCAGCTGTTTGATCAATACTTTGAGTGATGGTGCTGTGACACCACAGTGAGGTTTGCAGTAGCGTGAAAATGACAATAATTCAATATTATTGTCTTATGGCAAGCCAGAGAAAGTCTAGAGCTGAATTAAAGCTTTGAAATGTTTCATGAGGACCAGAATGTCTTCTTTTTTTTTTGGTGGTGGTGGTGGTGGTGGTTGGGGGGGGGGGGGGGGGCTGTGGTGGATAACATGAATTTAACCTCATCCAGCCAAATGGCAGCAGTTTGCGGGAGAGAACTGACGGCACGGGGTTAAAGAGGTGAGAAGTCTCCCATTGTGACTGGAGTGTGCCCATTATCATGCAACAGCCATGGGTATTAAAGTGAGTTATTCCTGCCATGTCCAGCTGCCAGCTGAAGATAAGGACCGTGTGCTGAAACTGTTAACACACCAGCTTCGGTCCGTACCTGTCCTCGCCACATTAATTGATTATGCACCTTCAGCACTGTCGCCTCATATTAATGCAACAAATTACTTTTGCTGTGACAAATCAAATAGCTTAGATGTCAAGTAAATCTTAATTAATGTACTGTGGGAACAATGCACATAATGAGATATACTGGGTACTCAGCTGAACAATGTTGATGTAGGAGAAGCAAGTTTCAAAACTAACTTGAGGCTTTTTTTAATTATTTTTATTAGTAGGTGAAAATACGGGACTTTTTTACTCAAGAATAACTGTGGCAGGTCCCACGTGGACGAAGTGTGTGCCGATTATGTACTTGCAGAATTTTGATAACTAAAATCTCGCTGCTTTTAAGTGTTATGCACCCGCTTAGGGACTTTACCTCCTCAAACAGATCGAATTACACTTACGTTGGAGTGAATGCATGCCACTGAGAAAATTCACAATGTGAAAATATTGCAGCTCCTAAAAATATAGAATGTCATTCTATGTAGGTAATAAATTACCTATTCCATGATCTGCATTTATAAACGGGAGTCTGAAAGCAGAGGGCATGTTTAAACAGAGCGCTCTTTTAAATGCTATTTTACTTGGCAAAGGGAAGGCTTTAGTTTGCCAAGTGAGAATTTCTTGCCAAAGAAATAGCAGAACATTGTATAATACTGATGAGGCTGATAAAGTACACCTCAGTCTTTCTGAATGCCTCCTGACAGAACGGGGAAAGAAAGAAATAACCAACCACCCCCATACCATTTCCATTTTAACAGATGGGGGAATAGTAAAATGACTAAGCACAAACAATAGAAAGGCAACGCATAGAAAAATCCTGGCCAGACCGTTCTACCTTTGATCTGTATCAAAATATGCTCCTTTGTTTTGTTTTTTATTGATCCAAAATGGGTTAGGATTCTCACACCTTTCGCACAACAGATGTTATAATAGCTCACACAACAATATTAAAGAACATGACATCTCCAGTAACATTTAAGAACAATGCAGCAATTATTTTTGTGTGTGGGGATGCGTGAAAGTATAGCCTGGGAGAGTAACTAGGATGCTCACATGAATCCCACACCTAGGAAATCAACGCACTGATATAATGTCATGTATTGTGTCTAAAACGGATCTTATAGCAATGCATTCAAGCCATTGATGATAACAGACTATATATATATACTGGTATGGCTCCTGTGTAGGAGCCATACCTCAAATAAAGACGACAACGAGGGAAATTATGAGAATGTGATCACATCAAAATAAGTAATAATTATTATTATTCACAAATAATGCAAATAAAAACAGAAAATCATGTAATAAAATAATCAATATATGAAAAAGAATTGAACACAGCTAAATAGTTTATAAGTGACTGCAGGAGGTAACATTACAGACAGGAGGAGAGGGGGGTGAAATGGCCTGAAGTCACCAAAGCAATATATTGAGACCATATTGTTCCAGATCCACCAGAGGAAATTAGCTCCCCGTGCCACAAGGCAAAGAAGCTGATGCAAGCAAGCACTGTTTAAAATCAATAACCAATAAACTGTGAGCATTCAATTCAAAAGGCTATGCAAACACATACCCTCCAACCACTGGGAAAAAACAATTACACTGAATGCCAGGCTGTGGAGCAAAGCAAACCAACCATCTGTCCAACGCCCGGCGGGGGGGGGGGGGGGGGGGGCAGCACCTCTGAGCAGAAGTCACCTGTCCACAGCGTCCAGTCAGTAATCAGACCACTGGTAAATCATCTCATCCAGCTGGTGACAAAACATCTGTTACATGAGAATAAATAACGGGCGTGAACAGAGGACTTGATCATGTGTAGCAGCCCTTTTGATTTCAGCAGCAACATGGCCTTTAAAGAGACTTACTTAACCCTAATAGCACTTTTACATTCAGGCTCGCTGGTGATTCTGATGACACTGCCTAAGGCCATTAAATGGTAGAACAGCAAAATAGTTCTATTTTATAGTTGTATATTCCCATGTCACATTAGCATGTTTTATTCTTTGTGCCAATCATCTCAGCCACAGACTCTGAACTCCAGCAGAACAAATGCCCCTGGGACTTGTATTTCTCCAAAGAGTCTCTTGCTTTTTAAAATTTAATGAGGCATTTACCCCTTCCGTCCCTTCTGATTGGTGCGTTTGCTTACTCTAGTTATATTATAAATTGATTACCTCCGGCGAGACGCAAGTTATGCAATCGCCGGCGTCTGTTTGTCCGTCCGTCAGCAAGATAACTCAAAAGGTTCTGGGTGGATCTTGATGAAATTTCCATGAAATGTTGAGAGTGTTACCAGGAATAGATGATTTGATTTTGCTGACGATCCCGCGGAGATCCTGAACTCTGGATCACATACATTTTAATATTGAAAACCATATCTACGGATTCAGAAATCAGTTACAAATACACATCAAGTCCAATTCACTTTTGCTTTTCATGTTTGGTGTATAAAGATACCAAGAACAATTTAGAAACATTTGGCGATATTACAGATCACCATGTGGTTGTATAATTTCAACTTTGAGATGGGCTCTTTCCAAAGGCTTTATAGGCAGAGCTACAAGGATAGCTAGTGAGACCCGTTTTCTCTAGAACACCGGGATTTAGGGATTTAATATTAGACTCTAATGATCCCCAGGTCTGTGTGGAGCCTCAGTACAAAAACATTCCATTTAATTATGGCCTGTCATCAAAACCATGGGCTGAATAAGCCTCAGCAGTCAACGCTATAGCCCACAAGCTTATATCTTCGTCTTCCTCTGCACGCGCATAAGATGCTGATAAAATGCTGTAAGCGATGCAAAGCAATCTATTGACCTCGATAAGGCAACCAGCCATGATGAGGACCAGGGGAATTCAAGCAGCTTCGCATCTAAACAGCTGATTGCCAGCCCTTGACTTAAATGGAAAAAGGGGAACAATGTACATAGAATATAGACAGGACAACCAGAACAAAAGGAAGAGAATGTTTAATAAGCAAGAAAGAAAAGCATGTTGTAAAAGATGCCCAATAAATAAACCTACAGCTTTGAAAAATGCTCTTTCCTGAAATAAAAACTCTACTAATGTACATTGGAGGAAAGTATATAAAAATAAATCAGCCTTAGGAATGAACACATTGTAATTTTCCCAAGTGGAACATTTAGAAGACAGAATCACTGGTGTAAAGAATCCCCCCTGATCATTACAAGAATAAATAGGATGCAACTGACCTCATAGAAAATGCAGGAACAAGAAGACAGCAGAATGTGTTTTCTTCTTAGAAAACGTGTTCAAGCAATGGTTGCCATATTCCCACCTTCTGTAGATCGTCCTTCATGGTATTTGGAAAACATGCTTCCATCCCCCAGTAAGTTAAAAGACATCTCAAATGAGCCACAGAAACTTTCTTTTGCGAGAATGAAGAGCCTTAAAACATTTTTAATTCAAAACTTACGCACATGATCGTTTGATGGAAACACAGAAACAAGTATATGTGTAATTTGTCATCCTTTTAGGATTCACATTTGGACATTGACTTCCAAACAGGTCATACTCCCATCAATATTTCAGGCTGCCTCTAACAATAAAACAAAAACCACTTAAAAGCAACAACCAAAAGTGCATACTGACCAATGAGTGGAATCCTTCCAGACAGAGACGGGTAGTTCTAATTGTAAATTAGTAAACTCTTGATGGTTTGGCACCGAATGGCTACGATGACACACATGGTCCTGAATAATGCCAGATGAAGGCATTATTGCTTAGTGAACAGACATAAAGTAAAGTAATGCATGTTGAATTGCAATTTGTGCACAACTCAACAAAAACTGTTGCACTTAATTCTTGGTCGACTGTGTCTTTGTTGTAACAGTGGTTCTTGGCAGTAAATCAGCGGCCACTGGAAAGCCTGTCTATTTCCCTTTAAGTGGTGACACATTTGTAAGGAACATACAGTACATTTGTGGGCAGAGCAGTAGAGCAGGGTATGTGGGTTGCCGCCGTGAAAAATTTGCCAGAATCTTCTCTGCGAAGGTCAAGAAGCTTTTCTCTGCTGTTGACTCGTTTGGTGCTGTTTGATGTATTGGATGATTCAAGTTTCAAGAAACAAGACACATTGGCAATTGAACAATTGTGAATTTAACAAACATCCGTTTCTTCAACGAGTATTTTGTTGCAAATCAGCCAAAGGGGTTGTGTTGGTCACTTTTGCACAAAGAGCACGTCCCAATTTGAGACCACGAGAGTTCAATGGGGTTGAGATCAAGGCTGCTCCATCTCCACTCCTAAATTCTGGAGGTAGTTTCTGATATTCCCTGCTCTGTGGGAGTGAGCGTTGTCACCTTGGCAGGTAGAGTTTGGTCATAAAATGTAGCAATATAGGACTGCAGCTAGTTACAGAATTTCCTACTGATATCTTTCTGCATTAAGATTGCCTCAGATGATGACAAACCTTGAATTTCCAGTGAGGGAAATGCTGTTACTCTCTTGGTCTAGCAATCAGCAAAGCCTTTTCTGCATCTTCTCCACACTTTGAACATATGATCAAGTGTTGTAGCATTTACTACAAATAAACAAGATACTGATTTACAGAAAACCGGAAGTGCTGCATAAGATAGATACAGATACAATCACTGTTTACCCAAAATGCCCCAAGGATTTCCTTCACCCTGGTCAAAACCAGAAGCCCTGAAAGGAAAATATCTTAGACAAGCAGAAAAGCCGCAACCATTAAATTACCATTACCAAAGTATTCTGGTGTATAGAACATTAACTATCTGTACTTTAATCTTTAGCACTGCATTACTGTAATTTCCCTACAACGCCGACAATGTTTGCCCCACTAGAAATATTGGATTGAAAAAAAAAAAGGTTTCAGGGCTTGGAGAAATAAATGCAATTAAAATGCATTTGTAATTTCTAAAGAAAGGGTGTACCACACCCACCCTACGTAAAATATTTGATACACTAGCACTAACAAAGAAAGTACCACAACTCTAATCCAAGTAAAGAAGCATCTTCCTGCTTTCATCCCCTACAAAGGTTAGTTTTTACCAGTCATTGTTAAATTAACATCATTCACTTAGAGGGTGGCTGATTCTTTTAGTAGAATAAAATAAATATACTACTATATACTCTAATAGCACCTCCTGGCTGCCAAATAAACTTCCCGATTATCATCTAATTTATAGTGAGGCAAACTGTCATGATTCCTGCCAGGACTTCTTATAAAGGTTATTGTTTTAGTCCATCTATTTAGTGTTTTCCCATACCAACAACTCCTATCATTCTCGAGCCTTCTCCAAATCCCTGCATGCAATCAGTTCATCCACTTCACCTGTGTGTCTCAGCCACCTGCTGCTCATCACCCCCCAGATTACCTATACTCTGTTCAGACATCTATTCCCTGCCAGATTGTTTGCTCTGTGCCTACTTTCCAACTCTCCTGATTTTGCCTGATTCCTGGATCCTGTCTGTTTGCCCACCCCTTGTCAGACGGCCTATTAGGCTTGATTACCTGTTTGTAAACTCTGACCCGGACTAAAGCTATGGATTTGATATTCCCTCTACGCCTACGTTCATGCTTTTGGGTTCCCACTAGGGGTTGTCCTGATCCGATTTTGTGATTGGAAATCGGGGCCTGATCATGAGCTTGCGTACTCGATCGGAATTGGACTTTAGCTATTCCGATCAGGACTCCGATATATATGGATAGTTATTTGTCTTTACTTTTACTACTAAATATATATGTGTGTGTGTATATATATATGTAATCTCGGCACTGAGCAGATCAGAAAACAAGGGTGTTGCACAGGGAGCCAGACTAAACAGTATGACGCTCTCTTGAACAACAACCTGACAACCAAGGCGGGGCAGACAGGAGCTATGAAGGCAATGGTGATGACAGAATGAGTGTCAGATGTGTAGAGGCCGGTACCGCCCCCCCAATCCACCAGCTGCAGCATCAGGCACTAATCAGGGCAAAACAGAAGCGTGTGTGAGGCAGGAGAACAGCAACAAAACACACAATTCTCACACATTACAGGGGCAGTTTTATTTTGTGCTTTTGGAAATCAAACTATCAAATATTTCTACATTTATACACAAGTAAGTGTTTGCCGCTCGTTAGGAGCAGTAAACACTCACACCATCCCCACTGGGAGGTATTTGGGGTTCACTATCTTGTTCAAGGATACTTTGACATGAGTCCAGGGCTAGAGATTGAACCACTGTCCATCTCATAAATAGGCAACCACTCCACCACTGAGCCGCAGCTGCCCGTACACACGTAGGATATTGTCTTGTGAATTAAATATTTCTAGGAGTATGAAACATGATGCCCTTATTTCACTTTCTGTCCTCATGCCTCCAGATTTCCATCCATCCATCCATTTTTATCCGTTTTGCGGTCACGGGAGTTGCTGGAGCCTATCCCAGCTTGCTATGGGCGAGAGGTGGGGTATGTGCTTGCAACGAATGTGTCGCTAGCACATCACACTCCAACCTATGTAGTGGTAGCATCAACCCCCTAGAGAAAAGGTAAAGGAACATCCGCCTCTCAGCAGCTCAGAATAGAACTGCAGTTTCCATAGGAACAGATATAATAGCAATTAGAAATGACATCCAGAATGAAGCTTGATGAGCCATCATTCAGGGAATTCCCTCAAAATTCCATCTGAGAGCTTCTGAGTCCTTCCCACGACTCACTTTCTTTCATTTCCGTCCTTCACTGCTCGTGTTTGCCCTGTTCCTCTGTTCCTCTGTTCCTTGTCCCTCTCTGCATTGAACCTCATCGTTACATAATGAGGACCTCATTCATCTTCTGATCAGCACGCATGTCTGAAAAGGAGAATGACGCAGTTGCACTTTCTGCTGAGGATTGAACTGCCAGGAAAGAGGGGTCCATTCAAAGGACAGGGGAAGTGGAGAAGGTTGGTTTGCTGTGGCGACCCCGGAGGCGACAAGACGAAAGAGAAAGAAGAAGAAGAAGAAGAATTGTCTATGTAGGTTCTCAGTAATCCAAGTTGTGGTAAATCACGAAGAGCAAAAAATAAGCAATCAACTGGACTTGAAGAAGAATTAATGAGATAATTAAAAAGAGGGAAGAGGGTGACGGGGAAATAGCCCATTAAGGCTCATTTGCATGTTTCTTATGGTCTCATTTAATATGATCAGGGGTGAAGTCGACAATCTGCTAGGTACACATGTGATAGCACCAACCCCCCTTCATCCTTATTGCACCCCTCCCCTTATTCCATCAGCTTCCATCTTCACTCTCCATCCCTTCTGCCCTCCCCTTGTCCAGCCTTCCCTCACTCTGCATATCAAAACACATACAAGGGATAAAGGGAACATTGGCAGTCTGCAACTCTCTCCACCTCTCATCCATCATACATAAATGTATCCCTCCATCACTGAGCTGACACCCTGCAAATAAGTAAGTATACCCCCCCCCCCCCGCTTCTCTTCCCTCCGGCATATCTCTGCTTGCTCTGGGTTAGAGCATGACACTCATCAGCAGCAGTATACGCATCGTACCAGGAAGAAATGAATGGATTTCATCTGTTCCCCCCGCCACTGTCCTCCTTCCTATTGGACTGACGGAGACTGACAACAGCTCCAACATCAGTGTTAGGCTGATGGATTGCATGTCGGGGGGGGGGGGGGGGGGGGGATGCAACTTTCCTGTCAAACTGATCATTTACTAGTACCTGTGAATACTCACCAATACAAAGCAATGGCCCTGGGGATGATACATTGTAAATTACATCAAATGTCATTCATCACACCCCCCTCCTCTATTTGCTTTAATATCTTGACTTTGATAATGATGCTTGCTGCAGCAATCAATAGTTGTCCTCACAGCTAATGTCACTCCCTCTCCCACACACCTCCTCACTTGTTGGGTGGCGAGATAGTACAACACAGACCCCCCCCCCCATTTTTCTCTCACACGCTTATATGTTTGCACTCTTCTTGTTCCTTTCACACTGTCTTCTTCTGTAATCCCTTTCTCCCTGTCTCCTTCTCTGCTTCCCCCGTCTATGTCTGACAGCTGTTGTTGCGTTGCTGTGTTTGCAGCCTACGCCTTATCTGGGCAAGGATTAATTTAGCTGCCATTAGCTGGCTCTCCACAGACCCTGCCCAGAGCTCTTAGAAAGGAGTGAACCAATTTAAGGAGCACGATTTGCAACACAGAGGACATCAGTACAGCTGGAGGACTTTAATATGTTTAATTCTGTCAATATTGAGTTTACAAATGGCTGGTCATTAACAACTATATAGATGCATAGGTAAAAAAGAAGGTGATGCCGGTGTTATCATACACCTAGAGTATGTCACAGTAAGCGCTGACAAAGCTTTCCCTTTGCATGGGATTTATGCTGAAATGAACCATCTTAGTTTTGGTTCCACTGCATATATGCATGCAAATTCTTTATCACACTTCCCTGGATTTTCTGGCTCTTATGCTTGTCATCAGCATGTTTTAGAACTTTAGAACTCACCTATCCAACTTTGTGTGCCTGATCTCCTGAAACCAAACCAAACTGTTGACCTTTCATTTTTCTCTCCATACATGAAAAAAACAACAGCAACTAACTAGCACGGTCATTTGGCACAAAAAACACTTACACTAAACTACATAGTGAGGAGGAACTGAATTTCAAAGTAAACATTTTAATTATGAACTTTACAACTACATTTACAAAAACACAAAATATTTGCAGTTATGTCAGAAAAATTAAAGAATCAAAAAATGCTGTTCAAAAAAAATAAAAAATCTTGCTGTTGGTTTATATAAAACATAAAGTTGTTGGTACATCTCTGATCTGCATAAACCGCATAAATCTTTCTTTCCATTAACTTACTTTAAATTCCAGTCGTATGCATATATCTAAACTATTTTATGTTTATTTTATGTTTTATGTGAAGCAAAATGAAGTTCGCAGTTGCGTTGCTTTTGTCACTGTTCGGCTCTATCTGTGCCGCGACCATTGCGAGTGTGGTCACTTCCTCGTTAAGCTAAGTCATCTGGCACCTCCGCTCAGCTCCGAAAATATGTCTTCACATCATGTCTCTCATACAGATCTACTCATGCATATTAATTGGAAATCAAATTGAAGGAGCCCCCCCCCCCCCCATCACTTTTGCAGAGGTATAAATGGAAAGCCATTAACCTGTTAATGACTGGCACACCTTGACACTCAATTAACTGAAATTATACATGCATTTATTCTATTTGTGTTGCACAGTTCAAACATCAAAACAAAGCATGAAATGAGAGGCCCCAAGTGTGTGACAAATGCAGATCATATCATATTTTTTGCCTTGTGTCTTGTCAAACCAAATATTACAGTTTTTATTCCTGCAGGCCGGAGGAAAACTAAGCCTCCGTTGAGATTTGTCTCTTCTTGTCATCGCTTCAAAGTGCCGGGTCATTACTGCACCACAAGCAGCTTGGCTTAATGTCTTTTGACTTAACACTAATGACTGACTCTGCATCTGTCCCTGCAGGGAGGAGAACGGGCGAGAGCGCTATGAAAAGTCACGCTAACTCTTATTTGCAACAATTAAGATGGCAATTCTCATTTCATCAGGTTTTTTAAATGACTACCATGAGGATGGTTTCAGTTCTCATTTGCGTGTTAACAAAGAACTCAGGTCCCATTAGAGGACAGCAAAGGGAAGGACAGAGCACAAGCAGAGAGAAAAGGGTAAAAAAAGAAAAAGAAAAGGAAAAGAAAAGAAAAGAGGAGAATAGATGGATGGAGAGGAAAAGAACAGGAAGTAGTTGAGCACAGACAAAATAAATGGAAGGATGACCAAAAAGGAGAGTTGAGCAATAGAGAGAATTTATGAAGGACATAAAATGAAGCAAACTGGATGGGAGGGGAGGAAGTGATGAGAGGAGACAAGAGGGTAGGAGAAGAATGGGAAGTTTAGAGGAGAGAAAAGGAAATAGGACTTTTAGATCTGGCATGTGGTACATGTACATGGCTGGTTTTCTTCCCTCCACCTACCCTCCCATCACTCCATTGTTACTGCTTCTCCTTCAACTCCTCCTTTTCCCCCAGCCTGTGTGCTGTGTTGGATATCCCATGCATATTTAACATAGCTGCATCTTCAAAGCTATGAACTTATTCATTAGCATTTGGAGAGCTCATGAAAGCATGCAGAGTGCTAGCAACCTCGCTGCACCCCTACACCTCCTCTCATCCAACTCCACATCATCCGCTGATTACACAATGTACGCCGCTTCTACGCCCAAGCTGTCCAAGCCCCCTCAGTATATCCGTCTTTTTTTTTTTTTTTTTGAGCACAAAATTTAATTACTGATGTTACATTAGGACTGACTTCCTATTTAAAACAGAGAATGGAGTGGGAGAGGTAACAGGATCTCTATGTACGGGCTTGCAACAGAAACAAGACCGCTTTTTGAAAGGCTCTTCTTCGACAGGATGTTTGGTTGTATTTGTACTGTAATACATGCTACTGTTTGACTGTACTTGTACTCTAACATTCTATCTAATAAATATATTCACCATCATCATTAGGCTTTCTCTCCCTTTATCAGCCACCACTCTGGTTCTTTCTTTATCTAACTGTTCCCCTTCTTCTTCGTGGAAAGACTGGGAGTGGAGGGTAAGGAATGGGAATCTCGTTCTTGTTCTCCCTTTTTCTGTCTTAGCCTCTATACCCACAGAATAGTCAGGAAACAGTCGGATGCTGGCTTAATTGGACAGGAAAGAATGTTTTCCAATTCCCACTTAGTTCCACTCATTGAATTAATTGAAAAGTGGGCATCTTTTCGAACAGAACCCACGTGTGGACACAGAGGATTTTTCACCGTCCCCTCACTGTCTCTCTCTGTGAAGACAGAGGCTCTTGACGTTGAGACAATGCACTCAAAGCATGTATGGATCTCCACGCCGCCTCCATCACGAAGGATTGATTCCTCTCCCACACAAATACACAGGAGACCATGTGGCCTGATTGACATCGAAAGAGAGAGACGAGATAATGCAGAACCAATATAGGAAAAAAGGGAGGGCGGGGGTGTGGGTGGTGGAGAAGGAGGAAGAGGAGGGGAAGGAGTGGGGTGAGGCGCTGGTGGAGAGACGCTTGAGATAGTGGGTGTTTTAGAGAAAAGAGGGGTCGGCAATGAGAGAGGGAGTCTGCAGAGGAACAGATTGGCTTCCAATTCATCCTTCCCTGTCCTTCAAAGCACCAATTCAGCACTCTCTCTCTCTCTCTCACACACACACACACCACATTGTGCATGTACAAGCATGGGCCTCATACTGTTAGTGTGCAAATTCAAATGTACATGGACATCACGAGTAAAAGAAGCTCTGTTGATTCCATCACATGCAGGTATATATTTATAGGCCAGACACTCCTCCAAATCCTTTGCTGCTTATCCATCTTTGACACAGAATCTCTTGGTGGGACCAGAGACTGGAGTTGGTGACTTTAAAGATATGGGTCAACAAAACACAAGGGGCATTGTTTTGCTCAAAAGGAAATGGATTTATGTGCAGCCAGAATGTGCTGTGACCTTCAACACACCATCAGACTAATTTCTCCTTACTGTTGTCCCTTGTTTGCTGCAAAGACGTTCCATTGGTGGCACCTCAGTGTTTCACAACATACCAGTCAATACAGTGGATTCATTAGTTTTTAGAACCACACAATTTGCTTCTCTCCGGTTCGACCCATGGGAATCTGAGTCGGTGGTGACAGATGGAAAAAGGCGGCATTATTTGTTTTCCTATCACAATGCGTGGAGAGATGCACCATTAAAGCCATGTATTGTTTTTGTTTTTTTACATAATGAAAGTCTTTTTTTTTATGTATACTCTTTGGGCACGTTCATTTTGTTGTCAGAAGCTAAGAATCAATGTCATGTGCTATAACATTTCCATGAACACAAACAAATTGTAATTCTACACTCACGTTCAACAATTACCTCTCAATACAGCTATTACATTTTTAGCTAGTAGAAATTATGCATCATTAAACAGTACATGCAAGTTATTGAAAACGCAAGTAAGTATTTCATTATGTTGTGTTTTTTTCAAGCTAACATAAGTTTGTCTGACCGACTCTAAGTTGACTCCTCACTGACTTATGTTGTCTAACCAACCGAGTAACTGCTCAAGGAGTGTTTTGTGTAGCATTAGATCACACTTGCAACCAGTAATCCCAGCTCTTACTTTTAAATATGCAGCTGGAGTCGGCACCTGCTTGGCTTAGTGCTGCAAAAAAGACTGGAAACAAATCAACTGGACTGGCGCCATTCGAAGGTCGAAAATACTACTATATATTTTTGTGTTTTGTCCTCTTGGACACTTGTAGCTGCAATTTGTTTGGCTGCTGTAGTGATATACCAGGACCTTTTGTCCCAATACCTGGTAAAGATGATAAAGTAATTAAAAGTAATTAAGTAAAGTAATAAAGTAGTAACAATATGCTAGTAAAAAGAAGACTTTTAATTAAACCCTGAACATATTAAAAAGTATGTTTAAATGACAAATTCAAACCCACGAGACTGCACCAGCTTGAATGACATCATGAACCGGAGGACAGCTGGAGGGGATGCTGTTTCATGGGTGCTGTGGAGATCATTTAGCCATGTGATCAAAACAGATCACATGGCTAAATGCATTCAACAGGCAACCAGCAAAGACATTTCTTTCCCCAAAATGGATTTAAGTATACGACTGATGGTCTCCATAGTGTTGCCGTCTTCTGAATGAGCTTAGACTTTCTGCATTCGAAGTTCTTCTGTTGTTCTTTTTTTCTCCTTGCAGCTCTGACAAAACTTCTCACCCCCCCCCCCCCCCCCTCCCCACTACCTACACATTTTTCGTATCGTATCGTATCGAGTCGGTCAGACTGCATCAGACAGCGACCGGGATCATTAGACTTGCTGATGTAATGAGCTCATACTGTGCACTTGCTTTGGCAAAGGTTTGAGCTTCTGACATAAACACACAAACACACACACCAAGCGCACACACACACACACACACACACATTAAAATTGATTGGGCCTGTGCTGATTTCCCTGGGCAAATATGCGACGCATGGTTGCTATCGTGGGGAGTAGCTGTCAGCTCCATCACCTGCAATGTATACTGTAGTACATGAGCCATGATATTGGACCCTCTGTGTGTGTGTGAGTTTAGAGAGAGAAAGAGAGAAGGGGGGGGGGGGCAGAAAGTAGTTACAGTCTCGTAGGTTTCGGAGGGATTTCATAATCAGAATTAATTACTTTGTACCCACATTTGTATTTATTTATTTTGATGAAGATGTGAAATCCTTGAGTGCATGCAGGACACTCCTGCAGCGATAAGCAATTATGAATTCACTGTTTAAAATAGCTTTAAAATGTTTTCACTGTTATATTTTTGTCCTCGTTCTCTCTCCCTCTGGCAAAAGTATATTCTTATGAGCAGTGAAAATCTCTTTTAGTCTGAATTGATTCCAATGAAAGCGGTTCCCACCGACCAGTGTGTGGCTGACAACCTGGACAGCGTTGTCCAGAAAAGAGCTCTATAAAACCAGTGCATTATTCTATATATTATTATTATGATCATATCTGATTGCATTTGGGCAGGTCGTTAGTTTTAATTATTAATTCGAGCTTTAGTTATTAATTGATCCTAAATGCAGCAGAGGCAGATCTTTAAAAAAAAAGAATAAGAAAATATTCGATTGTGAGACAGGGTGGCATCTAATCGGTGCAGATTCACCATGAACGTAACCCTGCCACCACTAAGTGGCGTGCCATAAACAAATCAACTTAAAACGGTCCACTTAAGTCAATCACTTCTCAAACTGATGAGTGCACGTTTCTTGCGAGAGCAGATGGTTGAGGGAATAAGACGTTTTATATGACGATATGTATTTTCCCTGCAAAGCAAAACATGTCACATGTTGATTCCAGTTACTGTGTAGCTGCTACACAGAACATACGTGATCAATGGTTTTCAGCTAATTTCACGCATGTTTTGTGGAACCCCTAAAGCTGTGCATCTCACAACTGGTGAAGTGATTTGCTTGTTTTACATTTTTAGGCACATTTGATTTTTTTTTTTTAATGTCAGTTTGCTCATGGTAGCGAGACATCTGTGTCCTTGAATACATATTTAAAATATTCTGAATGGTTTGTGATGTGCAGATTCAAGTTTCTGTTGGGTCACATCGGGAGAAGAGAAGGTTATTGATCATGTTAACTGGTATTCAACAAAGCTCTTACTGTTCTTATTGTTGTTAGTTCTATAGATAATCTTACTATGAGCCAAATCCTTGCTGTTGATTTATTAAAGAAATGGCAGAGGAAGCTGCTTAAATAAAAAAGGAAAGCTGGCCCAATGTAAAACAAGAATATATTTTTAGTTGGAACGTTAACATTTATGCAGAAGTCTGTCTTGATTTAATTAACTTGATCATTCTGGTTATATAAACTTTCTAATCAGCAGAATTTTCTGATGTTTCTGAAGACTGCAGTTCTAATTACAGATTGACATCACGCCGAGTCAAGCAGCCAGCCTCTCACTCTCAAGCAAGTGTTGAGAATCATCTTTGCCCAAAAGACCAGAGAGGCGTTTGTTTTCTTTTCAAAGTCTTGGTATCTTCTGAAACATTCTCTGTGGTTTGAAGTCTAGTTTTTATCCTCCAGCCCTTCTTGTACTTTCATATATCTGTTTTATTCCACTCTTTCATCATGTTAGCTTTCAGCTGGAGGAGGCGCGTTAAGCAAGAGGTAAACAACTTCTATTACATGATATGCTTTGTGATGGAAAAACACTCAGAGTAAAACATAACGGGGTGGAGGAAGTGTTTATTTGCAGTTTTCCGGCCACTCTGTGTAGTTGTAGTTGTGTGCATTAAGACAAGCATGAAATCAGTTGAGTCGGGCTCAAACTACAGAAGGCTAAAGACAATTTCACCTGCCTTCACGCCTCCCTACAATCAGTGGAAGAAAAGTGTTCTGAAGCTTTGATTGTCCCCGGTTCCCGGCCCGGATTACCTGGTAGTAGAATGCGTTTACAGACCCAATCTTATACCTCCCAGTTGTTTTCAAGGACAGTCTGGGCCACCCTGATCAATTTCAAGTCACTGCTTCTCCAGAGTTCTTGTTGCACCCTTAGGTGTGACATCCTGCTGTGTGTGACGGGCCCCACTTTAAATCATTTACTGAGCAGTTAAGATTTGCTTTGAGATTTTGAGAGAAGAAGATTCTCAATATGTGTTGTGAAACATGATTTAAAAAGTCCTCTCTCGCTTCATAAACACCTTCAAGTGGGTACAGTAGCCCCACTCTAATGGAATTGCAGTCTATCCGAGTCACCAGTTGACCTTTACTGCATGTTTGGATGGTGGGAGGAACCCAGACAACCTGAAAGGAACCCTTGCAGACAAGGGGAGAACATGCAAACTCCAAACAGAAAGGTCCCAGGTGAATGCAAGCATTGGACCTTTGTGCTCCGAGGCAACACTACCAATTACACCAGAGTACTGGACTGGCCTTTTTCTGTGTTTAAAATATATCAAATCAATATTGCTGTTTTCTTTCCACCTATATGGTTTTTAAGGTGTTTTGATTGCTTTCAAAAGTTTAAAGCTGCTAATATAAAACGTAGAAATCCATATAAAAATAGACGACTGAGGTGACAGATATGTGTGTTTTAAAATGCTACATCTTTATGTAGCACTATTGAAAATGAATGATTGTTCCACCAGACAGATCCTATTAGTCAGAAAAGGAGTAGTGGAATTAATTTCTCAGGATTTGGAGGCTAATTAATTCCCAGTCAATCTAAATTTGAAATTTGGCCGATTTGTCAATTACTTCTCTTTGAGAGATTTGTCAGCTCAAGCGGTGAAATTCCCCTTTTGTCATCCTTCCCTTGTGTCTGTACAGCTGAACAATGGATACAACCCCCCATAGCTAGGCCAGTTGTACGGCTATATGACCTCCAATGAAGTATATGCAGTAGGTTTTTGCAATATTTCCTTTTTCCATTGCAAATTTGTCATGTCTCTATGTAGCGATGCTTGATGTTCTGGAACCACGTAAGCATCAAGTCCATCAATCAGCATTACCACAGTAACGTTAGAAGAACTTCACTTCCCCCATGTCCAGTGGAGAGGAAAAGCAATTATGCAGGTAGTCTGTGAAAGGGAGAGGTTGCACGAGAGAGAGAAGGAAAACCTGAATAGCAATAAAAGGAGAGACATGAGGATTGCATGCTTATTCCCACAAAGAGACATAAAGGTTTGTCTCTTTGTACCGTATGCCTGCTTGATTATTGGCTTTCAATAATTGACTGTACTTTCAATGCATAAACTGCCTCTCTGGCTATGTGAGGCTGATTACCGGTAATACAAATATCAAGTGTGACTGTTTGCAACGTATTTTCATTATTTGAAAAATGAAAACAGGGAAAGTTCCCGTCTTTAGTATGAGTCTGACTGTCCTGACTGTTGAAGCTTTCAAATGAGTCACTTCCAAAGTAAGTAAGAAAACAAACTACAATGTTGGTGATGTAAAAATGTGAAAATGAAGTGTTTTTATGCTATTGTCAACTGATATTGCTTATGGCAATTTAAAAACAACACTGAATGAAATAAGCGACAGTGTTGCACAAGGTAGCAGTGTCTGTGTGCAGATTATGTTTCTGCATTGGGCAGCTTTCCCTTTGTTTTTCTTCAGAAAACTGTCAGCCAGAAAGCTTTTTGCGGTGAGCTGCATTATGCTGTTCTATTCATCTCTGACTGCTTTGTGTGACTGGTCTGTGCCCCCCGCACATTTTCCTCCTACTAGGCTGACCTTGATATACACACATATATTCTCTATGGGGTTCAAATCTGGGTGTCTGACCACTAAATCCATGACTGTGTTGTTTGCTTTTATCTTTTTTGATAAATGGCCGATTGTCTTTCAATGCTACAACACAAGTTGTGCAGGCTTTCGTGTTTCAGATAAATGTATTTTTTTCTCATGAAACCATCTCGCCACTGCCAGATAGTTAGTAAGTTAGATAGTTTCCCATTTGTTGATTGACTTTCTTGTAATTTACTTAGCCTTGATATGTTCAAGCCAATAACAATACAACTCCAAGAGCTAAAAATATGTTCTCTTTACGCATTTATAATATTGCCGGTATTTACTCTGGCTTTCATAAATAAAAGGCCTCTCTGGGCAGAGCTACTGAATCATTTGGATGGCCATCTACTTAAGCCTCTGTCAATAATTCATCTCAATTAAGGTACAGAGCAGAAATGAGCATGCACTGAGTCCAGGCCGATCTGGCTCCTATCGATTCTGTGCTAATGCCAGACATCCATCCAAGGCTGGTGTACTTCCATGGTGTCAGTCAGTCAACAAGTGCTGTAATCTACTGTTCACATAAAGCCAGTAACAAGACAAAACCATTAGAATCTATTACTGCCGTCTGGGTGTGACATGACGATTGATCGTTTCTGCACAATGGAGGGATCGGATTGAGAGAGGTTGGAGGACAGTTCGCTCTCTATCATTTTACGAGTTGAATTTTGCCTTCTTTAGTTTGTGGGGAATATTAAAGATGGACTTTCTGAGTTGTTTTCACCTGCCAAAGATCAAACAACACACACACACACAAAAGGAATACAAAAATCTCATAAAATCATGGTGGAATTCCTAATACATATCTGGACTGACTTTGTCTTTCTTTCACCAATGTGTGTTTGTGTGTGTGTGTGTGTGTGTTTCAGGCCTAAAATGTTGCAGTATATTTACAAAGGCCAAATATTAACAGTTACTGCTTCTGTGTCAGTTGTCCTATCTTCTGTGATGCATAACCCGGTGGAAGTGTCATCGCTCCTGTCAGCGCCACCAGTGTTGACATTTTCACATCCAGTGACATTGTTGTCAAGGTACCAACATGTAATTTCCACTCACCTGTGTTGTGATAGGACTGTTGGTCTTTTCATCAGATGCAGTGTTGGTCCGTCGTTGTCGTGGAAAGAGACCGCACTATTTACCGACACAATTCTGACTAAAGGACAGGAGAAATTGAAAAGCTTTGTTGAGCTATGGACACATGAGTACACATCACTTTTGAACTGATGGCGGTAGTAGTACACTACCTGTGAGCAGTAGTAGCTTGTTTATCATACTTTGCTCTCTGTGGCGTAAAAATATATGAAATCAGAACTTATTCATTTTCTTAACCGCTTAATCCAAAATTACAGGATCTACTGGAGCCTATCCCAGCTGTCTACGGGCGAGAGGCGGGGTACACCCTGGACCAGTTCATTACAGGGCCACACATAGACAGACAATCATTCACACACACACACACCTACAGACAATTTAGTGTCACCAATTCACCTAAGCTGCATGTTATTAGTGGTGGGAGGAAACCGGAGAACCCGGAGAGAATTCCTCCCAGAAAGGCCCCAAATTGGATTTGACCCTGTTAACCTTCTTGCTGTGACGCAACAGTAATATCCACTGCACCACAATGCTGCCATGAGCCTGGATGGCTCAGTTGGTAGATCGTCAGGCTTTTAATCTGAGGGTCCAGGGTTCAAGTCCCTGTTCAGGTGAATATTTATTTAATGAGCATAGACACCACAGTCAGAGAAACTATTAAAAATTAAAAATGTATGAATGATTGCATGGCATGGGATTTCAGACTCACTTGCTGATTGAGCGTGGTAATGACAGTGCTATCCATAAAGTTGTGAATAGCTTAAGGTCTTGGAGGGAAGTGGGCAGATGCTTGCTAATGTTAGCTGCAGCTGTTGCAGGTATACCTGCGCTTTCAGAATGTTTTGGGACACACAACATTAAAGTGTGGTAAGATTGTGTTTGACCAGGATTTAGCTCATCTTAGACATGATGTAATACAAATACTGCAGCAAGTGTAACCACACCCCTACATAGTATGGAATCCCATCCTCTTTTTCCTCTATATTGTTAGTTATTCACTCAGATGCACTCTAATATAGACATTTGGTGTAAATTGATTTCATGTGAGTTTGTAGTACCAGTGTAATTCTTTCAGAGTATGGTCACCCAAACCTACAATGATGTTCCATTTTAGGCATTGCAAGAGAGCGATTGGATTCAACAATAAAGAAAAATGCATGTAATGTTGCATCAAAACTGACTCAATTGTTGTAATATTATTTTCTTGCCATATCCAGAATCCTCCTTGCCTTCTCTCCTGCTCTTATTTTCCTGATTCCTGCAGTCCCTGGGGAGCTATCTGTGGCAGTTTGACATATATGTGTGTTATTTTGCATCTACTTCTCGAACCCAGTGACTTATGTTGTCTCTTTGTCAATCTCTGCAGTAACATTCTTTTTTATGGTTTTGCCTCAAGCAGAATGACGTGCACAAGTGCTTGACAGCATATAAGTGTGGTATAGCTCAATTATATGAATAACACGCTGTGGAGATTCTCCTTTTTAAAATTCCTTTCCTCACTTGAGCTGGAGAAGAACCAGCAGGTTTTGACAGATTAGCCTCATTGTACTCTTCAAGTCAATATGACTTGTATTAAAACCCATCAGACAGGCACTCACATTATGATGTATGACAACAACATCCTTATGGACACAGACTGTGCCTTTCCTTCTCTGTGTTGCTTTTTGTCAAGCTGGTATTGGTATTTTTATACTCGAACAAGCAGCTCTGCAGTTTTTGCTGTAGACAATTTAGACATTGTTGCTGTTGTTATTCTAAGAACATTTAATCAATCAGGAATTTAAAAAAAAAGACTGTATGGCATGTGCTTCACATGAGGCACTGTGGGCATCTACACAAACACAATGTACACCCAACAAATGCTATCAGCCTACTAAAACTTATTGTTGCACACAGATGGAAAAATGGCCAAATGATGTGGAAAAAAAAACTGAAACATTATAAAGAAAGCTTGCCTTGCCATTTATGTTTGAGCTAAAGCCTCATTAGTTTGAAGAAAGGAGGGGAAAATTGACCATTCTGACTGAAATTATGGGACATTTATCAGTCATAAATTGGATAACCTTTTACTTCTTGCATTTCTGTTGTTCAAGTGTATGAAGAGTCGTGCTTTTTTGTATCAG
This sequence comes from Brachionichthys hirsutus, assembly GCF_040956055.1. Lineage (NCBI taxonomy): Eukaryota > Metazoa > Chordata > Actinopteri > Lophiiformes > Brachionichthyidae > Brachionichthys > Brachionichthys hirsutus. The sequence goes on from NC_090902.1 coordinate 11,192,376, forward strand.
AAATGTTTCCGCTAAATTGGAAACACGTCTCGCTCTATCTTCTAAATTTAATTTTATGGGGCAAGTGAGTTAATACCTGCCATCTTAATGTCGAAACAATAAGTGGTGAAAATGATTTCAACTAAAAGTACCCTGCCTTGGACTGATAAGGGAGTTCATCCCGAATCCATATTGTATAAAAGACAGTATTTGTTGCTGTGCTGTTGCTTCAGGATTGCAGTCATCTTACATGACTATTATAATAGCATTTGAACATACACTCTTACATGGAAATAAGATGTCTATTTATGACATGTTTTTAGTCATGAACAGGAAATGTTCTCTTATGCATGTTGAAACAGCACTGGAAAGCAAGAGTAAATTCATAAAACAGGAAAATCACATTTAATCTAACGCCAACTGCACCTACTTTATGGCTTTTTAAACAGTGTGTATAGTCTATCTAAATGAAAGATGGATGTTAAATTAGTTTAAAGACCATTCCATTCTTCATTTCATTCCATTAATCTAGACTTGAATTAGTTATTTGATGTAATGAAAAGAGAGTGTTACTTCATGATTGACAGGTGAGCCCAATAGCAGGTAGGATTTACTACACCACTCACTGTAGGCGGCACCAGCCGATCACGGAGTCTGACTCCAAATGAGTTAATAAAACAAGATGTCATTCTCCGAGATACTTTGGCTTCATTTTTAAAGATAGATATAATTGTGCTGTCATCAAAACACATGAACTCCACATGATGTCATCATTGCATTAAATACATTTAGATGTGTTAGTTGCATCAAAGCATCGCCTTAATGCTAAAATTGAAACAGTCAAAAAATAAAATGTGCAAACATTTGGTATCAGTTTGTGCTTTTATTAAATGTAAATTACAAACAGAGTATTTGTATTAAAATATTCCAATTACAGAGAAATGTGTTCATGCATTTATTTGCATTAGCTATATATTACCGTGATGGTGTCTTTACAGGTTTAAACAAGAAATCAATCAAGCAGCTGCAGCTGATCCAGAATGCTGCTACAGATTCCTAAAACCAGGAAACAGGACCATATTTACACCGGTCCTCAAATCACTGCGCTAACTTCCTGTTAGTCCGGGGATGGAGTTCAAAATGTCTGTCTACAAAACACTGAATGGTCTCAGACCAAAATACATCCTGCACTTATTAGCTCCATATGAAGCATCCAGAGCGCACAGGTCATCGAGGACAAGGTTGATTGTGTGTTCCCAGAAGGTGAAGCAGCATTCAGCTATTATGCTCCTCACCTGGAACAAACTTCCTGAACACCTGAGGTCTGCTCAAACTGTCAGCTCTTTTAAATCAGGTCTGAAAACCAAATTGTTAACTGTAATTTGCTAATTCTATTTAATTGACTTTTAATGCACTTTTATTGCTTAAACTATGTTTTATTTCAAAATGTTTGATTTTAACAGCTACCTTTAATCATCTTTATAATTAGTTTTAAAGTTCTTTGGTGAATGCATTTCTTTGCCATTGTAAAGCAATTTGAATTTACATTGAGTATGAATTATGCAATTCAAATAAGCTTACCTTAATTGCATATTTGGTTTTCTGCAACTGGAGATTAAAAAAAAAATCTGGTTAAAATTGGGTCTTGGTTTTGGGAAGAGCAGAAGACAAAATAGCTTGGCCAGAGGGTCCAATTCAGTTGTTCTAATCTAGAGCTTTGGTCTCATCACGTGATATTTATCAGCAGACTTATATTGGCTATTGTGTAATTCTCAAAATGCCCTTTCTTTCCTGAGCACTTTAAGAATGCATTGCCAAGCTGGTTTAAAAACGGATTCAGGAAGCTATATTGTAGGCATCAGGATGAAATGTGAAAACATTCTATTGATTTTCTTAATACTTCGCATAAACGCTCATCTGCACTTATAGGGTACGTTTTAGTTTCATTCAGAAACTGTAAAGGGAAATCAGGGAAAAAAAGCTAGCTTGAACTGGGTTTGGAAATGTGAAAAAAATCAATCAATCCGATAATTAAGCAGTAAGTGATGAGCGGTGAAGTCTGTAATATGAACACCGCCTTTGGGCAGCAAAGCAAATTGACATCCATGAAATCCCATGCGGCTCCTCAGGAACCTGTGGGTGCGCTCCAAGAATGGACACTGCAAAAAAAAACAAAAAAAACAAATACTAAACAGGCAACATGTGTAGTTAAGCATTGCGTGTAAAAAAAAAAAAGTGCCATCTTTGTTGTTAAGCGTGAAGACATCCTCCAGGGAGCTCTGATGACGTAACGTGTTCTCTGTGGAAAACCTGGAATCTAAATCCCATTTCCTTATTTCATGATTCTTTTCTCTGTGATATTGTCTTATAAAAACAAAAACAAAAAGAATATGTAGGTTAATAATTATCACGATTAAAAAAAATGTTATTTAACATAAAATAAATGATTGATTGACATTGAGACGCCTCAGCTCGTCGAGATGTGCGCATTTTTTTATGGCGCGCACAAAGCTGAAGTCTCAGCATCCAAGGACACGAGAGCAAAAGCAGAGAGGAGAGGGGGGGAAAGAGGAGAGAGAGAAAGGTGCCTCCTCGCCATCGCCATAAGTGTCTCGCTCTTGTATCGATGTCGGTGTGAGCGCTGGAGACTGGAGTGGAGGAAAGGAGAAGCGGGGAATTTAACTTACGCGCGGACAAACCTATATGCTTGGATTTCGGCTCCTGTTTTTCTCTTCGCCAATGCCAACGGAAATATGCAGCGAAGCTTCACCATCCTCTACACCAGTTTACTGGGGATGTGCTTGGGTTCAAGCTCAAGTTTCCCAAGTAACATCAATATAGGTGAGGATGGCGCACACGCGTCCAGAGTCTTTTGTCTCAGCATTAAAAAAAAAAAAACCTTTATTTCTAGTTCTTCCCGTGCCGCTTTTCCATTTACGCATTTATTTATTTATTCTGGGGGGGTATTTTCCAGCGTGTTCAGCATTAACTCCCGATTCTTTGTTGCTCAACAGGAGGACTGTTCCCAACCGAATCGCACGAATATGGGGTTTTTCGCTTCGCCCTTTCGCATCACCAGGACATCCCCAAACTGGTGCCGCAGGTGGATATGGTCAAGCTGGGGAACAGCTTCTCCATGACATATGCCTGTGAGTATTATCGAACATTCCAGGTGTTCAGCGTCTTATCCTATACCCACCAAACCTGTTTAGCGACTTTAACGGAGAACTCAGTATCTGTAATCGGAATCCAGCATCGGATGTAATCGCTCAGGCAGCTTCTTATAATAACTGTTGCGTGGGGACCGCTAGAGACTTATTCTGTCCTCGTGATTTTGGGGCTTCGGGGATGCCACACGGGCATTTTGAATCAACCTCCGCAGCCTTACAAGAGATCCAACAGTCACAGTACATCGGGTTGTGCAGCCTGCATGCATTTTAAAACGACTGCCGCTGATCAAATCCGTCTCTAGACTGAGGCTGATAAATAATGAAATAAAGTCAAACAAAGCCAAGAGCGCAAATCAGGGCTCCGAGGCGAGGCGAACAAAAGACGAAAACGGCTGCAAATGCGTTTCTAATTATCCACGGATCACAAGACGATTATCTTTTCTTTCTTTTTTTTGTCTGGCAGAACACGCACCATTAAACCACGGCTTTCTAAAACATTCACTAAAACACGCGCACACACTCACCCACGCATGCACGTACACACAAATACAGGGCACATTTCAACTTTTGAGTCCTGTCGGATTACCTGCCTGATTTCTCTGCTGTGATTCTTGTAGTTATATAATTCGTCAGCAAACAGATCTGAGAGTGTCATTCATTCCTTATTTAAGTGAGGAGTGATTGTGACAGAGTGAATGAAGGCAATGTTTGCAATGGGATGTGATGTCCTAAAACTAGTTTTCATTTATATTGCCTTTTTTTTTTGTTCAAAGTAATAATGATCAATTCTGATGAGAATAATATTTATGTATATATTAGCTCATAAATATAACCTACTGCACTCCAGTTCACCGCCAATGGTTTTGTATTGATTTTGTATTGATTTATTTATTCCAGAGGTCACATTTGATCATAAATAAACTGGGACTTTGAATTCATTGTTAAGTGGGATAAACTTGCTATCGGTTTTGACAAATTGTTAAGGTTGTTATAATTTGAAGACAAAATAATTGTGGCTCCACCAGATCTGTGAGCACTGGCTGAGTGACAAAAACACAAACGCCACGCAAAGGGATAAAAATACGAATCCTTGGTGAGAGCAGTGGGGATGACATCCTCCAGCAGGGGATAATGGGGGGCTATTGTGTAAGCCAAACAATTACTCCATGTCTGAGCATTACTGAAGAAATGCCGGTCTAAATTGTTCCTTCTTTGTATGCTTCCTTTGTATTCCGATAACATTTTGTCCTCCTGCAATCTTCTCCGCTGTGTTTTTCCTCATTCAGCTGCTCTGATTATGCCCATAGCTCACTCAGTCCAGGAGATACCCTTTGACAACTCAGCCTTCTTGTCTCGCTGCCAAGTGTGTGACATTGCCAGAGTGACAGACATTTTAATTACGTCTCGCAGACGTCGAGCGCCGCGTTTCCACTTTGAAACTGCAGTCTGGAATTGAAAAAAAACTGATCTTTATTCTACGCCCACCTTGCTTGGTGACCGCCACGGATATCAATCGTAACAAGGAGAGGGGAAATAACTCAAGTCGGTTTTATGCAGAGAGAAAATACAAACATAATGACATTCTGACGGTCCCATTTTTTTCTGTAACCTTTACATTTTACAGTTCACTGCACAGATATAGCCACAGATGTCTTGTAAGATGTGAGACGGGAAACTGTTTATTGAATGCATGAATCAACATGCTCCACTTTAACACTGTACAAAATAAGCAAAGCCATAAACCAAGCACCATCAATCCAAAGTAAATAAAAAGCTAATATCTTTCACTGCACAATGACAACATCATCAGGTGCAAATCACACAATCTCAGATTCTAGCCATAGAATATGTGAATAAGTGGCTTCTCTTATTCATCACAATCACAGACATTATAGTCACGCTCTTCGGCTGTAAGATGTGAGCTCCTCTTCATCAGCATCAGGAGAGGACGTGCTGTATGCGCATTGTTGGCCATTCATGAGGCATGTAAGAGAAATTAAACTTGTGTAATCGCCTGCAGTCCAACTCGTCTCTCCCAGCTGTCGCCTGGGGTCGTTCTTTTATTTCCAAGTAGTGCCAGGGCTTATGATTCCTGGGCTCCGGTATTCCAAACACACTGACGCTGACAAATATCCCATAGGCCTGGGTTATTGCAAAATGGAGCCTTTTCTTCAGCGCCTATAATAATTGTGTGTCACTTAAAATGGTCCACACATGGAATTGACTTTTATTTTTCATGCAGCCCTTCTTTTTTTTTTGCTGCGAGGAATTTAATCTCAATCCGTCCACCATGATTCTCTGTAACTCAGTAAGCGACTTGAAAATGGCTTTCTAAGAACAGAAGCGTTCTTCTCTTGTTCGCCGACCTGTTTGTGGTTGAGCGTCTCCTGTTTGGCTGGTGAAGGGTAAATTGAGAAGTCATGCTGTCTTACTGCTAATCTGCATGGTCATCATTGTGTCTTGTGAGGTAAGAGCGCCCATTCGACCATGTCGGTCCTGAATAAAGTGTGGATTCACAGGAATTTAGTTTGCCATGAATTCCTTCATCAGTCGCTGATGGCAGATCTGGCATCTGCAGGGAGGTGACTGAGCACAGATGGGATATGTATCACCAACTGTTGCAGTTTAAAGCGTTTAGTGGCCAGTAGTTTGTGAGGCTTTACCATCAGGACTTTGGTGTAATCTGAATTCAAAGTATTGAGGCAGTCGCCTGCATACAATTACTTCTCACCTGCTTACACACATCTGCCGGTTGTTTGTAATCACATGTGCGTTTCTTCTGGGGTTGCATTTGTGCAGCAAAACATTGCGATGATCTCTTTGTTTACAGACTTTAACCTGTCGTCTTGTCATTGTCTTTAGCGTGTCGTTACCATGTTGTGGCTGTATTATGGTTTTGTCCACTGTGGTGAGAAAAAAGATAAATCACCGTTCAATTGAGGCCTCATCATCTTATTCACCACCTTCCCGATGAGGACTATGTGACTGGTGGGTAACAATCATCCGCATCCCTCCTCACGTAAGTCGTAGTCTTCTACGTCCATGGATATTACACTTTATTGCACAGACAGGCTCCTCTGCAGTCCCGCCTTTATTACCCTAAATAGCCAATTTGCAATTCCCACCGCCCGAGCTTGAAGGACTAATAAGGAAAGAACAAATTTTAAATATCACGTTTTGATTGAATGAGCACAGATGTCTGGACAAATATAATGTAATACAATTCAGCCAATAGGAAAAGCCACATACCAAACATTTACAAGTTATAAGCCGAGATAAATACAAACATTATAAGCAAATCTCCTTATCGACCACAGAGGTTAAATGTAATGCAGTCATAGGCATTCTTTCTGAGACGCTCAGAATCGGATTTGGAACAAGTCTTTACATGGAGTAACAATCATGCAGATGATTGGACATTCACTGCTGGCTTCTGCGGAAGGCTGAAGACTAGTTATTGCAAAGTGTTTTAAAATGTTCTATTATACAATAATGGCAGCAGGAATCATTTGGAAACCTGGATATACACCTGCCATCCTCCCGCCTCCGAGCCATTTACACCAGGAGGCAAGCAGAGCTGTGTAATGAAATGTAAACACACCCAAGATGCCTTCATTAATAAGATGGCCCTATGCTCAGAGGGGAATGTGATGTGAATTGGAGGGTCAGGCTGCTGCTGAACACTTCAGGGATGTTGCTGGTGAATCAAACATGGGCCCCATAGCAGAAGAAAGGGAAGAGGAAGGTGGGGGCGGGGTGGCGGTGTCCTAGAAAGACCACAGATCCAGTGCATTACAACAAATATCCAGGAGGTGGCTAATTAACAATCTTGAAATTAAAGCTTCATTCCTTCCTTACTTAAAATTGATTACAACTTGTTACTTCAGGTTTATATCCCGCCTCTCGCCCATAGAAAAGCCGGGCTTGGCAGCACCCGTTATATTTGCATGCCCATAGGTCAGTAAGTGAGGACCATGTGTATTTAATTAGGAATCCTATTTGTGATGAATCCATCAGCTCTGCAGGATATCCACCAATGTTCCCTCCATCCAGTCACGTCTCCTAGTCGTCTGTGTAGCTTCATCACATGTGACATCTTTTCTTCATTGTGTCACGCATATCACAGCAGCTCATGGGTGTGACGGTTGGCTGTGGTGCGGGCATGTCAGAAGGATTCAAAGTGGAAGTCGATGGCATGAATGAAAATGACACCTCTCCCTGCTGTGTGTCATTTGCTCTAAAAGCGTATTTGGATGTGGGGGCTGCAGAGTCGCATTTGTAAAGAGAAAGAAGGATCTCCTGGGGTGGCGCATAATGAGTCAGGAGTGAAAGGAAGCCTATTCCTGGATTTCTATTCATATGTGTGGAGGAGTGTGTCCATGTGAACATGCATCTGGGTGTCCATTCTGGCATTTGTGTGGGGTGTCTTGAGTGAGTGACAGTTCACCTCTGAAAGTGTGTGTGGGGGAGTGGGAGTGGGGAATGTGTGAAAAGCTGGGGGTGAATGGATCCTTGTGCATGAGGATGAATAGCGCTCCAGATTCGGTTAATACTCATCAGCTGGCACATGACCACTTCCTGCGCAACCAAGTCCTGCTGGCACACACACACATTCACAAGCGTGCACAAAACACACTCCATGTACACTTACACACATTCACTGGCACCTGCTTCAAGAGCAGAATAAATGGGGCATGAGGTCGATGAGTTGGGTGAACGAGGACAAGAAAATTACGACAAATAAATGTAGAGAAGAAAAAAAAAAGATATTAAACACAAACTTGAAAGTTGATGCAGAGCTGTCAGGATATTAATGACAGACAGCGGACTGAATCTGTGATTCTCTGGCTTCTTTCTTACCATCAGTTTCATAAAGCGAGTGTTGAGTCATTACAGATCTACATGTGCCTTTGTTTTCACATTTTAAATTACTGACTCATTTTACATGTTTCCAGTGGTTATAAATAACTGCCAGGGAAGCTGTGTACACGGTGAATATTAGTCACAGTTCCCCTCAGCTAGATATCACATTACCATAATCTGCTATTGACTTGGTTTATAATAAGGACTTTACAGAAACGCTAGCTTCATGTCAAATCCCTGCAGGCTCATGCCTATATTATCTACTTTTTGCTTTGATATTCTACATGTGCGCGGTGAGATTTAGACATGGGATATTTTGGGTTGAAAATATGCAGAGAATATTGCACCAAGCAACAACATTTACATTTCCGATGATAGCATTTTGAATTCGCCACTCAGTAACATTTGATTTTATGTCCAGTTCATCTGTCCTGGTGATAAGTCCTTCATTAAGACTAATTATTGCTCGGGGAGAAGACAATTTGTGTTGTTGCCGTGATACGGGCAGCGGTATTTCCCTCGGTCCAAGAAGGTCCTGGGAGAGGATACACTCATGATCAATAATGGAGTACAGAACCCTGCCCAGCTGATCAATATGGAGCAGACGAGGAGGATAGGGTGCTTCCCCCCCCAGACAGACATAGAGGGTAGGCATGATTTATCATTAAGGGACAGGATGAATGTAGGTCTATGTCTATAGCAGTCATTAACAGTTAGCGGTCAGATCCAGGGGTCGAAGAACGTCTGAGTTAAATCAAGCCCTGCATTGCTACAAATAGACAAATAGAGTCATGACTGCATGGTCATGGCATTAAAGGTATTAATTTAGATATTGATAATACTTGAAAAGAAGCAGTATAATACTAAATATAATTTGTAATAAATTAGGAGGAAGTGAGGTGAGACTGAAAACTCATGGACTTCCTAGCTCAAGAGGAATGATTTGTCCGTTTTTCATTTTAATCAAGCTCTCCTGTGATCCAAAGCAAAATGCATTACGGTGTTTGGAGCTGGAAATGTATGGGGAGTGATTTGTAAATACAGAAATGCAACTTTGAGTAATTGCTCGTGAATAAATGAGAAATCAATGAAGAACTGAACAGACACTCCCGAGTAGTTAATGGAAAACTCCAAATCATAGTTCGCAGAGTAGCTTAATGGTTAGTTCAAGATAAGCGGACATTAATCTTAAATGACTTGAAATACGCTGAGTCGACACTTTTTTCAGAACATTTTTCAGAAATGCAAATTGCATATACAATTTTATAAATGTTAAATTTTTGCCTTGATTGAGAGTTCATAATCTTCTCATCAACACTTTAATTCTTTTCTATATTTTCACTCTGAAACCCAGGCGGGGTGCTGAATATGGTTAGTACAGATACTGCAGTTTGCCTTTGCTTTCACAATAAAATGAGACCGAAATCCATGAAAGAAACAGTATTTTGCAAAAGTTGTGACTTTTCCCGTTGCTGAAAGATGTTATTTTAGCCAATGAGCCCCGGATTTTTATTTTATATACCGTAAATTCTGGACTATAAGCCGCAACTTTTTTCCCATGCTATGAACCTTGCGGCTTATATACCGGTGCGGCTTATATATGGATTTTTCCCATTTTCACTAAACCAATAAAATTGCCGAACGGGTCAAGTGAAACAACGTAACTTTTTAGTTTACAGTTCAGGTTAAATTGACTTAAACAACCAAAACAGTCAGACTGTAAGACAGGGGCGATGCTCTCCAAGTTTAGCTTTTCCCGTGTCCTTAAATGTTTTGCCTTTATTCACTATGAATCATACCCTTAGCAAGTTTTTTTTGGCACTTGATGTGATGTTAGTCAATAAACATTTTTTTTTACTGTTTACCATAATGTTTTTATTTTTGTTACAAGCCGTGTTTCGATAAAGCCTTTGTAAAGATTATATATTCAATATACCGGTAAACACCTGCGGCTTATATACCGGTGCGGCTTATGTATAAAATGGTTTTTCCTCTACAAATGTACTGGGTGCGGATTATATTCAGGCGCGCTCTATAGTCCGGAATTTACGGTGTATATATAAAGCTATTTTCAATTGATGACACTGTTTTCATTTTGAATTGAATTTCTTTAGAAATTGTGTACAATTGAATAACCGTCACATTCTGTTTTATTTATTTTTTAAAAGGTAGCCCAACTTTATTTTAATCAGGGCTTTCATTCCTGCGCGCGCACACACACACACACACACACACAAAGCTGACAAGAGACAAAGCTTGAGCAGATGCGGTTAATGTATTATTCATTGCAGCGTCTCCAAAGCAATCCATGATGTTTTAAGCATAAATGTGTTATAATAACACGTTAACTAATCCTTAAGCAGTGTAGTGCTTGAAAATAGTCATCTCTCCACAAAGTTCTGCCTGGAGAGGCTTAAAAACATTTTCATCCTCTGGAGATCTTTATTCTGCATCCCTTTGCAACCATCTGTCCCTTCTCCAGGAGGAGAACCACCATACAGAGTTTGTCAGCTGGGACGGATGTGTAAAAGGAAGAAGGAAGGTTAAGCTACAGTTTCAGACCTGGTTTCATGTTTTATTGTGTAGTGACCATGTTAATCATTGAGGTACAGACGGGCTTACGTCATGTCATGTTCAGGGGGATTACAGTGTGTTCACTGAGTTCCTGTGAATGTGGAAAAAACAGCAGATTGCGACTGTTGAGTAGAAAACAGAGAAGATGAAGGAGAAAAAGTAAAGAAACTAATGCTTGATCTCTCTGGGGCTAGCATCTGGCAGGTGCTGGTTTGATGAATGAGACGGCTTGCGGTGTGTGTTTTTTTGTACTCTACAGATCACTATAGCCCATAACAATCAATGTAGATCAGCTAAACCTGCTCCCCTTATAATTAGTGATGGGGGGGGGGGGGGTCTGTGTTGCTTTTCAAATGGGGGGAGGTCCATGCAGAGGTGAAAAAAAAAGAGTGCAAGGTTTGAACGGAGAAAATAAGCAGTCCATCCTTTAATCCACTCGCCCTCTATGTGATCATTTTCTAACCACCATCTGCCACATGATGGCAGCCCTAACGGCCATTCTGCACCTTGAGATTTGAGAGTTCTCTTGCGGTGCAACAGTCTTTGCCACACGTTGACCTCGCCACATTAACAAGGCACGCATTAGCGATGGCGGCCGCTTGCATCGTTTGTTCCACTCATCGCCTTCCTAAGCCTCGTGCCCATTCCTTCTCTGTATTCATGGAAGCGCACCAAGTATTTAAAACAAGTCTGTCGTCTATGGAAGCAATGGCAGCTGCGATGCGGAGGTCTGAACAGAGACGTGTAGGGCTGGCAATTAGAAAACAATGTGTTAGGAACCAGGATTTGTGCTGCGGGGTGGGAGGGGCCAGCTCCGGATGACGACAAGCTGTCACGGTGTCGCAGCGAAGACAGAATCACAGTCCCTCTTTTGTCATCCGAGGGGCTTCTGTGTACTTTAATGAGGAGCAAAGCGTACAAGCACATTAAGCAGTGTGGCGGGGTGTACCTGCACTTACTGCGACAGCAAAGGACTGCCGTTGTCATCTTCACGACTGCAGTAGGTGCCGCACGGTGCCGAATGACTGGCGCCCCGTGACACCAGGCATTCAGAAGACGCAGACGAAACAAACAAGACAAACGCTTACAATACAACGATGCATTCTCTGAGGCAGTTATCGTAGTCTTTTGTGATCAGTGTCTCCGATCAGAGAGGACAGGTACTATTTCATGCCTGTTCAAACCTGTGGCATTGATGCTAAATTGGTTATCTAGAGCTGTAAGCCAATCATCAGACACAAGTTCAATGTGAGAAAATGTGGCTGTGCAGATTTTGCATTATTCTATTATATTGGATTCATTGAAAGCCGTCAGATTCTGAGGAAAAACAGTGATTGTTAGTTGGACCTCTTGTCAGTTAATGTAAGAAAATCCATGCAGTGTTTCTGGCTGTTTGCAGAGCTTCTGAGACTCAGCTTTGCTATGAATCTTTCATTTCCCAGTAGCTCAGCTGAAATCTGATGAAGACAGTTGTGACCGCCACTGAGGAGATTTTGTTTTTTATCAGCGATTGTCTGTTAGCAGGATTACGCACGCAAATTTTTTTTTTATGAATTTTCATGTGGCTTGGTTGGATGATTTGGCATATGACAGAAGAATTTGTAAAATTCTGCAAAGCATATAAAGGGGTGGAGTCTGGAATTTGATTTCCATTCATCCATCCATCTTCTTGACGAGAGGGTCACATTCATCTCGTCTATAGCCGCTCATCCACCTTGTGGGTTACGGGTCTGCTGGAGCCGGTCCCAACTTGCTATGGGTGAGAAGAAGGGTACTCCCCGGATGAGACGCCAGCTCATTGCAGGGCCACGTGAAAGACAAACAACTATGCACGCTCACATTCACACCGATGGACAATTTATGTGCAACTAATTCACCCAAGCTGGACGTTTTTGGAGGTGGGAGGAAGCTGGAGAACCTGGAGAAAACCCACGGAGAATTTGATTTCACTTAATATTGCAATCTTTTTACCATTTCATTACATTACTTATTATTCCTACCGACCAACTACTTGATGGACTTCAATGCAACAATGGGGTTTCATATTATAATGATTTATCCTCATGCAAAAAAAAAGTCATATCATGGAACAATGACACAAGGAATTTGTAGTTAACTTGTTTCTGGTACATTAGTGTTCAAGTTTTGCATCTGGTCCTTTTTGCTCCACATATCCAACTCCATCACTTCTTTTGTCACATAAATCCACGTGTGAGTGGGCCCGTCCCCTGCACCTGTTGACACAGATAAACAGATGGGAGATAACTGAAGGGAGGATGTTAAGGGGATAATTTTCATTCTATCATCGAGGAGTTGATCTGGGCTGGCTCTCTGACCCGCTGCCCAGGTAACCGTTCATTCAGCAGGTGGCAGGACTCCAGAAATCCAAATTGGAACTACTGAGAGGACAGCAAGGAGGTGGGGCAATGGCCTCAAGGGAGAAATTTGGGGACAGAGGAAGGAGGAGGAGAAACGTTCAGAGCAGAGCTGCTCTCACACCCTCGATTACCCACGTAATGAGGCGATGTGGTGCCATTGTTTTAGTACTTTGAGAAAATAGGAGCGATCTAGATTTCGCTGTGTGGTCTCCGTGTCTGCTAGGTTGGCATCTGTTCTCTTTGTTCACAGCAGTTTTCCTGTCAGCGTTCCTCTCCTCTGTATCAAACAGCTTTGCCTTCGGTCACCCTCACCTATATTTCAAGTCGTGCTTGCTTTTTAGCTTGTCATTATTAACCTTCCATTATCCCTGCTTCAACTAACTGCTCTCTTGAGTATCCAGCCATCCATGCATTAATCTAGATTTGTTTTGCAGCTGCTCCAGTCACTGCTATTCCCAGCGATAGGTTTGGAATTGTGTCTCTTTGGTTGCCCTTTTTCTTCTTTCTCTTCTTCCAACCTTTGCATTAGCACCTGTTCTCCTCCTTTCTCCCTTTTCCTTATTATTATCGCTGTCTCTGTGCCACACACTGGTAACACCAGTGACATAAACACAATTTTATTGCTCTTGCACAGGTAGTAAATCTTCCTGAAGTTTGAGGAGCGGTAGCCGTTTATACCCGGGGGGGGAGAGCAAGTGCACAGCTCTGGAATATAAGGCTACAGGGCTTATGGGTTCTCCAATGAGGCAAAAAGTTACACACTCTGTTTCATTCAGTCATTCAGTCATTCATTCATAAGTGAATGAATCCAAGTCACAGGTATACACTGGAGCCCATCCCAGCTGACATTGGGTGAGAGGCGGAGAACACTCTGGACAAGTCGCCAGTTCATCGTAGGGCTACTTAGAGAGACAATCACCCACTCACACCTACAGTCAATCCACCTCAATCGCATGTTTTTGGAGGTGGGAGGAAGAACCCAGAGAGAACCCACACAGTCACGGGAGAACATGGAAACTCCACAAAGAAATCACCCAGGACCATCTTGATGTGAGGCAGCAGTACAACCCCTCTATATGCAACCGAGCTGCCCTAATCGGTTTGCAATAAATGAATAAATCACCTCCAAATGAATCATCTACTCCAGAATAGATTTCGTTATTTTCTGAGATCTCACAAAGCTCTTCTCACAGTTAAACCCTCTTTCTCAGCGAGGGCTTTAAAACCTCGTCGGTCCTGGGTATTTGGTCCCCTGGGTCCATGTCCTCGGAGTTGTGGGGGATTGATTCCGCTGTGTGAGTCAGCTGTGTTGGAGGGCTCAGAGAACTCACCTCGATCCATCCCCTGGGGGGATTATTCACAAGCACAGGCTGTGTGTGTGAGAGATGCTCTCTTGTCAAACACAGGGAGTATTTGGTATTTAGCTGGGGCGTCTAGAGGAATACAACCTTAGCAGCTCCTGCATGCATGTACTGTATGTGCAGCTCCTGAAATGTTAACTTCTTTTGCTCTGCCCCTTATTAGCCTCGCTGATTGTCCCTCTGAATGTTTAATAGGACAGAGGGAGGGGACCACAAATGCTCTCCGTTTTTATTGCACACATCATTTGACAGTTATTAGGCGTGGGTGGCTGAAGGCTGGAGGGCCACTGTGTGTGTCTTCCAGCATCTGGTGTCAGGTGTATTTATCTCTCCTCAAGAGGAGTCTGTGTTTGATCGAGTGACCTTTTGCCCTTGTGGAGGTGGTGTATATAATTTGTAAAGAATTGCTTAATGTGACAGCAACCTTCCTACGCCTGTCATCACTCTCACGTTTCAAAAGGATACTTCAATAGATCACTTAATAAACAACATATCAAAAATCTAAAAATGTGTAATAAATTAAAAACAATTATCCAAAAATATCAGCAATACATTTAGTATTGTCACATTTTTAAAGATTGTGTCAGGCTATTTTCAACAAAATCAGACATTTTCCATATTAAATGACAAATATAAATCTAATTGATTGTTGTGCTTGATTATTTAATCAGTTGCTGGACTCACCATTTAGAGTTATATTTGTGGAATCAAATACTTGAAATATCTTTCAGCAACAAAAGAATCAGAAAGAGGTACTTATAAGATTGGGTTCAAAATAAATGGGATTTGCGAGGCATGAAGTCAACTTGTGTCATAATAAGTCAAGGTGAGATCAGAAGGCCATGTTCACCTGTAGGGTGCGGTGAGAATGGAGCAGTCAGAAAATTCCCCCAGAACAATAGTTGCAACTTTAGAATGTGAATCTCCATTTTGCTGCCTGTTTTGACTAAAGCTTG
The DNA here is from genome assembly GCF_040956055.1 of Brachionichthys hirsutus. NCBI lineage: Eukaryota > Metazoa > Chordata > Actinopteri > Lophiiformes > Brachionichthyidae > Brachionichthys > Brachionichthys hirsutus. The sequence continues at coordinate 11,207,657 of NC_090902.1, forward strand.
GACCTCTATGTTTCATGAGATGGATTACCTAGTTGTAATTTGTAGGATTGAAGCTCATTGTATCTCTTTTGATTTGTTTTAGGCATATCATGCAATACAGATATATATATATATACACTCACCCACACAAAGAAGCTGATCTGTAAACAACAGTCCTAAACACACGTTGCTGAGCAGCTCCAGTGGAGCAGCTGAAAGGAAGGTACTGTTCACAAAAGCACCTTGATACCTTTGACTGATGCAGTTGGCCAGTATTTCGGGAAAAAGATTGGCCTTATTTACACAATTCACCATCAAATTGTCTCTTTCCTTAAATGTATGTATTTCTATAATTTAAAAACAAAATTAAAATCCAAAGTTATAACAAAGGGCTGTTAATGTATTTTTGCCAGATTCAAGTTTAATCTAGTGGCCAACTCGAACTCATGTGATTGAATCTGCTAACGTATTTTTTGTTTTCACCTGCGACTGTCTGTTTGTATAGTAGTGGCTTGTTCATTATCAAGATTGCACGGGCCAGGAAACAACCCATTAAAATTTGGTACGGATCTGGCTATAGGGGCGATATAAGCTCTTCTCACTGTTGACCTTTTCCATAATAACAAGATCACTACTACAATAATTTAATATTTTCAGGAATTAACATAATCAGGAAAGCCTGGGGAATATGAAATGCTATCATGTTGGTAAATCTAGTAGACCCTTCACTAAACAAACAAGTACAAGTGAAGAATTATATGCATATATTTAATTGATAAGGGTAGCTCAGAAGTCACTTCCATCACTTTAAACATGATACATTTTGTATATTTTCTGTCTGTGTTAATAATTAATACAATTTGTAGTGAGTAGAATTTGACTTTGTCCAAGGAGATCTCTGCCCCAGATGTCCAACCAGGCATGTGAGGGGGGAAAAAAACTCATGTTGACCCCTGCAGTAGGTTTGCATGGTTCTGTGCAGAGCAATAAACATGCATGGGCAGTATGTAGGATGTCGTTAACAACCCCTAGTAACCCTCTCATCAACCAAAACGTCAGATGCAGGAACAACTGACACAAACGCACCCTCTTTGTGCAGTCGGCACAGACACATCTGTCATTTGATATTTAGCTCATGCTAAGCAGAAGAACAGCTGCAGGGCACGGGAAACAGAGAATGGGGAAGACGGTAGCTGCGTGAGTTGTGTGTCTGACAGCTCCTCCTGTTAAGTAACTATCAGTCCCTTCAGGATTTGAGTTTTCCTCTCTTTTCCTGCAGCCCAAATCTCTTTGGCCAGACCGAATGCAAAGCAGCTTGTTGTCCATTCATATGGAAAGTTTCAAAGGAATGAAAATATAAAGTAAGGTTACTTCTAGTGAGCATTCCTGCACATCTGTGTGCACACACTGACACATTTTGTTTGTGCGTTATAGCTTGTTTCCAGTGTAGAATAAAATTGTGTACAGCAAAAGTGCTGCAACAATCCATTGTTCCAGAATTATCTGGAACAATGGATTATCAGAATTTGGCAAACCTGGGTCAGTTAGCAATATGCAAATTCCTTGAGAGGAAATCTAATCATGACTAAATATTCAAATGTTCATAATTCCCACTTCATCTTACAAAAGTATTTCAGCATCTCTGAGCAAGACTATAATATGTGCCAGAGAGAAACTGTTGCCCGGGCAACCGCAGTCCAGCCACCATGGCAGCTGTAGCTGCGGCAAGAAGACACAGCGTGCCAGGGTGGGCACGTGTTCCTGGGATCTTCAAGATCACTTTTGGCCTCTCAACCTGGCCTTAAATGTCAGTGCACATGCAGAGTGGCGTTAACAAGATGCTCACTCAAGCTGCAAACACTCAATGTACCACTCGTGTGTCCTGCCATGGGAGCGAGACTTTAGACTGTGGAGTAACACTAATGTTCTGCCTCGCTTGTGTCAAATTAGACAAGCACATGCATCTCTTTGTAAAATCGGCACGGGAGGTCAGTGCCACATGGTCGCTGCTTTCCTTTGTCAGATCGGCACACTGTAGGTATGAGAAATGGCTCATATTCACTGAAACATGGCAACTTGCTGTAGGGCAGAGTAATGGCACGCTACACAAAAAGTCAAACAAGCGCTCATTACCTTTTATCCAGGCAGAACACAAAGGCCAGTGGTGAAATTGGTCCTAGAAAATTGTAAGGGGGGGGGGGGATATAATGTGTGCTACGGGAAAGCGATAGCTGCGAGAGTGTCGATATAATGGCAAGAGCGTGTGCAGACCATGAAGGAAAGATAGTTTTGTCACTGAGTCAGCGTGGCGAGGCTCAAAATGTCTATTTCAGTGCTTGCTTTAAGTAGAGTGAGTCACCAGGTTTTTGGAGCACTAGAGGCTACATATGTGTGTGTGTGTGTGTGTGTGTGTGCGTGCATTCATGTGTGTGCACATTTACTTTTATGTGATACCGCTGAATCCGTCTCTCCTTCCCTCTTTCTCCTTCTGCAGCTATCTCTACACACACACACAGAGACACACATGCGCGCACACACACACACACATGCACACTTGCCTGCCCGGGGGTGCATGTCTGTGACAGGTTAGGCTCTTTGGGTGTGGGCCATCCTCTCCATCGCTGCCACAGCTTCTTGCAGTGAGCTGGACCTTTCATAGGGACAGGCAGCGGCTTCAATCTGTTTGGTAAATACTGTGATAAGTCAGGCCCAGCAAATAGCCACAGCAGAAAATAGCCCAAGCCAGACCTGCGTGTGCAAAGATAGCATGGAATTACAGAGAGGATATTCCATCCAAACACCAGGCCAAGGCCATAAATGAGCTATTTTAAGATATTAGTCAGTGCGATGGAAATCTGAGTGACGAGAAGACAACGGAGAGAGAGAGAGGGAGAAAAGCAAATGAGAAAAACCGCCTTCCGCTGCCGGTGAAATGTCAATGGAACCCACGAGATTCATTGATTAACCTCTTAACTCGTAATCTGTCTTCAGCTCCTGCATCGCTCACCGAACGCAACATACAGACTGGCAGTGCACAGATGGCCAGCATTGCATCCACAGGCTAGTAGCTCAATGGACAAATGCTAATAGAAGTACATCCAACGAAAAATTAATAAGCACTACATAATGAGTACATGTTTAATTGAAAGGATTAACTGTTTGGCTGCTCGTGTTGATGCCGTGTGTTTTTTTCTCCTGCTCCGGATTTTTATTTATTTTATATATCAGAATTGGCATGAAGTAATAATCAACAGTAAAATAGAAGCCATATTAAACTGAATCCAGTCGGCGGTTGTAGTTAAAAATCAATCTCTATCTATCTATCTATCATCTATCACGTCTTTCTCGTATGTAAATATTTGCTGTGTTTATTTATTGTTGTTGATAAAATGTAAATTAAGAGTTTTAGTTGGATTAAAGATGCTAACTCTCTGCGCTCTTTGATATTTTCTCTCTCTCTCTCTGTAACTGTCAGGTTTTCTTTGTTGAATATAGTTATTCCAAAATTCCGGGATTATTCCAGAGATGAACTTTCTCTGTGATTTCTCTCCCTGTCCTTTCTTTCTCTGGTAGTTTGTTCCCAGTTTTCCAAGGGTGTGTACGCCATCATTGGACTGTATGACAGGAAGACAGTCAACATGCTCATGTCATTTTGCGGCGCGCTGCACGTCTGCTTCGTCACTCCTTCCTTCCCCATCGAGACGGCCAACCAGTTTGTCATCCAACTGAGGCCTGAGCTCCAGGACGCTCTGGTGGGAGTGATCGACCACTACGGATGGACCAAGTTTGTTTACATGTACAGTTCTGACTCAGGTAGGAAACGTCAGCCTATATTTCATTATTCTTAGTGGCCATCATAATAAGACACCAAAGTTATTCTCTGAAACATGGAGGCTTTAAAATGGAGTATATATTATATTATAATCACATCTCCTAAAGTAATTATTGTCTTCATTCTCCTTTCAATGCCAGAATGTCTCGTTTCACCATTGGATTTCTTTGAAACATACTCGACCACGTGCTCATGATGACACTTAAAAGCAGACCCAGTCATTAAACCAACCAACATTAGCTGTCTTCATATTGCCATGGCGACAGCATTGGGGTCAATTATAGCCTTTGTGAAACAGTAGCGCATTTATTTTAGACCACCGTGTTCGCCACAGAATAAAGAAATCTTCATCTGCACTGCAGTACTAATCACACAACTAAACAACAATATTAATCTATTCATTGGGTATTTATCAGCAGGAATGTGGTTTGCATTTGTACCTTTGCTCATAGTACACCAGAAAAAAAAGTGCTATAGCTTACTATTTAAATAAATGAACCCCTGCGGAGGCAGCAGTAAACCACATCTGTCAGCCTCAGCTTCTACCTCCTGTCTTCTCTAGGCAATCGGCTTTACCCTTCCCACAATGCCTTGCCATCTGTCCCAGGTGTTGTGGGTATTAGAGCATGCCTATGAAATCTGTATTTTTATGTGTTTGCATGTGTGGCAAAAGCATACACAATTTAACTGCAGGTTTTGCACATTTACAAGTCTAATAAGTCACTTTTGGCCCAAGTGCTGGTTTATGTTGTAATAAACATTCCATCATTTCACTGCAGAGCTGAATATTAGGAACTTTGCCATCCCTCCACTTTGAGTGAAGTTTGTTTTTAATTGTTTGGAGTATGATCACCTTAAAATATTATTGGAATGCAATATGCAAATGGTATCATTCAATTAAAGCTGCCCTTTATAGCTGATATAGTGACAATATGCCTTGTAGCATGGTATTACAGCAAAAGGCGAGTTCATGTAGATGTTTTACTTATTTATTATACTTATGATAACCCTAACCAGGACAAGAAAAAGTGGTTCCAAGTGGTTTATAACTGACCTGTTTTTTTCTAAAACACTCAGATAGACACGTATTGCACAAACTCTGGGTCTCCAACTAATGAGGGTTTATAATCTGCTGTGAATGAAAACATCCCGCAGGGAATGAAAGCATCACATCGCAGGGACAGGGACAGGGACAGGGACAGAGACAGAGACAGAGACAGACAGCCACTCACACACTCACACTACGGACAATTCGGAGTACCGGTAATCAATTCACCTAAATTCCATGTGCTCGGAGGTGGGAGGAAACCGGAGAACCTGGAGAAAACCCACGCGGACATGGGGAGAACACAAACTCCACAGAGATAGGGATTGAACCCAGTACCTTCTTGCTGTGAGGCGACAGCCACCGCGCCGCCCCTGTGCTAAACTAAACATGTTTGAGCGGGGGATTATTTTTTCTGTCCATCCAGCGGTTCACTCTTTTTGCTTCTATCACATTATGTGTGATAAAGTTTGATATAATCAGTACCGCATCCCTTACTTTGATTCAACAGATGCTGCATTTTGCCATCCTTTCATTTGGGCCTTGTTTGAAGGACAAATATCACAAAAATATGCCGAGTGTTCCCATCACGATGTTCTTGCTGTAGCTGTGACTGTGTGTACCAGATACACATGACAATGAGGGCAAGATTGGCCTTAATGCCAACATTTCCCTTAATGTCAATGTGCCAAAAATAAAATGAGATAAAGGTAAAGCTCAGAAAGATTCTAAAATCTTGAGCTTAATGCCTCGGAGATTTTGTGTGTACAAGCAGCAAAGTATCAGTTGTGAATCACATATTCCATCATTTCACACTGCAAAGCACACAACTGATCTGTGGCAAGAGCTATTTTAAAGTGGTCTAAAGCCCTATTGATCCATGATGTGCTTTTTTTGAATCTTGATCCCGTCATTATGTACTCACACACTGTTGGGAATGTGTGTATTTACATGTGTGTGTGTGTGTGCACGGTCACCCCTGTTCGACTGAGGAGATGGAGATGGGATGAAGTCAGTGGAATGCTTATCAGTATGCCTCTGTTGCCTGGAAACTACACTGTAGTCACCATCACATCCTTATTTTAAGCCTTTAGAGAAAAATCACATTTAGTTGCGAGCAATTTCTGTGTGTGTTGCATATCAACATACATGTGTTGGTCCAGTGAATGAGTGATTAGTTACTAACACGCTTGTTGTCTGTATGCGTGTGTATGAGGCCAGCCCTTTGCATGCATGAATCCTGTCATTATTATCTTAAAAACGTTCAATAGATCGGTCAGGCCAGGTCATAAAAAATAGCAGTTTGATAAATAGCAGGTTCCAGGTGGGTGAAATGGCGTGAAGCATCTTCACTTAAAAAGAGCTGCTGTATGCATTTAGGGAGGGAACGTAACAGTGTAACTCTGCTAGTTATTTTAAGTTTATGACACACAGTTAATCCATTCTTCCATCCATCCATTTTCTTGTCGACGAATTCAACTCAATCGTCTGATCTACAGCTGACTACGTGCGAGAGGCGGGGTACACTCCGGAAACTATGCAGAGATGGGATTTGAACCCTGCACCACCATGCCATCCACACAGTTATCATTCAAAATACACACACTACATCACTCACTAATATTTCATATGGAGTATCTTGAACTTATTTTATTCTGTTTTGAAATACCTCCTATATCACATTCAATTACATGTTCAGGTTTTCCTGTGTTTTATCTGAAGCTAACAGACACACACACACCTACACGAACACACACACACACACACACACGCATACACACACACCTACACGAACACACACACACACACACACACGCATACACACACACCTACACGAACACACACACACACACACGCATACACACACACACACATACACACACACATACACACACGCACATATATATATATATATATTATTTCATACGTCTCTGGAGCCAGACTACCGGTACTTTTTTTCTGAACACATCTGTCTTACGCTCTAAGAAAATGCAAGAACAGGAAAACAAATTGGATAGACCATTAAACCCATTATAAGCAATAGTTAGGAAATTATTTTTTATAAAATATCATTTTCTCAACTCGCGTTCCCCGCTGTCCAGTCCTCCGTGCATTGCCTTTGGCCAGAAGCGTGTTTATGATGGCCCCAATTCCATCAGGATGTTATTCTCTTCCACAATTCCTTTGGGAGGCCATTTTTACATTAGCCCGTCCTGAACGAGCCTCCATGTCAGGCTGGCTCTGATGTATAGCTGTACATCAGATGTACATTTTCAAAAAGGCGAGAGGATATTCAGTGTAAATGCAGTGAGACAAAAAAAAGAAGTGAAGGAAGCATTTGATGTATGAAATATCAAGACATCATAATTCCGCTGCAGTGATAACACTGTGGGAAACTTGATACCGGGTTTCTCTGTAATATAACACTTTATCATGCCTCAGCTTTGACAAGGCTGGAAGACTGATTTTAGCTCCTGTTGATTGCTGCCCAGCATTAAGCTCAAGAGTTGGAGCATCATGTACAACATGTAGAACCAGATAAACAAAGAGATAAACGCACGACAACATAATGGGAGAAGTAAGATCATTAAAAAATAAAGTTATCAAATAATTAAAATGAGCTCAGGTTCAGAGGGACGGAGGCTCTGCTGCATCAGGTCGCCGTGCGTGGAGCTGTCCCTGGTGCTGAAACCAGGGCCTGATTATTCACTGATAGTTGTTCATTCATCTCAGGACCCACTGACCTTATTCTCAGCCGCAATTTACTGCCTCCCATCTTGCAATGACTGTCATTAGTTTCACAACTACTATTAAATCTTCCAACGCCAAGGAGTATCACCATCGACTCATGAGAATCGTCAAATGAGCGTAGACACCGAGAGAGGACAAACGACACCCCATGCGGCTTTATGGAAATACTTTGCTACTTTAACTGCTGTGTGCAATTTATTTATTTATTTATTTTGCGTAACAACTGTGTCTGTCAGCTCGAATCTGATTGCTCCGCTGCCAGCAGCGAAAGAGTGCAACAGCGAGTCCAACTGTAAATCAGAGCTCCTCTAATCACCTTCATTCCCCGTCTTAGTGTGAGCCTTTTAGCTTATTGGCTGCTCGGCGGCCTTCTTGCTTCAGAGTCCCAGCAGCAGATTGGTGACAAAGTAATTGAGTAGCGCCACCTGTAATTGGGGCGCCGAGGATGTAAAGCTGGCTGTGAGTGTGTCATCCGTGATGATGCATGGGCTAATGATTTGTGTGAAAGAGGTGATTATTTAGCTTGGCACTGTGTGAGGAGGGAAGGCGCACCTGTGGGTGTCAGTGTGTCTAATGGACTGACCCTCTCTTTGTACTTTATAACCAGAGCTACAGGGGAGATCCCGATTGATAAGCCTATAAAGAGCAGCTTAGTTTTCTGCACAGCTTCTGTATCATATAGCTTTTAGCTCATAATCCAAGAACATGCAACATTAAATCAGCCTGTATGATTTATGTCTCATGCTGCCCAATAGAAAATAGACATTAATACAAACGTCAGTGGACTAGCCACTCGTCATTTTAAGCTTCATTCATCTTAAAGTGTTTAGCAGAACTTAATGAATGCACACATTTAGCTCCTTCCTTAGCGCCCTTTTTTCGCCCGTCTTCACTCTTTGTCCAGGCCTGTCGGTGCTGCAGAAGGTTCTGGACACGGCGGCCGAGAGGAACTGGCTGGTGACATCGGTCAATGTGGAGACCATGACGGAGGCTTCCTTCTTGAAAGTGTTCCAGGACTTGGACAAAAGGAAGGAGGGTCAAATTATCATCGACTGCGAGACTGAGAGGCTCACCGGCATCCTGAAAAAGGTAGAGAGCTCTTCTGTGTTTTGAAACAAGGACAGAGTAATTAATTGTCGTATGCAATTCAGATATGAGACTGTAAACTCATTGCCTAATATAAAACCATAGTGTATGTTACGCTCCTGATTTAACAACAAGGCGTTTAACATGATCAGTGCATTTACCTCTTGGATCCAGACCAAGCTTATTATAAATGCAACAATTAGTCTTCACATTAGGTTTAATTACTTCTTCATAAAAAAAAGACATCAGAGAGCCGTAAAAAGGAAAGGAGGGGATATAAATGGAAAAATGGGGGCTGGTAGGTGGTCTGCTGGGCTGTTTATTCTACAGGAGCATCAAGGACAGGAAAGATAAATAACACAGCGCTGGCATTTAGTGTCGGCACGTCTCCTCTCATAGAATCATCATTTACTCGCTACTAAACAGCTGAAAGAAAAAGCATCATGTTCCAAGTTAGACTCATTCACTGAGATACAGCAGTTTGCATAGAGGAGTCAGCCTAAGAGTATCGGGGAATTGCTTTTGAGAAATAAAAATATTATATTAGAAATAAAATAATAATAAAATAAAAAATATTCAGCCAAATAAATAAATAATACATTTACTTATTTATGTCTGTTCTTATTCCAGCCAATAACATCACTGATTGCAATCCAAAAATAAAGACTGTATTGATCGACCTTCCTCGGAAGGCAATCTGCCATTGTTTGAAACCTTTAGTAAAATAAAAGGATGGTAAAGCTGCTACTGTTATTATCGATATTTTTCACTGTGGACATTTAATTTCAGACTTGTCACAATAGGAAGGTACAGATGTTTAAGAGAGGAAATTGTCCACGCCGGCTCACCGGGACACTCGATGGAGCCGAGCTATCGTCGAGGAAATTGGTGTCACCTGTGTTTTTCTTTTTCTAATCAACGTCAACATTTCTACTCTAAAAATATTACAATGGAAATCTTGCAGCAGTAACACACCTGCAGCCATTTGTTTCTCATGCAGGCCTTCTTAATGCTAAACACATCCATGCATTTGATATTTTCTAGTCTGGATAGTTTTGCTTCTTGATGTTGCTTTCATTTTGTGTCAAATCTTTATTGTTTTAGTTTTTTCCCAGTGATTTGTTATAAACACACACACACACACACACACACAGCTGAAGTGTATGTGAGTCGTGGCTGCTCTGTGTGAACATTATTGATGGCCTGGTGTCTTTGGTTCAGGTTATTGCATCAGTTCCCACCATTTTACCGCAGCAGAGCCAGAGACGTTATGCAATCAGACGGCCACCATCAATCACCCACGTCTCCCCGCCTCCACGCTGCTTTGCCTGTCCACCCAAACAATGGGGAACTGACAGGCACGCACACACACACACACATAAACACAAACATGGAACTCTTTTGCCCTTTAAACTCAGTCGTGAGTTTGTCTCAATCATCTGATAAAGCGCACAGTTTCCCTTATGATAATGTCACTGATGGCATCCTGAGGGTGAATTCTGGCTGAATGATGATGCAGTGTCCTCCGAGAACATTCATCCTGACCAAAGAGCTACCTCCAAAAATGTTTCTCAATGAGAGACGTAAGGCTCTCTTGGCGCTGAACTCTAAGTGACTCTTCAAATTTGCATGCATAAACATCTTCAAACCTCAAACCACTCAGACGGTAATGTTTTTCCCTGGTGTCAGCGCTGGTGTGTGTCTCTCCTCCTTCCCACTAGTTTTTTCCTGGCCTAAGGCTTTGCCAGAGGGACTGCATTGTCCTGGGGTCACCATTAATAACAAATGCCACCTTCTGTCATGACCTACAGCACCATTACTCACACACGGCACACAAATGAGGGAGCACATGAGGGATAGCGCTCACAGGAGAAGAGGGTTTGAAATGTGAGGTCATGCATAATGGCTGAACAGACAGCAGACTGAGCATCTGAACCGCTGTGCTGTTCACCGATGGTGCAGCTTTCAGTAAGTAGTGCACACGCCACTTCCTTTTATGTGAATGACAAGTATACTCACACGTGTATTTATTTTCTATAGACAACTGCAGGCTTTTTATTCAGATTTGGGCAAAATAAACTGGTTGCCTACCAACAAGATGTTTTGGTTGTTTTAATCAATCTTACAAAACATTGAATTCATAAATGTCCATCTAAGCATCGTCCACTTTATCGGCAGATAAAGCAGCTCGGCGGCGCTATGCCTCTGAGCTCAATGTTCAACCTGCCCTGGCACTCCGTGCACGGCTGACCTGTGGCTCCTAATGTTAGAGTGTGACACCGTTACAAGAGAGATTTAGCATCAGCGAGGCCGAGGGCTTTGGGACACCTGCGCTGACAGATCTCATTCTCTGACATTGTCAGAACACGTTTAAGTACTTCCATTCGGGATATTCCACTTGTAGTATATACTCTTTTTTAAATTTCAGATAAATAATAGAAAATCAAAATATTCAGTGCAATTATGGAGGAAACAGAAGACATGAAGCATCAATGCAGGGGTTCCTCAATTAACGACGGCATTACGTTCTGAAGACACCATCGCTAAACGAATTTGTCTTTAAACAAAACCCGTTAACTGCCAACTTTGCCAACATTTATATGTTATATTTGCATACATATAGGCCATTTATACTGTACATATGATACATATTGATCTTGGTATATCTTTTAATGTGTTGTGTGTAGTTCATCCCGACTGTACTATTTCTGACAATTGCGTGTTTACTTTAATCTTCAGCTTTGCTGGTTGGAAGGCAGGACTCACCTTCATTAGTGTTTGCACATCATAATTAGAATATTTAAAAGAATGTATCGCTGTAGCTGCTTCTCTTTAACATGAAAACAACCTCTTTGTTGGTCTTGTGTTTGGTATTTTGTTAATTAAGGTTCCATAGTTTATTTAACCAGCACTGCAGAGCACGTTGTCCGTCACAGTAATGTGCTGCTCATTGGACAGAATGTTAAATTATACAGGGTGGGCATACATGTATGCCTGTTGAATTTTTAATTGGGTGCTAAATCTTATCTCTGGTAAATTATTCACCTTTTATTATATTTAAAGGTGAGTGTCCTTCTGTCTGTCCTACACAAGGTTGAGTGTTGTGCTTTCCACCAGATATACTTCTCTCTCTCTCTCTCTCTCTCACGCACACAGTTTGGTGAATCCCAAGTATTGTATTATGTATCTTTGCTGTGACCTTGTCTTCCAGATAGTTGAACAAGGCAAGAATGCAAAGAGCTACCACTACATCCTGGCTAACTTGGTAAGGAATTATTATTTTACAGTTCACAATTCACACATTTATTGATTCACATATTTATTTAATTTGCATTAATTAAGTTCGGCTTTTCATTACCTTATTGTCAATTTAATAGATATGCTTGTGCAGAACAATTTATCCCCAGATTGCATATCTTTAATGTTCCCTTCATTTCCTCCTCACCATATTTTTGGTCTGTGCACTCTCCCACCCACAGACACACAGCAGGAAGCAGGAAGCCTGTGACAGTCAGAGGCACAAATCTATACTGATACGCACTGAGGGGAAAAGGTCAAGCAGCCAGTGTGTTCGAGTTTATAGCCATTAGATCTCATTCTCTGCTTCCATTGTTGTAGTGTAACTGGCATGTAGACCCCTTCAGCACTGTTCAGACTCAATTTTCTCTTCATTTTGTAGCATTTAGTGACATCAGCAGTAGCTGTAGTAATAACAGCATTATTATGCAGCTGCTGGCTTGAACAATTTCTCATTGCTGGATTTTTAGATTGGCACAATCTCTCTCGTCTGGCCCATTTGCCAGATTTAATTTTAAATGATAAGGCTCAGACGTTAATAACAGCTGACACGCAAAGTGCTGGCCGTCATTTATAATGAGTCTATTAAAAGGTTTGTCCAGAACAAACACAAAATAACTTTTAAATGTCCTTGCACCTTTTTAAAGGTTATTAATTTATTTAAGGATGTGTATGCCGGCAGTCGTGTGCCATACACCTTTAAGGCAGAGCATAGTGTGGCAGAGAAATCTATCCATCTTCTATGGATGAGAAAACTAAAAGTGATTTAAATGTTAACGTGGTTGAAATACACATCCACATCCAAAACAACACAATCTATGTCCAGCATCTACAAAGGCTAGTTTCTATAGTAACCTTTTCAGGTCGCCGCACTGCATTAGCTCATACATGGAGCGGAGAGACACGACTCTGTGTGTTGAGCTGAGAAATATGGACACTTGTTAGCACATGCTGTAACATCCGAGAGGCAGCGGTGAGACGGATCCTTTGCATTGCATTTGTCTCCTGAAGAGAGCTAGTTTTCATTTTGTACCTGTCACCATCTGGACCCGGGGGGGCATAAAAGTATTTGAACCATATGCTAGTTAGCAGCCAGGCACTTCTGTGTGACATCTATTGCTTTCACTACATCAGATATGAAGATAAAGGAGAAGAAACAAGCCACAGTCAGAGGCAGACACATGGCCAAAAGAGAACCGAGGCTTCAAATGGCATGAAATAAACATCAGACTATGGATAGAGGTGCATGTTTTCAGACAGAATCCAATGGGGATCCTTCTTTTCTCATAAGTCAAAAGTGTGTTCTTAAATCTTAGACAAATCACAGAACATTCTGCCCTCCCCCTCACCTGCTCTGCCTCTGATCCCACCCACTCCCTCTTGTCTGAATCTTCCTCTCACCATGCTGACAGGCAGCCTGCTGAGAGGCTGAATCTGCCTCTCCTACTCACTGGTTTTCACCCTCTGACAGATAGCCATCTCCACAAAATCGTCATGGGAGAAAATACAAGTAGGAGATGCTGTTACAGCGTGTTGTTTCCTTTTCTATGCTCGCCTGCCTGAGGCATCCCTTGTTCACAGCAGGCTGTGATGTTTTAATCATGTCATCAGTAACAGCAACCTGTGAGCTCTCAATCAGAGTTTAGAATTGAACCCTGCTAAATATATAGGGCATATGGGGTTACCTTGTCCTATATGTGCATACCTGACAGTGTATGACCGATCCACACATCCTGTAAAACTGTAGACTGAATTCAGTAAAATTACCATTATGCCCTGCGCGGGTCCTCAAGGTGCTCATCTTATGATTGGACTCTTCAATTTGTCGATTACATTTTTGTGCTTGTTGTGTTTTTTCTCTTTCAATTTTGACCCCTTTGGAATGCCAGAGAAACAGAAAATCTTGTCAGAGACAGAAGGATTTGTTAATGTTACGCCTGTACGGACTGAATATTTTGCTCTTGCTGCTGTTTTTTTTCTTTGAGAATTAGTGGATGTTTTGACCTTTTTTTATATATATATAAATTCAAATGAAAGAAGTAGAGGAAGAACATTGAAAGAATGACCCCCAACAAGGTTGTTGTCTCCTTCATTTGCTCCACAGACACATTTTTCTTTATCTGATATTTCCAACTATGGTTTTGTTATGTAAGCACTAACAGGCGATCAAGTGGTGCCGTCAGTCACATTTTCTGTGGTGTGATGAAACGTCTACAACTAGGAATTTCTCTAAGTTCCTCTCATAAATGGATTCCTTACTTTGCACATATGAGCATATACTACTCATCTGACGCCTCTTTGCCTGTCCACTGTCTATGTCAGGGTTTCCTGGACATTGACCTGACTGATCTGAGGAAAGGTGGGGCAAACATCACCGGCTTCCAGCTTGTCAACAATTCAGAGCCCACCGTCAGCCACGTCGTCCAGCAGTGGATGGAGTTTGACAACAAAGACTCCAAAATGCCAAAGATTGGACTCAAAGTATGATGCATTTGCTCTCTAATCCATCGTCTTGGCTTTATTTACTTCTTATAACTTAATTGGTTTAACACAAGAAGTCGTAAAGCGGTGCAGAGTATGTTAAGACTTCTTTCAGCATATGTGTGATCCTTTTACGACTGACTGTCCGTCCCCTAGGGCAGAACTCCCCAACCTCTTTCTTGCTACAGACCAGTTTCATGCCAGGCAATTTTTTTCTCAGATTAAGGGGTAATTCAATTAAAAGAGTAATGTTAATGTAACCACCAAACATTATATTATGCATATGCATATGCACTAACTATTAAATGATTATTACCACCAATATCATTGGTGTAATAATAATATAAATATATATTATTAAGTATGACTCCTGGTATTGTCTGTGAAAAGAAGCGTTCTTTTCTTGGAGGTCGTCGTCTCCTCTTCTTGCTGCTCAGTTGGCCTTTTCCCCTTTGCAAATAAGCTCTCCAAAGCCGTTTGTTTTTTACTCCTTTTCACTATTTCTTTTTTTTATGTATCACATGACCAATAAGATTCACAGGTGATTGTTATGTCAGAGAAAATATGTCCGTTTTTCAAAATGTATCACCTGTCCGACTAACAATAAGAAAGTTATTTATTCTTTCTGTGTGGCCCAGTAACAAATTCTTCATGGACCGGTACCGGGCTGCGATCCGGTGGTTTGAGACTCCTGTTTTAGGGCAAAAAGCATCTGGAGCATTGCTAATCACATAGCGGCCCTCATCGAGCAGCGTTGTGGGTGTGAGCCTTCACTGCTGACTCCCAATACTGTGACCAACAGTACTCAACTTAGGATCTACTGAAGTGATGCTTTAGTTCACGATCTACAGCGAGTCTTCTTGTTTAAAAAACGCAGCTGTTTCAAAATAGAAATTATGTTCTTGCATCCAGCAATCCCCCCAGGAGCTTAAACGATAAGTGTGTCTCTGTTATCTTTGCCATTTTTCCACAAGAAACAATTGCATTAATTACTTAAATTGCCCGACACGGACAGATTGCAATGTTATTAATGCTCTGTGTTCTTCTTCATAGCCAATCTGTGCAATCTCAAAACACACAATCATAATTGTACTGTGCTGTGTGCCATTTTGTGAATACGATAGAAGAAGAAAATTAGTAAAAAAGAACAACAAATAATTATAACTTGAAAGACAATCAGAGATTGCAGACCCTCGCCTCCAAAAGACTATTCAATCTTGTGAGACAGTAAACAGGGCTCCCGGATCAGATGGGCCAAACCTGCTCTAGCTTGCTGCTCCGGAACGTACTACAAGACTCCTTCTGGACTCTTTTTCCCATCATGCCATTCGTGTCCCTCCCTCTTAAAGTGGCAGTTTACAGCACAGGCACAATTCCAGATGTAAAAATAATTCTAGAATCTGGATCCGGATCAAGGCCATTCTCTGGGAGGACCGAGCCACAGACAGAACCTTGCTTGTGTAAAAATTTCAAGTCGATTGGATTGTTAGTTTTTGAGTTATGCGCGTGGACAGACAAACAGACAAACGGACCCAATTGCATTACCCTCGCCTCCCCTTCGGCGAGGGTAACTAAAGGAAAAGCAGTGATATCATTAGGTATAAAATGATGCTGGTGGCTTGTCAATATATATATGCTTGCTCTCCATAGCCTACAGTTTTACCAGTTTTTTAGTTTTGCCTCTGTTTGAACTCTCAGCTCTGTCTTTACAGTACACTGGCGCTCTAACGTATGACGGCGTGAAGGTCATGTCCACAGCCTTCCAGAATCTAAGGAGACAAAGGATAGACATCTCTCGCAGGGGCAACGCCGGAGAATGTCTTGCCAACCCGCCAGCTCCCTGGGGACAGGGCATAGACATTCAGAGAGCTTTGCAGCAGGTCTGTGTGCAGCATACATGGGAAAGTGCTAATGTGCACACACGCACACACACACACACACACACATGAACGTGTATCCATAGGGCTGCACATACACTAATGCATATTCTTGAGTGGCACTTTGGCTAACAGTTCCTGAGTTGAGGCTGGCTGAACAGATTAGGTCTCATTCTGTCGTGTAAACTTCACATTAAGTCGTAGGAGAGCTCTCTAGTATCAAATGTGACATTGCAGCTAGTAAACAAAACCTGCAGGCAATAACACTCAGATGTGATCATCATGGAATATGACATCAGCAATTGAGTTTAGGAATGAAATATTTGGCAGTGGAAATAGAAATGTTAGACTTTTTTGATCTCGTGGAAAGAAACAGATAATCATGCAAATATATTTCAGAATTATTTTTATATTTTGTATGTTTTCAGTATACCTGAAAATATGCCGCAGAAATAAAGATACAGAAACAAATATATAAAATATTTATTTATCCTGGAGCACCATTTACTGGAAGAATACAGGTATAATATATGTAATATACTGTATTTGTCAGGGAATACATGTACCGGTAACTGAATGCATATGTATGCATGTGATCGTGTAGAGGCCTGGTCAGAATCAATCGAGCCATCTGCCTGTGGATAGACGGGAGAGTGAAACCGTGTTCACTCAATTTACTCCATCGCACAGCCAAGTCAAACACGCTGCACCGTGCAAAGACATGCAGCACCGTCTGTCATTCACTTTGGCAACGACTCAGGCCTCGCAGATTTTAATAAATAGCTACTATACAAACGTTTACGTTGTGCTCTAACATGCATTGCGTGTACGCATAACATGGAAATGTCTGTCAGCACAGACATCAAGAATATTGAGCTGTGTGAGTAACATGCCAGCCATTATTTCCTCAGCCTCCATTAAAGCCTTTTTCAATATCTGCGACTCTATTCCAGGTCCGCATCGATGGATTGACAGGTCATATTCAGTTCAATGAAAAGGGACGCAGAATCAACTACACTGTTAGCATCATGGAGCTCGCTCCCTCCGGACCAAAGAAGGTGAGTCTGTACTCTGAAGAACCAATTTAAGATATTTATGCTTGCTCAAATACCAGTTTAGATTTCCACTAGTGAGCAATTATTGGAATAACCCTGACTCATATTAGCTCCTTGTAGAGTTTACAAAGTCCAAGAACACTAAAATTGTCCCTAAATTGTCTTTTAGGAAGACAATAAAATGTGCTGAAGTTCAGCTTTCGAGTAATCCCGTGATTTATTACCTGTTATTGTTACTGTATATCCGGCAAATGGCAGTTTTTATAAAAATGTGTCATTTTATTTTCTATAAAGATTTATTGTAATAATGTAAAATCCTGAATACTATCAGTATTCTGAACTTAATGCAAAAAATAGATTCATTCATTAATTTTCTGTACTGCATACCCTGTTTAAGGTTGCAGGAGTTTGTGCTATCTCTGTAAAATAGATGATGATAAATTATTGATTAATAGCTAATGGGTTGAAAAAAGAAAAGACACACTGATAAAATCAAACTAATGTCTACCCATTATTCACTTGACAAATAAAGACTAAGCATAGTCCAACCAAGTGTTAATGGTTTCAGTGCAACAAGGAAATTAAATGAGTTATTGCAGTGTGAAGAAAGGAAAAGCATTATAAAGTGTTCCTGCTTTAGTTTCACTGAAGCAGGGTTCCTTTTGGGTGTCATAATGACCTTTTAGGAAATATATGTTTACAATTTAGTTTTTCTTTGGCACTGCCACCAAACTTGAACTTTACTCTAAGGCTGAGGTTTTTTCACAGTGTTTTCCAAACCCAGTCACCTGCTGGCATCTGTTGTAAATTTTTTATAAGAATATTCACCTCCACCGAGGCGGAGGTTATATGATCGTCGGCATTTGTTTGTCCGTCAATCCGTACGTCTGTTAGTACGATAGCTCAAAAGGTTCTGGACAGATCTTGATGAAATTTTCAGGACATTTTTGGCAATATTACCAGGTACAGATGATTAAGATTTGGTGATGGTCCAGAAGAGATCCTGGATTATGGATCAGTGTGGAAGCTCCGGTAACATTGCAGTCAATGGAGCTACAGAATTTGTTCCTTAATATCTCGGTCGATTATTGACCGATGTTTATGAAATTTGACACAGTCATGTAGGATGGGGATTTCTAACTCACACCCGAATTTCACCCGGGTCGGAACTGGAATGGAGTCAGTAAAAAATATAAAATTTTAACATTGAAAACCCCATTTAGGTATTCAAAAAAAAAAAGTACTTTTCTAGTTATTTAATAAAATCTGTCTCCCTCTTTGTGTTTAACTTTTACTCCACTATGTAATGTAAAGGGGTAATCTGATAGATGTGGAAAAATACTTAAGAGGTTTCCCTTCCAAATGGCACAAACATGCATGATCCTAGAACTGCTTTGGATTTACTCTCTCTGGATTGAAATCTACACTTTAGACTGATTTCACAGGAATTTAGAGGAACTTTATATGAGTTCCTGCTCATATGAAAGTGAATACGTTGCGGTTACAGTGTCTGCCATGCTTTCTGCATCTTAGGTTGGCTACTGGAATGAAGATGAAAAGTATGTGACGACTGGCAGCCTCATGAGAGGCAGCAACGACACCTACGGCCTGCAGAACAGAACTTACATAGTCACCACGATTTTGGTAAGTCAATGTAAACTGAGGGGATTTGTGGGGTAGGGGTGGTGAGATGGGGGGAGACTGAGAAAGGCAGTGTTAAGCTCATCTCTGAGGCTGTGGAGCATCACTCTGTCCTTCATTTTTCTATCCTCCGATGTGCTTTATGTGGCTCAGCTGTCACCACCAGGGTCTTCAACATGACTTGTCCAAATTAATCTGCTGGGCTCTGTGAGGTTTAGAGAGTCGGGTAAAATAAGGAGATTATGATGATGTGTTCTCAGAAGAAATGAACACAGCTGTTAATACCTGTTCGTTCCACAGTAAATGGTAATCTAGGTGCGTGTAGTACTCAGTGTCTGCTTCTTATTGCATATTTAATATCATAGGATACTGAGATATGTAGAAGCTTGAAAGTCAGCACTGGGGACATATCTTATCTCCAGAAAACACTGTGGGTATGCAATGTTTGTTTTGACTTATTGCTGTTAAATGTCTTTTAAAATGAGACTGGCTGGTTTTTAGAAATCCTGCAGCAGACTTCATGTCTAGCAGGATGATGCATGTCCAGCTTATCACTGCTGTGAGGGTTAATGGAGTGAAGGATTTCAACTACCAGTATCTACTTCCCTTAAAGGAAATTCATGGCTCACAAGATAAAGGCTTAGTGGATGCGATGGAGCTGAGAGACAATGGAGAATAACAGTAAAACAGCACTGGCTCACTCCAATCTGTGTAATCTCTTTGATGAGCTGGGGACCTTGTAGCATCAGCAGGAGACAGATGAGCACAATAATATAAAGTGACATTACCAATGTGTCGTATCATGTAATTTTTCACTCATTTTATTTTACACTGGCTGTAAATACAAGTACCCAAATGGGAAAACTGTTCAGATCAGCATCTCAGTTGTAATTAAGTGTAATTAAGATTTGAGGAGATTTTTACAGCAAGTGTATTTTTCACTTGGGGAAACACAATTGCTTAAGTATCAAACAAATTGAGCTAAATTGGCTGCAATAAAGAGAGGTTAAACAAACCACACCAAAAAAGCTGATATGGTCATTTTGTCTTATTGCAAAGGAGCTTTGTAGCTTTCAGTTTATATGCTACCCGTTACTTGTCAAGAAATATGTCACCTATTAAACGTAGCTAATTGGAGATAATTTTGTAGTGGTTAGCGCTGTCGCCTCACAGCAAGAAGGTAGTGGGTTTGAATCCTATCTGTGCAGAGTTTCTATGTTCTCCCTGTGTCCGCGTGGGTTTTCTCCGGGGTCTCCGATTTCCTCCCACCCCCAAAAACATGCAATTTAGGAGCATTGGTTACTCCAAATTGACCATAGGCGTGTGCTTGAGTGGTTGTCTGTCTGTGTGGCCCCGCGATATGCTGGCGACACATTCGGGGTGTACCCCGCCTCTCGCCGATAGCAAGCTGGGATAGGCTCAGCTTTTTACTCAGACTGACACATCATTCTCATGAAGACATGTTTCTAACCAAATATACCTTTACAGATAATAATGTAGAACATCGTCCTCTCATAATAAGAACTAAGATGAAGTTGTTTTGCATTTACACGCTTGAAAGTGGCATGTGTTTAAGATAAATCAAGTCTTGGAGGTTAATATATATATATATATATTGAGACTATTGGTATCTCGTTTAGAAAATGTGAAAATCCTCACACCCTGAGGATGGACTCTAACATAAGTGTGTTTGACATAATCTCCTGCAGTATCCCCTTTTCCAGGACGATAAATTGGTTCTTTTTCTTGGAACCTGAGAGAAGAGATAAGGTGTTATTGGGTACAGTTTTTGCACTTTATAATTTCTGTGCTCACTGACTCGCTGCATGATGGAACGTGTTATTTTTCCAGAGTGAAGGTAGCACTTTACTTTCTTCCAGTCACATGCCATCTTAGCCTGTGCATACAGACCAGGGCATTCAGAGTGAAGCAGACTCAAGTTCTGTACATCACAGACATAGGTCTGTACATGACTGGAATTGTTTTAATAGGTTACTATATATATATATATATATATCCATTAAGATTGGTGTGCCTACTCCAATGGAGTTTCAGCAAGACAAGTATTAGTTGAGTAAATTATATAATTTCCAAACTTCTCTTAATCTTTGCTGAT
Organism: Brachionichthys hirsutus; assembly: GCF_040956055.1. NCBI lineage: Eukaryota > Metazoa > Chordata > Actinopteri > Lophiiformes > Brachionichthyidae > Brachionichthys > Brachionichthys hirsutus. The sequence goes on from NC_090902.1 coordinate 11,228,817, forward strand.
TTGGTTCTATGTGGGAGGGGGGGGGGGGGGGGTATGGGAAAAATAATTAAACACGCAATTTCTATTTCACAAATTGCCTCTGTTTTAATTTGCATGGTGCTTTAGTGTGGTTGCATTTGCACACAGAATGTGTGCTTGATATGTGTTCTTTCCTGTGTGTGTGTGTGTGTGTGTTGCTAGTTCCGTTTTAATACGGCTGAGTGACAGCTAATCTCAGTGGAACTGTTCGAGGTCGATAAAGCTGAGTCCTGGCGGATCCCGTAGACGCCACATCTCTGTCTGCATGTGTGCATTTGTGTTGAATGCAACGTCTCACATGATCACACACGTGCGTCTCTGTGCAAGCCGTGTCAAAGCACAACATGCTAGTCCTGCTTTGCCACTGTCTCCCTGGGGCGTCATTTCTGTACCGTTGGGCCTCAGGCCCCATATGTAGCAATGATTACCTTCATCTCAGCCATAAAGAATTTACACCCCAGAGAGTTGTAACCCCCCCCCCCCCATCTCCTCACCCCGGTCAAATACGAAGGCAGGATTTGCACAGCTCAGCACAGTCTTAGCAAAATCCAGACACACATAACTTTTGGGAATTGAAGCCCTCCGAGCAGTGGTGGACAATTCATTCTGAGTTGAGTGGAATTCTGTGCAAGATACATTTTTCCTTGAAGTGAAGCTGAGCCCCAGGTGCCATGTCAACTGTAATTTCTCTAGACGTCCAATCAGTGTGAGATGTACAAATGATGGTACAGTATGCTTTGGCAAGAACAACCTGTCCCTGGTGCAGAGGTCAGCAATGTCTGCTTCACATCTATTTGACGCAAACATCGACAGGCACACACTGATACTTCTCCATCGCACATCGGAGGTCTCATCAGCTCCAGTGGTGATTTCAACACTCTTTTCAAAGTGGCAAGACTCGTACTCAGGCACCTTCTGAGTCAGAATTACAAGGAACAAAGACAAAATAAAACCCCATCATTTTGTATCATCATCTTTACGTACAAACCTTCCTCGGTAACAACTATATTAATACTATTTAATTTTCACATAAATTAAATAAGTTTAGGTTTTGTTTTTCAAAGGATTTAAATTCAGAATTGTTTCAGAATCCTTTCAGTGATTTTTGACAAGTAATAACAAAATCTAAATATGAATATTCTTTAAAAGGAAATCTACTTTTGCTCATGACTGACCTGCAGGAGTCGCCATACGTGATGTTGAAGAAGAACCATGAGCAGCTTGTGGGCAACGATAAGTACGAGGGCTACATCGTGGAGCTGGCGGCAGAGATCGCCAAACATGTGGGCTACCAGTACAAACTGAAGGTTGTCTCAGATGGCAAGTATGGAGCGAGAGATCCTGACAGCAAGATGTGGAACGGCATGGTGGGAGAACTGGTGTACGGGGTGAGTGGAAGGAGTTGTCTATTTTTTATGTTGGCCATATTTCACCGAGGGGCGTGGATAATTTAAAGATTATCCACGCTCAGACTAGATTCTGTACTATAGATGTTTTGAAGCGGTCCTATTCTTTTCATCTGTCAGAAAGCAGACGTAGCTGTGGCCCCTCTGACCATCACCCTGGTTCGTGAAGAAGTGATCGATTTCTCCAAGCCCTTCATGTCTCTGGGTATCTCCATTATGATCAAGAAACCCACCAAATCCAAACCGGGTGTGTTTTCATTCCTGGACCCGCTGGCCTATGAGATCTGGATGTGCATCGTCTTTGCCTACATTGGCGTCAGCGTGGTGCTCTTCCTCGTCAGTCGGTTTAGTCCGTACGAGTGGCACGCTGAGGACTGTGAGGAGGAAGGCGAGCCGCAGACTCCCACCCAAGCATCGGCATCCAACGGAGTGCACCAGGGTCAGACGCCGGTGCAGCAGAACGCCAACCAGCAGAGTTTGGAGCAGAGCAATGAATTCGGCATCTTCAACTCCCTCTGGTTTTCACTGGGAGCCTTCATGCAGCAGGGCTGTGATATTTCTCCACGGTAAGACCAAACATTTTGGTGCAAATATTTGTTCTACTTGCTGAATTTCATAATTTATAATTAAAAATGGAAGCAACCATCTGAAGTAGATTGCCTTGTGACGGTGCTCCCAAAAAATCTACCTGATTGTCCTATCAGGAAACTGAGCAAGTTTACAGTTCCATGGAGAACATCATCAGACCTTCAGAAGCGTTGCATTTTAGATGGTGGGTCATAGATATAGCAAAGTAACTCGCAAAGACAAGAGTGTTTCTTGGCGTTTTACCAAGCTGTCCTCCTCTGCATCTGCAGATTTAGCTTCTGACGGCTAATTAAGAGAGACAGCCGAGTGCAAAGTACAACATCGTACAACTGTGACAAATAAGGGTACTACAAAACAGACCTAATTAAAAAAAATCTGAAAATATTCAATTTTGTGAGGTCATTCAAATTAATCATATTTAATTTCAAGTAGTTTGAACTGAATTTTCCACAGAAAGTGACCACAGACATGCAATATAAAAATATGTTTCTGTCTGCTGCATCATCTCTTCAAAATAGCATGTCGCTCTTGGGCTTTGTTTACTTTGATTGTGTTCTTCATCAGACACTTGTCCTCCAGAGCAGCAAGAAGTTTGATGTAGAGCAGCAGATGGATTATTTTTGATGTGGTCGTGTTGTGTTGTGCTTTCACGCTCTTGTCTCCAGGTACTTCCTGTGTTGATACAAAGAAGCACTAAACTCGACAAAAAAAAAAGTATTTTTTGGTAGCTCGCCTTTATGGTTCTGCCAGTTGACCAGTCAGGTAGGAGGTAAAGAGAATTAGCAGACCCCAGCTTCTGTATTACGAAGGATCCTGGTGCAAGCATTGAGTGGCTCCCCTTGAGTCCTCTCATGAGCTGTGGGCATGGAACTGTTCTCAGAAGGTCACCAATTAAAGAAATCTCATTAAGTGTCTGAAATTAGAGACACTGAGGTCACCTTTTTGAGTTTTCCGGGGGGACTAGCTGGAGGAGATGAGAAGATAATGTCCGTGTTATCAGTCTGAGCTGTGAACCGGCAGAGAGGCAGGTTGCGACGCAAACATACAGCTTCTCGTCTCTATAAACATTAAGCTACATTATGCATAGGTGGACTTTTCTGGAGCATGAATGCATAATACATGGACTTTAATTACAATGCTATCAGGACAGTGTAATTCCTTCAGAGACGGAAATTGTGTCATATGTGTTAAGGATCTGAGAAGGTGTTCATGGTTCTAACCCTTCTTGATCATGGCTGTGTGCTCATACTCACCTTCTGGCCAACTCCCAGGCAGCTGTTCTCAGTCAGCGTTCCCTGATTTTGTGAAATTATAGATATGTGCAACCTGCATTCTTATCTTTGCCCTTATCTAAAATATATTCATTATGTTCCATTAGTACAGGAACATTTTATTCTGGCCTACATGTTGTATGCTGGTCCTCGGTAGTGCACGATCAGGATGCTGCACCCCTACGCCCACAGGCATTCACCTGACATTTACCATTTTCTGCCTCGAGACTCTGCTGCGTCTCATGCAGGACGAAGGCTATTGTCCACAGTGCTCCTCTCTCAAAGCTGGAAAATGCGTCTGCACTAACTATTGATTTCCTTCTACATCTTCCAAGAGACTGAGAGAATGTCACCGTGCATCCACATGCATTGTTCATTCCCTATGGTCAATTTTCAAATGTAAAGTATTCATGTGGATTTGTTGCTGTGTCTCTGCGTGTGTTCTTGTGCATATTTGCACATTATTTGATTTAATTAGCTCAAAGGAAAACTGAGAGAAAGGCTCTGAACTTTGAGGATAAGAGAACAAAACAAAAAAATATCTTATTTGTCTGCGAAGAACAATTTAGCTTGATATGCAGCCCACATTGATGAGCCCACCGGCTCTGATTAATGCTCTCATTTAAGTAATTTTCAGGTGGAACAGTGTAATCACTGTGACAGCTTTAAGGTCTCCTGTTCTCCAAGGACTTGTGTCAAATTTGTCTTACAATGTCCTTCCAAGGTGACTTTCATCATCTTTTTTTTTACCTTTGGTGAAAGTGTGGGATTATTTACCAACCACCAGCAGTTTGTTAATGTGTGCAGCAGGCCACAACACAATGGTTGATGCTGCTTCTATCTTAAGCACCAACACAATGAATGTTTCACCCCACTCAGTTTTGCCCTGAAGGAATCGTCCCCTTGAAAATGTGGGTGACCTAAATACTGTAGTTAGCACAGTGCCTGTGAGCACACAGAGGTGCGCGTCGATCTCCGAGTGATCGAGCTCCTCTGCTGGATTTTAAAAAGGTTATGATGTGTTGATTGCATTTTGTCAGGTGCAAGCAGCAACTTTAACCTTTCTGTTGCCAGCAGATCACGGGGAATAATTTAAAAAGATATATATTATTATTATTATTAACTACCATGAATGAAACAGCATCACTTTGAATGCTTTTCAATTCGAACTGTGTAAAACAGTTAAAACTGAATTATTGCTAGTACTCAAATTCAAAAACTGAATAAGCATTGAAGCAACATTCATTCATACTTTCCAACTTCCTCATATGCTTGATCGATGGACTCTTAATATGGAAATGCAAACAGCTTTTAAAACATTTTACCCAATATTTCCCTCTGATATTTAATAAATTTAAAGTCCAAAAATAAAATAAAGCCTGAAACTGAATCTAATAAAATTACTATTAATAGTAGTTGTGGTAGTATTTGATTAAATTACGCTAGTTTACAATTATTGGGGTTTTTTTTGCGATTTCAGAAATTATTTAGGAAATTATTACCTATTATTACCTCTTTTTCTAATGCGTATTAAATTAACTGTCAGGGGAGAAATACCTGACCCTCTTTTCCCGCATGCTGTACATTTCTGAGCAGGCGATGGTGAACCGCTCATTGGTCTCTCCTTTCATTAGCCTGTTCAACTAAAACGAGGGCAGTTTGATCTGCGGGTGCATTCAGCCCTGATCTTAGCTTGTGGAAACACTTCCCATCATGATCCTCCATTCAATCAGAGACAAAAGGTCATGGAACAACACTGGAGTGATCTGTGGCCATGTTTAATCCTCATGTCCTCCTGCATGTGCACAAACCAGTTCTGCTAAAAGCAAGTATTTAATGCAATTTTTTTTCTATAGTGACAAACAGTAATGTGCACGTGCCTCCATGTTTGTATGCACGGCGCGAGTCCTACATTCATATGCCGGTGTGATTCATTACTGTGTACAGTTCTTGTGTGCGCATCCGCCGCTCTGCTCTCTGGGAGACCTTGTTTATTGTGCTCTTTTCTAAATGTCAGCACTGTCAGTCAGGCCATCCCATAAGCTCCAGCCCAGACTGTTGGCCCTTCTTGTCTTTATCTCTGCAGACAGGCGGACTTCATTCATCCGTCCATTTCCCCCATTCCTCTACCGATACCTCTTTTCATTCTTCCTCTCATCTTGCTCTGCTGCCCCAATTTTCTCGATCTGCCTGCGTCTCATGGCTACACTGATTCAGGGTGTTTCACCTGGCACAGCTACCTATGCTAAGGAGCTGCACACACCAAAGACAGACTGAGTTTACACCCCGGTGGAGGCACCAATGGAATAATGATCTGCTGTTGGCAGTCAGAGAAGGGTGTTTAAGTCTGTTAGCTGAATACACAAGTTTAGAAAGTGCAGGAGAAGCAGGAGCATATACTGCATGTTTGACCTGATCAGTGGGTCCATTTAATGTGTTGTGTGTGTGTGTGTGTGTGTGTGTGTTGCCTCTCCTCAGCATCTGTGCTGCTGCCTTTACATTATTACAGACTGAAATAAATAATCTCTGCCGCTCACATTCAATCATGGATTGACTATGTTGTGTATTATGGTAACACTAGAGTGGGGCTTCTACTGTTTCCTGCACTGTTTTTTTAATGCCAGTCCTTGAAACTCTGAAGAGAAGAGTATAAATACTTTAATTTTATCCTTGGCTTCTTCTCTTTTCTACGGACAGCCACCGCTCCTCCGTGTGTCTGCTGCAGCAAATGCTTCAGTACATTTGGAGGAATCTGCCTCTATGTTTTTAAATGTTTGCACCCACAATTTATCTGCACTCAAAAACGTAGGAACGTCGGTGGGACTGGACCAGCCCAGAGTACGCGGGCCAGGTACGGCTCATTATAACATGTAAGCTGATTTGGTAAAATATGCTAAATCAAACATTTCCCCTCATGCGGCATCACTAAGCATTGACATTGCTGGGATTTAAATCAGATGTATTTGTGCAGATTACTTATAGTCAGGCTGTTTGTTTCTATTATTTGTTTTAGGATACTCGCCTTCCACTGCAATACTTGCATCACTTTCTTTCACCCACAGTATCTCATAGCAAAATCATCTCATCCATAGAGCTGTATCGCAGCCAGTAGTCTGTTGGATCTAAAGCAAAAGGCTGAGGAGTTGTTAATCAATGGATCATTGTGATGAAGGGAGTTATTGATCTGGAACAGGAATCGGTTACATATTGCTTCGTGTTCCTGTTGTCATTATCATTAACCAGAAGAAATTAGATCATGCTACACACCACTGGCTTATATAATTGTGGTGATACTGAGTTGCTGTCGAGCAGTTAGGAAAGACTTGGTAGGAGGAATGATTTATTCATCAAGAGATGGTTCACTTTCGTTCACAGTGTCACTTGTGTTTTATTTATCTGGAAATTGCATGAAGTTAACTTTTGATCATCCATGCATGCATACTCAGTAGCATAAACGACACACAAACAGCCCTGGATGATTTTCACTGTTGTATCACACAGACAACGGCGGCATTCCCTTCAGCGGGGGTACGCATCTCCAAGCTGCATATTAAACACTCACACAGAGGGTCACAAATGTTTCCAGAGAAAGGCCATAATCAAGCTGTGGACAGCGTGAATGCCTTTCCTGCAATCCTGATTTATACACCAGCCCTGAGGCCACATGGGAAATCTACCTGCACCACTGTAAACATGGCCAAGCGTTAAACTGGGAAGATGTGCAGTGTGATGCTGACAGGCTTATTTGTCAGCCCTGTGTATGCAGGCCTGAATGAGGCCAGAATGAGAGCCTATCCGAGTATAGGGGTGGTCGCCCTTATAGAGACAAAGACAGAGAGAGAGGTGGAGGAGGCGTGAGGTGGCTGTCGTCTCCCTTTGCTCGGATGCTCTGTTTTGGAGTGCTACCATGGCAACCTTAGGATAAATATTTTTTTTCAGAAGCGTATAGCCTCAGATCAAGTGCGCCTGGTCCCGAGGGCACGTCATCCTTATGTGGTATCACACGGCCAGATTTAATGCTTAAAATTCATTTTATGTGCGTGGTCTTTTGTGATGTTTCTGTGTTTGGAGTCTTGTTCTGCAGCTTCAGTGACTAAGAGGCTGTGCGTATGTGTGTGGGCGCATAGCAAGCCTTCTCACAGCTCACAAGCACCGACTTCTCTCAGGTTACACGAGGCAGAGATGATCATTCAGCAGAACAATGATTGTTGCAGCAGGATCCAAATTACGCCGATTCTTCTGCAACAGTTGGAGCAGTCGCCGATAAATGGCCTGTTTTCCTGCAGCATCCCTCAAAAGCAGACATATGGTGCCAAAGCAACCACTTAGTTCAGATGCTTATATATGAAACAAATAGGCATTAAACAATTTCACATCATTTTGAATACCAATACTTTGACATTTTCCACAACATACTTGAATGTGTGTAGTAGCCAGCTTTCAGCTTGGATGCTGCAGGCTGGTAACAACATTACCATAATGTTATTTTCCCCAGTAACATGGTAATACTGACCTTTGCAGGAAGAACACAGGCGAGAGAGATGTTTTAATAAATCATTATTTCTTCATCCGCCACCCCCATAAAGCCTCCTTGTTATTGTGGCCTTGAAGATGAAAGCGCTTCTAAAATATTAAGTCTAATAATTGTGTGCCTGTCAGAACAACAGCAAAAGCTACCGAGCGAAAAAAATCAGAAGTAAAACCCGCTACTTTGCAACAATATTGGTCACAACACTCACAGCCTCATTAAGCATTAACAAGACACAGAGTAGAAAGCAACAAAGATACTGTCAGCAATAGATATATAACATTTCATAACGTGTCTGTTGTTTCCTGTGGCCAAGAATACACTTTAAAAAATGATTAGGTTCACATTGAAACGTTGTGACATCACCGACACAGTGGAGGAAGAGGTTCACCTCTTTGTGTGTGGTTACACGATTATATAATAAAGGTAGTCCCTCTTATAAATTCTACTTTCTGGTTACATATTCTGATATGCCCACATTATTCTGCATGTTTTTAGGCGGTGTTTGCACCGAGGAGGCTATAGGGTACCAAGAGCTCAACAGAACTTTAATCAACCGTCAACATTTAAAAGTGTCTAATAGGCACAGATTAGGAAACTTCAGTCAACAAAAGCTTTGTGAAATAAACTGTTCAACTAGAAGAAGGCAGCAGAGATGAGCAAAATACACACACAGAGCTGTTAGTCAAACATCACTTCAGTTTGGGCACAGAAACTGCAAAAAGCCAGTAAAGATCCATTTCATTCCTGCCTCTCAGCAGGGCGTTTGGCTTGTAAACTTTATTTTATGAGACTTTGTCACTGTCATTTGTCTTTTTTTTATATATATACTGTATACACTTACACAAAACAAGCCTTTGCCACTTTAGACATATTGGGACAATATCATTAACACACAGATGTCTTGCTCATTTTGAAAAAACGCTAAAAAGTAGTGTCAAGCAAACTTTTTCTGATTTGTCTTATAATCACACCTTGATTTGAGAAATGTTTATTTCTATTTTAAACCTCTGTAATTGCTAATCCGTTGTAATGCGGCAATTTCTGACAAATATATATATATATAATTTTTAAACATCTATTAAAGTCTTGCAGGATGGTTGCGCAGTGGCTTGTGCTGTCACCTCATAAGGAGAAGGCTTCGGGTTCAATTTCTGACTGTGGAGTTTGCATGTTCTTGTGTCTAAGTAATGTTGTTATAGCTCTGAAGTATTTTTTTATTTCTATTACCATTAAGAAGTGGGGGGGGGGGGGGGGGGGGGGGGGATTTATTCTCCGAGTTCCACATTTTGAATAACTATTGATTTCTAACTTTATGTTACATACATTTTCTAAACCAAAAAGGGAATAAATAAGGAATTTGGGTGTTTTTTTCTCATTCACAAAGTTTGGATTAAAGTTTGCTAAAAGGCTATCAAGCCTAGTTAATTTCCTAATCATGTGATTATTTGCTAATAATAATTTCAATAATCAAAATTTCCACCAAAAAATATGATAGTTCTGCTTACTACTTAACCTACTTAATGTCAATGTTCTGCACATAAAGTTGATTCCCATGAATATGTGCCTCCTTCCTGTTCACACAGGGCTGCTGCTGCTGCTGCTCTCATTGCTATTCCTCTTCTCTGTAATGCAATAAATGAGGCAGAGTGAATAATTGATTAATCATTGTCTTGACAAGACTATTGAATAAGACTCCTTGAAATTACTGTGCTTCTTGGAAGATTCCACTTACTGTAACAAGGCCACTTAGTAAATGTCTCACTGAAGCGCAGAGGTCGGCTGCTGTGCAATAATGTATGAGGAGCAGAAACAAGGCTCAAAGAGAGCGAGTTTGGGAGGAAACAAACAGAGACAAACCGGTCTGTGTTTGTCAGTTGCCCCGTTTAACCGTGGATGAGGACTGCTGCAGAGGAAGCAACACCCACCCACCAACAAGCAACTCACAACACACACACACAGCAAATGGTGACCCGGTTTTCAGCTATTCTCTTTGCAGGCAAAGCATATATGCATATATTTATCAATGTGTGTGTGTGTGTGTGTGCATATCTAGCACCAGAGTGTATGTTAAGCCCTCGTGGGTTACCTCCTAGCACATAGGAGACAGGCAGAGAGCCCGGTAGAGATGAGGATTGGGGGGGAGAGGGGAAAAAATGGGACGGAAAAGAAAGACGGACAATTGACAGGGAAGGATTAGACAGCTGTTTGCTGCCATCCCTGCAGGCCAGCAGCAGTCAAAGCCAAGAAGTTTGTCTGCCGCTGGTGGTGCTATCCTGTTCACTCTTCCTCTCCGATGTTTGCCCCTCGCTCCATCTCCATTGCTTGCTTGTTGTTCCTACCTCCTTTTTATTCCCTATATGATTGAGTGCCATTTATCACATTGTGCCTCTTTTTTTTTTTTTTTTTACTGTGAACAAGAAGTTACTGAGGAGAAACAGAAATGTGTCCTAGTTATCATAGGACTACTTTAAGAGGGGTCTTGACCCCTTGTGCTCCCTTTGTTTAAAATGTCTCCTTAGGCTTAGGCCTTAGGGT